>NC_143583.1:211608949-211926879 GCF_048544385.1 Mastigoproctus giganteus
TCTCCGTCATGCTTCTATCTATTGAAGGTTTGTGAACAAACACCCAAGCTAAGGATAGGTCGGACTGGTTTTGTGCTCATTAATGTAATGTTTCTCCTTAAGGAGGCACCCGGGAGATTAGAGAGGGTGCACAGCTCCATACAGTTCACAACCTTATGCAACAATACCATCAGTAGCTTTGAGCAAAATGCTTTTACCACATTTTTCGTTTCTTTACCTCAGCTTTTAAAACATTTTTGGTTATTAACTGTGCAGACATCCGCTAAGAATACTGTAGTGGATGCCTAAGGATATTAATAACTGGGACATCAATATGTTATCATAAAGCTTAGACGTATGTAAACTCTCTGCTGGAACTCTATAAGGCAAGACTTAGGGATGTCGCAAACCGAATCGTTGTTATAATTTTCTAGTCCTTATAACGAAGCCCTGGTGAGTAGCACAGTAAGCATATTTACCATCTTCCCCACACCGGATGGAAAAAAATTCGAGTTTGAATCCATGCCGGCAATAACGGAAGGAATTTTTATGGGTCGTTTTTCACGTGACGAGTGAATCTCAAGGAAAGGTAGCAAAGGTGGTTTTATCCCAAAAACTCGGGTTTTTCATCCAGCAATAGTAAATCGACCAAACAACACGCACTATATATATGGCGCATTTGGTCTAAGTCGCTGATTAGACTAAAACCCTATAATAACAACCTAATAACGAACGATCGAGAGCCAGCACTTTGGGAAATCGCGTCCACTTACACGTTGGGAAATCGAAATTTTTCTGTTTTCATTCAGCTGCAAAGAATAAAAATAGGTATTACCACTCTGCACCATAATGGAAATATTTCAGCGGCTCCAGCTTGTGAACTGCTACTTTATAATTTCATAAATTTCCATTGACATATGCGGGCTGCGTCTGCTTGAGGCTTTTCCTTTCAGGTGTCTTATCGTTTTTTTCTAATGGTATCGGTATTTTATGAAAATAGGCCAAGTCCAAAAATACAGCGAATGATTTCCAAAAACGTAAGAAACATTAAAAAAAAAAAAAAAAGAAATATTTTTACAAAAAAATGTGCGCAGGGATAACCCGAAAGTGAGAATCATACCCGCATAGTCCACTACTGAAATATCACGTTCTCCGTGACAGTACAGTATATGTAGTATGTATTTGCCACCAAGGGCAACCAACTTAAGCCTTCGGGTTTGGGCATGGCGGGGAGAACGGTTGTGGATTGATCCCGCCCATATGGGGGAGGGGGAGAAGAAGTTCTGTTTAGAGATAACTCAAGACATGCCATTGCAAAAATTTCGGAGGGGTGATTAATTACATCCCTAAAGATTCACTTGTTTGAGAGGTCGGTTCGAATCACTTCGGAATTCTTAAAGGCCTCTTCAAATAAGGCTGTAATTAGCCGATGTCAAGCGATAGCAGCGCTTCTCCCAGATTTTTCAGATCGCACAGCATGCAAACCAGGACAACTGATATGTAGAGGACCAAAATACCCTAACCATAAATCACCTGCTGTTCCATGTGTTTCATTTGTTAACCATCATATTGATTACGTCAGTTACGTTGGTTTTTGCGGCTTTATTTTCACTCAAACCAAGGACAGATCAGAAGGGAAAATGCATTAAATCGCTCGCCCCTCATGATTATTCCATAAACATGCTTGTATTACACATGTATTATCAATAAAGAGCAATTTTCTATGTTATTACCCGTCCTAACACTAGATCTTGCCCGTGTCCTCGCAGCTTTTTTCAAATAGTGTATTATAATAACTCCAGTCAAGAGAGCGCAAGAAAAAACTGAGTCTACTGTAGTCCTGCTTTCTGTAATTAACGCCCTGACCTTTCAATTTGATCACCGCAGCTTCTTTGGATGGTACCCATTTTTATGACATTATTATCACTACCCGTTATCGATTCCTGAACTGTTACATTCTTTTATGCAGCTTGTTGGATCCTTGACGAGAACTAGATCATAGATATTTGATCTCCTTGCGCTTTCTCTATTGTGTTGAAATAAATAGCGGTCATCTAGTTGATCCTGAAATTACTCCCACTGTGTGAAATTCATGTTCACTATTTCCAATCTATAAGAGGGAAGTCACTAAAAAGGATGCGCGCGCGATCTTGCTTGTCCACTCAAGTTGCCTAGGGAGATTTTTATCGTACTTCTCTGAATCCTTTGGTTTCTAACTCAATCCACCAACTATCATCTTTCATTTACCAATAGTCATGTCACACCACGTGGACTCAACATCTGCCTGGACCTGATCCAGGCTGTGGGAACAGCTTTGTTCATTTCGAGCAGCTTTTGATAAACTCCGCCAGTACAGAATGCTGTAGTTTGGCCAAATGTACGAGTACATCACATATGGTCCGTATATGCCACAATGTTGGGATTTTTTTAGTGCTAATTTGCACTATTACAATGATAGTAGACCCAGGTGCAGCTCCACGTGCCAGGGATGGGCACCAGACTGCAGCTGCCCAGGTGTTGGCTGCTCCCTGGTGGCAAAGCGGCCTAACACAACAAATATACACTTTTAACTTTTTTTCAGGCCCGTTTTACAGAAGATATGTACCTTCAACAGAGTTCAAGGTAGAGATTGGTGTTTTTTCTAGGAGCCACCCCCATACATGAATACACGGTTTGTATATGCCACCTTAACAGGGCGTCAGCAGCAAAATGGTGCCCATTGTAAACACGAGGAGGTGGGCCTGTATTAACTAATTCCCCAAAAGGGGAAGTTCGCGCACCCACCGAAGGATTATTATTACTATACGGACAGATTAAGTTTTGTATTTTTTTTATTTGTCTTTCTCTGTGGTTGTTGTTACTGTGCGATTTTAGGCGCATCACCAATTTAGGCCACCAAATTGCACCGTATATATATATATTAAGTGTGTATGCTGTGGGCATTTCCTGTTTGCTGGACGAAAAACCCGAGTTTCCAGGATTAAAAAACCACACTACCCTCGCTCGAGATCACTAACTCAGCGACGCTGTGAAAAGGACCATAAAAATTCCTTGCGTCATTGATAGGATTCGAACTGAGGTCTTTTCTGACCGGTATGGGGAGGACGGTAATTATACGAACTGAAGGTGGCTCTCTGTGGCAAGGAGCTGCTGGAGATTGTTGTGTATAATTCATTGGGTCTTTTCATCTATATAGAATTACGAAATATTCCACAAGTGCCTTGCCAAACACTCCCACTCCCCCAATTAGCAGTTTTCCTGACCCTTACGGCCTTCTCTATGGTATCAGAAAAGACCCTTGCTCTCCTTTTGTTCAAGTGAATTCCATCCTTACAAAATAAATCCTTTCTATTAATTAAGTGAGACTTCTGGAAAAATTTTCCCCCTGTAAACTTAGCAGAGTTCTCTGAGTCTCGAATTGATCTGCAAGGCTTTCGTTATGTAGTCCTTCCTGTCATAACTAGGCAGAATTGCAGACATTTTCGCCTCTTGCGGCATTTTTCCCCAATGACAATATTTATTGAAGAAGTTATCATTTGTTTTTGTTCCAGGATCAGTCAGCCAAATGTTTAAGCCACGAAGTATAACAGGCCGTTCTTGATTCATTTCACTTTTTTTTTTTTAGGTGCGGTTGTCCAGATTTCAGTACAATATACAATATTTCAAATACGATCTAACCATCGTCTTGTATAGGGGGCTGGTGACGTCCTGGCCCCCAGCCGCCTGTTTTTGCTGCACGAAAAATTTCACGTCAGATTGAATCACATGACTTACATGACTCCAGGATTATAAAAATTATGAATGTTTATCTTCTCTACTCAGTATAAACCAAGAACTTCGTGCTCAGAATGAGGAAATTAGAAAGGAAATGAGCTTGTTGAAAAACCAGATGATAGTAGTCCTGAAGAGCAATATTATGCTATCGGAGAGATCCGCATATCAATCGTTTGTGCGGGGTCCTCAGACCTAAAAACCAGCTTGCAGAAATCTGGTCGATTTGAAAAAGATTGTGTTGACCGTGCATCCTTCTCGACGACTATCTGTCGCGTTACAGCTGATAACCGACCAAAAGACGCAGTCGTGAACACGCCCCATTACTGTCTATGAACGTAATAGAGAAACAGAACATTTCATTGAACACCTTTCTGAGAGAAACAAATCATATCTAAACGCACTCAAGCAAAACCTGCCGAAGGAAACAAACGGTGGTCATGTGCCGCCCGACGAAGTTAGCTACGATCAGTACATAAATAAAAATGCCACATCAAACGCCCTTGAACTGCAGGAAGTCACTCGCCAGTTAGCCCTAAACAAGACCGAACTACTGACAGGCCTGCGACCAACTTGGTGTTGGGTGCCGAACCGAGAAATATCCAGACTACCAAGTGCAAGACGGCCAGTCGAAACAGTTCGAACTGGAAGAAAACCACTTGGACGGGCACCGCACTAGTCTCGAAGCTTCGGCCTTTCAAACGGAATGGTTCATCACCCAGACTCCCCCCCCTCCCCCCAGCATTTTTGTCTCACGTTTGGCCCAGACACGTCAGCACAACTCGTCACAGATGTACTGATTGAGGGACTTCAGTTAGGCTTAAAGATTCAGAGATTGAACACTCGAAGCACATCATATGCTTCTTTTCGCATCTATTGTGATAGAAGCCAGTTTGAAAGGATTGGAACGTGTACCAAATGGCCCCTCGTCACCATCATCAGGCCATTTTATGAAGCACGAAGTAGAAAAGAAGTGATATCCTTAAACGCTCCTGAGATTTGCCCACAACAATCCAGACTCTGACTAGACGATGTATCTATTTTCCACTTACAAACCCAACTGCTCTACATGGGAATAGCTGTAGGAAAAACAAGGTAAATCTGTGCTTCGCCCTTAACGTACATCGGAAAAGGGGCTCCCAACGGTAATTGAAAATTACCCAAAATCTCTGTCATCTCTCTTCCCGAATTACGATCCCTGTCATCGTTTCAACATATCGAAGACCAGTGACGCATCACAGACGGATCAGACCGCGTACATCTCTCGCCACGGTAAAGAGAACAGCTTCATTCCAACTCCTATTCCAAAATGTGCGATCCATGAGGAATAAACTGAATGAAGTTGAGCTCTTGCTGTCCAGTTCAATGGACGTGGTTTGCTTCGCAGAAACATGGCTTGATCCCAGTGAAGAAACACTTTCTTCTACTTGGCCTGCAAGATATCAGATGGTGTGCACGTCTATAGAAAACCGGAGGGGAGGAAGAGTTGCAATTTTTTTCAATGAGCAGATATTTTCTATCCTCCAATCAGTATCGAGCCAGTCTGACTCTTTCGAAGTAGTACTAGTTACACTAAAACCTAAAAACAATAACAGCCAGAACAATTCTCTCGCCATTGTCGTAGTGTATATCCCACCGGTTCCACAAGTAGTTGATGAACTACTCAATTGGCTGTTTAACCATCTCCATTCATCACTGAATGGTGTGGGGATTTCAATCTCCCGAATACTCAGGGGAACCTCAAGAGGAGACTGAGTCAGCGTCTAGGTATATTAGGTCTCAAACTGGTTAGCACACCACACACGAGGGGCGAAAGCACATTAGACCCTGCGTTCGTGTCAGCAAATTGTGTGACTAATCAAAACCGTATAAGCAACATACAGCCTGATCATAACCCCATCATTCTCTCTGTGCAAACAGAAATGCCCATTACTTCTGGAAGAAGGAAAGTCACAACCAAAACAAGTACAGCGCCCAAATACCTTAATCCTGAAAAGCGTGTTTATGCGGCTCAAGCAATCCCATGGAATGTCCTTGAGGAATGCGACCCCGAACTCGGGATTGACCTGATAACAACATGGATAGCTCCTGTTTCTCTCTATGCTGCAACGAAGAAACTAACCATCACAGAGCATTCAAAGGCCTGGTGGAATCCAACAGTCTCCGAAAGCTTCCACGTTAAACAGAACATGCGCAAAAAGTGGAAAAACTCCAGCTCACCCTAGGACAGAACTGGCTTCTCCCGAACTAGGGCGGTTTTTATTCATGTGGTAGGGAAAATCATGAAGGCAATGGTCAAGGGTGAAATTCAGGATCATTTGGATCGAATTGAAATTCTCAAGGATACTCAGCATGGTTTTGTAAAGGGAAAATCATATCTAACAAATCTGGTTCGCTATTTTGAAAGGGTCACTCACGAGCTGAATTTCGGGAATAATTTCGACATTGTTTATGTAGATTTCAGCAAAGCTTTTGACTGAGTCCCACATGAGCGGTTGCTTTATAAGCTGGAACACTGAGAAAATCCTTAGATGGATAGCAGGATGGCTTCAGGGCAGGAGGCAGAGGGTTGTGATAAATGGCTATTCCTCAGAATTGGTTGATGTAAGAAGTGGGGTTCCCCAAGGATCAGTATTAGGACCACTGTTGTTTTTAATTTTCATAAACGACATTGATGAAGGGATAGAGGGCGTGATGTCTAAATTTGCAGATGATGTTAAGATGTTAAAATTGGTAGGGTAGTTAATGATCACTGTCAAGCTGAGCTTCTTAAGAGAGACCTAGATAGACTTCAGTAATGCTCAGAAAAATGGCAGCTGTGCTTTAATCCAACAAAGTGTAAGGTATTACACCTGGGAAACAGTAATCCCAAAATAACTTATTCACTTGGTGGAGTTCAACTAAACCCAATACTGGAGGAAAGGGACTTGGGTGTTACGATACGGTCAGACATGAAATTCTCTGAGCATTGTAAACAGGTTGCAAGGAAGGCCCATGGTGTCCTATCGATGATCTATCGAACTTTTGCAAGTAGAGATAGGGACGTGATAATCCCATTATATAAGGCTTACGTTAGACCACACTTGGAATACTGTGTTCAAGTATGGAGACCGCACCTAAAGAAAGACATCGAGCTTCTTGAAAGGGTGCAAAGATGGGTAACTCGCCTGGTGAGATCGGCAAAAGAGATTCCTTATGAAGAAAGACTTCGAATATGTGGGTTGCAGAGTTTTCAAACTAGACACGTTAGAGGAGATTTGATTGAGTTGTTTAAGACTCAGAGACATCAGTAAAATGAATGAGGACGAAATTTTCAATATTACAAATGATGCTAGAACTAGGGGACATAAATTCAAGTTATTGGGGGCAAATGTTTAGATTGGACTGCAGGAAGTTTTATTTTAGCCAGTGAGTTATAAATTAGTGGAATAACTTGCCTACATGGGCGGTAGAGGCTGACAGTTTGGGGAAATTCAAAGGTCATCTGGATAGTACTTTTGGGTAAGGGAAGCGCATAGGATGATAGGTTTAATTTCCTTTTCTTTTATTAATTATTATATATTTTTTTTTATCATTGTTTTATTCGGGTTTTTTTTTTTTTTTTTTTTTTTTTTTTTTTGGCTGGTGCAGCATAAGCCATAGGCTTTCTTGCGCCATGCGGTCATTACTAATACTATTCGGAACAAGAAGGAGGCGATAAAACTTCACCTAGAGGCTACTCTAAATAAGGGGAAGCCCTTCCATAGAATCCAATCAGAGGACGCCATTGACTCACTCAATATGGGCAGTTGGCTCGACCATATAACTAGGTTCACTGCTCAGCCAGAATCCACTACACCAATGGGATTCCCAATCAATCAGATTTCGACAGACCCCATAAATTCAGTTCACCTCACCAAATACCAGCTGATCGATGCAATTAACAGCTTAGCACCTACGGCTACATCCGGTGCCAACGGAATTCCTCAGTTTATGCTGAAATGCCTCAGTACATTTATTGTTGATCCTATCCTCTCGTTATTTAACAAGATCCTTAATCAAAAATTTGTCCCTCCTATGTGGCATGTGTATCTTATAAGACAGCTGCCGAAAATACTCTCTGCTTCTCAGCCCAGTCACTTCCGTCCAATTTCCTCTGCATCATGTCTATTAAAGCTCTTTGAGAAATCTCCTCTGAGAACATTAACCATCCAAATTATGCCACAACAGCTACCGCAGATCCACTATGCTACGCAGTCATGATCCACCGCTGCAAATTTAGTCACGACCACTACCAAGATCCTCGAGGAATTTGAGCACCGTTCGGTGAGCACCGTTACGTATATCGACGTCCAGGCACCATTTGATTCCACATCCGTTTACGCGTTGGCAAGACTACTACTTGAGTATTACCTCATTGGTGGAGACGTGCTCTGGTTTATTCAGACAATGCTTGAGAACAGGACCATTATTGTTTGCGATGACAATCTGCACTACACCAGGGCTATTACAACTGGAGACCCACAAGGCGGGGTCCTCTCCAGAATCTTGTTCTCAGCAGTTCTCGTGGCGTTCGTGACGGGCCCAACTGATATTATCACCTTTGTCGATGACATAAAATTGTTTACTCCCATCAGCCCTGGAGACACTGCTGAATACATCATGCCTTTATCCTTCAGAAAATCCAGAACCTTGAGGCTCTTCCTCTTCGGACCACATCAATCCTGAGAAGTCAAAACAGTTGACTTTCTCAAACGAACCCCAACAATAGTGCAGCCCATTTTAAAAAGATCCGCGATTTCTGCCGTCCAACAACTTACAGATCTGGGTGTTATTTTTGATCAAAAGCTCTCCTTTCTATCGCACGTAGACCACTTGCAAATAAAGTTCTGTCGATTCCGGTGGATGGTTAAACAACTTATGCACGTCCATGACCAGGCTGTTGGGTGCAGATATATTAAGACCTGTGTTTATCCTATCATACTCTATGGCGCCGAAGTCTGGACTTCAATTGCTACGACCCATCTTAGACGGATTTTTGCGGGGGAATTCTGGCTACTGAAGTAGGCCATATGGAAATTTCGGCTTTCCTCCTGCACCAAGGACAACCCAGATGGCGGCAGCTCTCAACATCAGACGTCTTCCTGCCATCAGTCACGAGAGAAGACTCGTCTTTGCTATCAAATTGATGGTCGGCATTATTTCAGTTAGACCAGATTTCAGGGCTAACTGCGGTTTGAGGATCCCGGTCCTAAGCCTTAGGGCTAATCCAATCCTTCAGGCCGTTCCAAACCAGTTAAAGTTATCTGATCGGTTCCTACCCGTGCAAATGCTACAAGACATATACTCCTTGGACGGCGGCGACCTCTACAAATTCGCAGTCGATAAGAAATATAGGCAGAAAGTACTCAGTCGACTTCCTTCCCAGGACCACGTCAGAGGACACTAGAAGCTCCCAACGTTGGATCCCAACAGGGGTCCAACAGCTAAATGGCCAGAAGAACAACGGTACACGACATTACACGATGCAAGATCCATACACTTTTAAATCTCTGGCATTTACAGTGTACTGTAATACACCACAACGAAAACTACTCGGAGATGGGGGAAACCCCTGGTGCCGCTTGACCCTAAAAACACTTACTAGAACCTGCTCCCGATAACCTATCGATCACTGCCATGGATCCATCACTCCAGTGTTCAAACCTTTCTGGAGTCATATAGCTGGGTTTTTTTTTCATCTTTGTTCATTAAGTTGTGTAATTTCTTTTGTAAACTCCTGGCTTTTAGCCGTGAAGGGAGTTTGTATACAGCAATGTGGCTTCTGTATATAATAAAGGTTGTTGTTCTTCTATTGTCACCAAATGAAGAACATTTAGAGATATCAAGCTTTAGTCGTCATTTTCCAGTGCACATATATGCAACCGACTCTCGTCTTTTCGAAGCATCATGACCTAGCCCGAATTGCTACCTACCTTCAAAATTATCAGCAGCCTTTGACAGTGTCACTTGAATATCCTTCTCAACGTCATTTATGAAAATTTGAAATAGGTGTGGATGACCACGCTTGTACACCCTGGAGGCTAAACATTTATATCCTATCTTTTAGCCAGACTATAATCCAGCATAGGATCTTATTATTAACTTCTTCCAGTTTGTTTATATATATATATAGCAGCCTTTTGTGACAATCAGTATCAAAAGGCTTAAAGTCTACGTACATAATATCAAAATTGTCACCTGCATTCAATTGTTTAATGACTACATTAGATTAGTCGGGCTTGACTAAGGCTGGGAACTGTTTAAGACACCATCCTTATCGAGATGGTCCTGAATTGCATCTTTGGTTAAAGATACGATTCAGGATCCACGACCAACCTATGACGTTAGAGTCCCCCCCCCCCCCTGTACTCTCCTGGGCATGCTGGAATAAGTAGTGCTCCACTTCATTAAAAAAACAAAACAAAACCCACTGTTACTATATATATATATATATAACCAGTCCACGTATTCCAGTATACAGGGTGTTTCAAAAGTGATGGTCAATAATTTAAAGGTGAACTATACAGACTACAATATGCAAAAAAAAAAAGCCTAGTAAATATGGGTCCTTAAATGAATCGTTTTCGAGATATTGCATATTTAGAGTTGGGATCCACCACTGACTTGTTTGTTTAGGTTATGTTCATTCTCTCCCTTTCCCCACACTCTGAGACGTAGCAGGCATACCAGTATTTGTCAAAGGATAGTCAACATGGAAAGAGGTTATAGCAACGAAGAGTATGCGGACATGCACTTCATGTGTGGTAAAGCCAACGGCAGTGCACTCAAGGCTGCACGTTTATACCAAGAAGCATTTCACCGCCGAAGGCAGCCCAACAGGCGCTTCGCACATGTAGTACGAGCAGGTAGGCCCAGAAGCATAGCACCTGATGTTGAGGAAAGGGTGTTAGAAAGAACAGAACAAAATCCAGGAATTTCGACAAGGAGGGTTGCTCTGCAAGAGCGTGTACTATGACTCACATAGCAGTGTGTGGCGAATTTTACATCGTCAATTACTGTATCCCTACCGTGTCCAGCGTGTACAAGGTCTCAGCAATACAGACTACCCTCACAGAGTGAACTGCTACCAGTTGATGCAACAGTGTGTCCTGAATTTTTAAACAACATTTTCACTGACGAAACTGGGTTTACTCGTGATGATGGTATTTTTAATTTTCATAACTGTCACATTTGGTCCGACGAAAATCCTAATGCAATTCACGAATCACGACATCAGCAACGTTTCTCGTTGAACGTCTGGGCATGACTACTAGGAGACCGTCTAATTGGATCACATTTTCTACCAAACAGGCTAACAGGAGAGTTGTACCTTCAGTTCCTGCAGAATGTTTTTCCAGACCACCTTGATGACGATAATGTTCCATTTCAGCAACGCCAGAACATGTGGTTTATGCATGATGGTGCACCGACACATTTTGCTCGAGTTGTGACTCGGTGTCTGACTAGAAGGTGTGGTCAACGGTGGATAGGTAGAGGTGGGCCTGTAATGTGGCCTCCCAGATCACCAGAATTAAATCCTATGGATTTTAGTATCTGGGGTCATGTAAAAAGCTTGGTATACACTTCTGACATTAACACAGTTGAGGAATTGCAGCGTCGGGTTGAAGGAGCCTTTCAGCAAATCAGAAATGACCCAGGAATGCCTGAGAGGATTCGCAACTCAATGCAGAGAACACTACAAACTGCGTACGGATGCAAGGACAGCATTTTGAACACCTCTTGTAACATCTGTAAAATCCTGTGGTGTTGAAACCAAAAATTAAAAATGTATTATCTTATGTTTAATAAAACCACCCTTAGCCAAGGATTCACAGCTTTTTGCTAAACGAATTTTCCCATAGTCAGTGGCGGATCTTAACAGAAAATGTGCATCATCTCGAAAACGGTTCATTTGCGGCCCGATGTTTACAGTCACTTTTTTGCTTATTTTAGTTTGTAATTTTCACCTTTAAATTATTCACCATCATTTTTGAAACACCCTGTACAGTAGATATAGTGTTATTGTTATGCGGTTCCACAAATCTGCTTTAAGCACTGTGAATATTGCAAAGCCAATCGATGTGGGTTGTGTGAGTAGTGTGTCGACGTATTCCAGTATCAAATTATTATATTACGGTTGTCCGTAATTGATTGCATAAACCTTATTTGTGTCTGTAAATCTATCTACGCCTGAGAGCCACAGAGTAAAAAAAGCCCATTAAAGTTCCTCGCGTCATCGACGGGATTCGAACCCGGGCCTTCACGGTCCTATCCACACCAGGTGGAAAACCACCCGGTATGGACAGGACTGTGACGATACCACTGTGCTACTGCGCAGACTTTTATTCCAGTATACAAATGATAGATTTAAGTCGCCATAATAAGATAATCTTACTTATTAACCCATTCTATCTGCCAGAATAGATTTTTGTTATACGCCTCATCCTTAATAAGTAACATTGGTCGAGTGGCATCTCATGAGTCGCATCATGTCTCGGCCAAACTACATCAGCATTATTTGACTTCATCAAAAGCTCAAATTTATTTAATTTGTTTACAATACTCTGGCATTACTGTATAGACATTAAGTTTTGTACTTCAGCTTTTGACAACTCCGTTATTCCTCTTATAGTTACTTAAGTGTTTTTACATGTGGTCTCATATTGCTGGTGGATTTTGTTTCTATCAGAGTTTTCCTTTAGAGTTTAGGGCAATGCCACCTAAAAGTTTAGGTGGTTGCACACAAGAGCTCTCAGAGAGGATGCAAGTGTTCACTGTCCCGAGGTGATCATGTGTTGACACTCCTAACTCCCGCAACTAACAGCTACCCTTAAACCATAATTTCTCCTCAATGGCATTAGCAAAAGCCCTTGCACCTCTTCGGTTGAAGTGATTAAAAAAGCAAGGCTGAGTCAATCAAAATTATAGTCATCGTTTTCTTTGCCAATTTTTTTTTTTTTTTTTCATAACGCAGAATCCATTCCCCAAGAACGTAATGCTTAATAGACATTTCACATTCAAGTTCTGAAATGTTCGAAGGGAAAACGTATTGCGGAAAAGGGGGAAAATTGTAGTCCAACAAAAGGGTATTGTATCACGACAATGCGCCTATATTGCTTTATCGGTGAGGCAATTTTTGACGGAAAATCGAATTCTTCTTAAGGAGCATTATCTTCTCTCTTTCCGATTTAGCTCTATCTTTATGTCTTTCTATTCAAAAGTTTGAACACTTCACTGAAAGGGCCATATTTTGGACGTACATTGCTGGAAGAAGTCCAGCAGTGTACGACGAGAAAAGAATATCACTGAAAGAGTTCCAGAAATAATTATAACCTTGGAAGAAGAGAATCGATTCATTTGGAGCTGCCCAATGTAACAAAAAAAAAAAAAAAAGTCATATTAGAGCCCCGCGAGAATTACCTCATCTACCCGCATGTTCTCTAGTTGGTTTTCCTGGACGAAACACCCGACTTTCTGGGAGAAAAAAAACCTTGATATCCTTGTCTGAGACGGACTAATTCACCTCAGCTGCTTGATTTATTTTAAATAGAGGGGCTGAACTGTTTCTATCCACAAACCAAACAATACGATGATTGAAGTGTTCCTCACTACTGGAGCTGAGAGAAAAGGATGGATGCCAGAAGAAAGGATGCCTTCGCCCGTTTTGTTATAATTTTAGCGTAATGCGAATGTATTACACGAAATCAAATTAATCGTGAGTAAAATACTCACAGTTGATAAATCAGAGAGTTATTAGAAATACAGACGCTTAGACGGGCTCAATAAATAATAATTCAAAAAAGCAGTTCAGTTTCCTTTCTGTAGTGTTAAAATGCACAATTGCGTTTCATGTCCTGACCAACCAGTTCTTTCCATTTGTTTTATGCGTGTACGGGCTCTCAACTGCTGCATATAACTTTTATGGTGGCCCTCTGGCAAAAATCATGGGCAGTTTAACAAAAAATAAGGAGGGAGCGAATTAGGTAGAGCAAAAGTGAACTTTTACCTTTTTTTAAGGTGTTTTCGTGCTCCTACGCAAAACCACGCCCATATTCAGACAGGATTGAGGCCTCGTCTAAGTTAAAAAGATAAGTTTTTTCACGTTCTTGATGAAATGTTATTTGCTCACCCTTCCTTATCGGTCCACGAAATGGCAGTTCTTCGGAAAGAAAACAACTGGATTTCCCCCACCTTTTCTTTCTATTGGACTCCCCCGTAGATCATTTTATCACATCGAAGAACACGCATCCCTTTAACTGGCTGGATGATAAATGTACAAGTGAAGACCATATTTTAAAAATTAATAAAGAATGAACGAAATCACCAGATGCCTATATTTTTTTATACAATAAAATATTTCACCAGCCTTCTTAAGCTTGTCTTGCACATCCTCCCCTAATTAAAATGGGTCTCTCCTGGAAAAAAAAGGTCCTTTTAAAATTATCGACTGCAATGATTTCATCATGTATTTTCCTCAAAGAAATAATGCTATCTTGAGGGGTAATGCTACCTATCCCCGCATGCACCAGCGATTTCTTGAGGGTACAAGGGGTATTGATAGAAATCCATATATATTATTTTTTTTTTTCGATTTTATTATTGATTTTCTTATTATTTTTGAGTGACTGCTATAATTATGTATTTATTTGAATAAAAAATCCAACAAGGAAAAAAATATCCCATAAAACTTCAGACTAGAATCTACAGATTCAGATTGGAAAAATCTATCAAAATGTGCTCCTCCCTAACCCTCCGTGGGCTATAATTATGGTTAAATGTGATAGTTATTGTCAGTGGGGTAAGCATTCTCTGGCAAGCTTAAATGTAAGACAACTTCATGTTGTCCACACCCAAAAGTTCTGCTGAATATAAACAGATATACACTGATGGTTCGAAATCAGACAAGATAGTGGGTGCTGCGGCAATCTTACCAGTGAAGATCCACCTGTGGCAAAGTCACCACTGTCTGTGCTTCTTTACCAACAGTGTTCAGCAATTTCTGTGCAGAGCATTTTGTCATCTATCTAGCTCTCAATCACCTAGATTCTCAAACCAGCCCGCAGCATATAATTTATACCGATTCTTTAAACTCTATCAGCTCAATGCTGAATGAAACACATACTTACCATCCCCTTCTGAAAACAAATCACATCCAAAATGATCCAGCTACAAGCCACTTTGGTATTCTTCTGGATTCCAGCTCAATGCAGAATACTGTACTCGGAAATGAAAATGCACACCAGGCAGCAAAACAACCAAAAAATTCAAATATAATTGATATGAAGATTCCTGTCCAAGGCTACAAAAATCATCATACAAAAAGCCTGCTACACCCAATGAATAAATATATGACAAGAGCATAGCAACAGTAAACTTATGGAAATTTAGACCTAGCCATCCTTCTGGACCTCCAGCATCAGGAAAAGTAAGAAAAGTGGTTCCAGCAATAGCACGCATTGGACACACTCATATAACTCATCTTTACCTTCTCAGAAGAGAAGGACCTCTGCAGTGTACTCATTGCCATAATGTTCTCTCAGTAAAACATATTTTCATTGACTGCTCCTATTATCAGCAGGAAAGACTAGAATCATTCCTGTCTTCCAGAAACCTGTAACAATAAAGCACATCTTGGGAAATGAAGCAAACCCAGATGAATTTTTCTCTTTTATAAAGATTTGGATATTCTCTCACATCTAAAAACCTACAAAATTGAAACTATTATATTAATAATGTGAAAACCGCAATATAGCTGCTGTAGCCCTTGTGATAAAATCTTCAACAACAAAATATAAAGCAAACTTTTGGATCGATCTTAACGGATGATTAAAGCAAGTTTAATTTTTTAAGGATTATATAATAATCCCTACAATTATCGTTGAGGTTGAGTAGCAAGGCAACTTGGACTACTAGGCGTCAAAATATTCTCTGTTCTTCTGTCGGTTTGCTTTTTTTCTGGATGAAAAACCGGAATGTTCGGAAGGGAAAACTATGCAAACTGAGAGATCGATTAACTCAGTCACGTGCCATCGTTGGCTAAGGGGACCCAATTAATCTGAGTATTGGGTCACTGATTCTAGATTAAGCTATTGATCGTATGCATCAGAAAAGTTGAATTAGCCGTAATAAACGGAGGGGGAGTGGGGGGGACAGCATTTAATAGCTTCAAGAATTAGATTAAAACAAAAATGTTATTAATAAATAAGTTTTAAAAATATTTTGGCTGCGTGTTTTTTTTTTTTTTTCTCTCTATTCCACAACTTTCAATATTGGATAGATAAACCAACCGATAATTCATAAAATTTCAGTTCTTCGACTGACTGCAAAGCAAACGACTCTGTGAATCCAGAATTTATAGTAATCGTTTAGCAAACGATTCAGTGAATTCAGAATCGTTTGCTAAACTTGATATATTTGTTAAGAACGCAAAAATAAATATTACAGCGTTCAGAATATTACAATTATAACGTGGTACGCTTAAAATTGAACACTATGATTGTTTACTTTTTACGAAATCATAGTAAGTAAACAAAATAGGGAAAAAAATAAAACAACTTCGTATGAATATGGCATGATAAGGACAGACACAGGCTTTAGGTGTGTTAAAATAGTCATATATTCCTTCTGGGCAGGAAACGCACGGGAGGAGGTGATTCAAATAACAATATAAAAAAGAAAATAAAATAAAAAAGAAAAGAAAAAAGTCGCGTGCAAAACACAAGCGGGTGGGCTTGGCGAAACCGAGTGGCTACTGCGAACATCTGCTGGTGGTATTGGTACCCCGGCCACGATGAACACGCGCAGTCACCGGCGCACGGAGTCGCTATCAATGGGAGGCTGGAAGAGGGGAGTGGAACAGAAAGGGCAGGAAGGGATATTTGGAGAAAGGGAGTAACGGAGGTTGGGTGTGAATGGCAGCGCTTCAGTCTTCCGTACCCTGCGGGTATTGTCGGCGGACAGACGTGTCGTGTGGACTTTCCTGCAAGGACAGAACGGTTGCCCGAAAAAAAATGAAAAAAACTAAAAAAAAATAAAATGAATAAAATCTCCAGATGACCGTTTAGTACGACAGAAGTCGAGATTGTTGTGTGTTCCAGGAAGTTCGTGGCACGTGTCGTCTGTGTACGGGCGAATCTTTATGAAGCGCACGTGACACTATTCGAAATACCGAAATTTCATCAAAGTAAGACTCTGTCATACGGTTGAGTTATGAGCAGATTTTGGTTGCAAATTTGCAGTGACAAGTATTGAGAGGATTGTGGGTCAAATCTGTAAATTCACATTCTGAAAAGGTCGAAAATACTACGACTCCATCTGAGACAGATTGTCTGCAATGTCCAATGGGAGAGGTAAAAGAAGTTCATCAAAAAATGATCCTAGAACACCATACTGTTCCGTTGGAAAAGGAGAAAAATAAAAATTAAGAAAACCAACTTTAGATGAGGGATACGTAACACCCAAAATGTGCTTAACACCTAATTAATCATAATAAATGTGAGAAAATAGAGAACGGGAATGAACAATGTGACCCTCGCTTGTGACCCACTAACTCAGCCACATATTATAATTTATTAAGGGGACCCAATAATTAAACAAGTTAATTAATATACACGGAGAATAGAAATTCATGACTTAGCAAAACAAGAGCAAAAAGCAACGACATTTATGAGTGAACAGGGAACATTTAATTTCTATGCATCCACCACACTGCCCACTCATTCCTCTAATCAGCGCACTGTAGCAAACATCCGGGACTTGTTGGTTGTTGTGTTTTAGGGGAATTGGAGACTAAGGCCATGTTGGTTCATGTATATTGTCTGTAAATTACGTGTGTTCTGAGGCCGATTTTATGTTTTCTGGACGGAAAACCTGAGTTTGCGGGAGAAAAAACCATGCCACCCTCGCCTGAGACCGACTAACTAAGCCACGTTGTGAGAAAGATCCATAAATTCCTCCCGTCATCGACGGGATTCGAACTCGGGTCTTTTCCACCTGGTGTGGGGAGGATGGCGATCGTACCAACTGTGCTACCACGAGGGCACGTCCGGGACTTCAAGTACAATACACGAATAGCCTATGTGATAGGCATCAATAATAATTAGATAATTTTTATTGGTCCGATTTTAATGAAATTTGGGAAGGCGGATGGACAAGTCTTTCTGAAAGATCTGACTGCAAAATTTAATGAAAATCCTAGAATCGTGGTAAAGGTAGCAGACGCATTACGCATGCTGTATATGCTAACTCGTCTAAGAAGTATTGGATCACCATGATTCTATAAAATGAAACCATAAAAAGTTTTAAAAAAAATGACAATTTTAGTCTATCACCGGAACTTCCTGCGATTTAAATCAAAATCTCGACAGGTGGATTAACAATTTAAATATTCCGAGCAAAAATTTTTATGGTGCTATATCTCCGCTTTGTCAAGGCTACGCCTGTAACCTTTCTATCAACAACAACAAAAGAAAGGTGAATAATGAAAGGGGAGGGCGTGAATGACAAAAAAAAGATTCGTGTACTTACAAAGTCACCTTTTTTTTCTGTTTCCTGTACAGGAGTCTATAAATTTCTTCCGGTCACCTAAAAAACAGTTGCAAAACACCGTTCGTGACTTCGTTTCGATTTCTGATCACGTTATAGCTCTACGGGACACTGGGAACCCCCCCCCTCCCTTTCGATTTGTGTATCCGTGCCAGGAAGATGCATTTATGTATCATCAAGAGCGTTTTTCGTTTCCTGCCAATCCCACACTGCAGGGGAACATCGTGCAGTTTCCTCGCAAAACGCAACGAAAAACTTTTCAAGGTAGAAAATGTGCACGTTTGTTTTGTTTTCTAGAAAAATTCTGACTACACGAATACCTGTCAACTAAAGTTTTACTCCTAATAAAATTCCATTCTCCAGAATGCCTGATGAGTGCGTTATTTATTTTGCATAATTAATAAATAACCAGTAAACTTCAAAATTCCCAAAACATCTTCATTACACACCATTTTCAATGCAAATTAATTACATCAAAACGGTTGTTTGGTTTTAAGAATTACAACTTTTTTTTCTCTTTTTAAGGCGCATCAACAACCTACGCGATATTGCGCCGTACATAATGCCTATAAATTGCTGTGTTCTGTGGTAGATTTGTTCGCTGGATGAAAAACCGAGTTTTCCAGAAGGAAAAGCCGTTCTATCCTCGCCTGAGACCGACTAACTCAGCCACGTTGTGAAAATGACCCATAAAAATTCTTCCCGTCATTGACAGGATTCCAACTTAGGTCTTTTTCATCTGAGTTGGAATGGGGAGGACAGCGATTATACTGTGTTACCACGAAGGCTTGGAAGAGAGAGATGGAATTATAGATGCCAGTTCAGTTAACAAAAATTTCTATATAAAACGCATGCAGTAAAGACAATGTCTATGAGACAGAGAGTGGATAGACTGTAAAAGAAGGGTCATAAATTAACCCAACCTCTCTTTTGAATGGAATCTAGAAGCCTAGGAGAGATTTCTGGCCCCCACTCCAGATATGGTATGACAAACTGGAGATTTGTAGCGAATGAGTAGCTGTTCAGAAGAAAAGGAACGCCAAGAGAAAATCCAGTTTTTTTAGATGCGAAAGGAAGTAATATTTGTGATGTGCTTATACCAAGTCAGGATAACAGAGATATGTGATCTTGTCTAGAAATCTGAATGTCATCGAAGGTAAACACAGGAGCAGAAGAAAAATTTCTGATAGATAAGACAGGACAGAGTTTTTGAATGACGAAACTTTGCTCCCATGGAGAATTACTTTTAGATCACCATTTAAGGAATTAGCGGTGGACCTTTCGAGAAAATAAAGCTGTTTGCAAAGGGCAAGGTTTCTCAAACTGAAAGGTGAATGCAATGTGCTATCACCAGCACGAATATAGATAGGATTTCTAGTCAGTGGAAGAAGGTTATTAATCTACAGGAGGACAAGCGTGGGAGAAAGATCTAAACCTTGAGGAACACCTGCATTAATGGAGAGGTTAGAAGACAGAGGGCCATCTACCATTACTCGTAGCGGTGGTCAGAGAGAAAAGTGGATAGCCAATGGCGAAAAACAGTCGGCAATCCATTAAATATAATTTGCTTGTTAAGATGATCTTTATGCCAAAAACGATCAAAAACTTCAGAAATGTCAAGAGCAACTTCTTGAGTTTCACCATAATTTTCCATTGAATTAGTCCACAGAGGGTAACACAAGCCATTATATCACAATTCACACTGATGGAATCCATATTGGCAATTAACAATCAGATGGAAGGTTTCGAGATAGCCTAGGAGTAGGCGGTTAGTGGATTTCTCCATTACTTTGGAAAGAGTAAAGGTAAGTGAATGGGACGATAATTGGACCGGAGGGATTTGTCACCCTTTTTAAGAACTGGCTTTTTTCGAAGCAGAAGGAAAAACGCCAGTGGAATAAGAAAGTATAAAAAGGCGACACAGAACAGGAGTAAGTTCAGGAGCACATGTGTTGAAAACACGTGGAATTCGATAGATTTTGGAACTGGTAAACGATATTAGCTTCAATGAAATGGATATTAGTAACATGGTACAGATACTGGAATAGCACACAACGCTTGTCCTCTGTTGTTTCAACAAGGAAGTGATTGGGTTTAAACAACAAAGGGCAAAAGTGCAGGAAGAAGATATGCAGCCTGAAGCCTTCTGTCTGTTCGAAAAAGTTCTCATTAAAGACGATCCCAAACATGGAACAGAGCGGTAGTTCAGCCAAGGATTCGGAGACTCTGTACATTTGGATATAACCAGTCAGCAAAAATTATTCTCAAAAGTGCTTCATTCTTCACTCCTTGCGGAGTGGAAAGAGACTCTCCTCTGGGCCTTTTACTGTTCCTCATGTATTTCAACGACCTCGTGAGCGCTCCAGACTTTCGATGTCAAATGGCAAATTTTTTAAGATAACCTTAAAGTCTACAAGGTTATCGATTCAATCTCTGATGCTCATATCTCTGATGTCTTGTCTCGAATTCATCTCATATTGGCTCAGTGAAAATTACATGGCTTTGTAAGTGAAAGCCATGTCGGTTTTATCCCACGTTGGCTTTGATAACTTTCATCCTTATATCATACCTGATCTTATCTGACCATACCTGATAGCTTTGATCAGGAAGAGTTTGAAGTTGATCACTCCAACCTCTTTTGATCAAAGGAAAAGGTTGGAGTTGTTGATCACTTCAGAGATCTTGGTGTTAACCATATGTCATGATCTACGTCCATCGGCTCATAAATAGCACTGTTCCGAAAGTTTTTCAGCTTCTTGGTCGC
The DNA here is from genome assembly GCF_048544385.1 of Mastigoproctus giganteus. Lineage (NCBI taxonomy): Eukaryota > Metazoa > Arthropoda > Arachnida > Uropygi > Thelyphonidae > Mastigoproctus > Mastigoproctus giganteus. The sequence continues at coordinate 211,630,029 of NC_143583.1, forward strand.
ACTACCTCCGCTTTCAATAGTGCGGCTGCTATTGCTCCCCTTTTCAAGCAGCAAGTTTTACCTGTAGTTGACTGTTGAGCCATTACTCGGGCTGCGTCCCAGAACTGTCGGACCTATTCTAATGTATTAAAACCATGTTTATTCGTTTCTTTTGTTTCAAGAGAGAGAGATGTTTGTCAACAAACCGGTAATGTAACCGGTTTGTTGACAAACTCGGTGATGCACGTATTCCATTGACTGACAGTTACTATCAATCAAACTTAAATTAAATTTTTATTTTAACATTTCAGAATGTGATACCGTTACATAACACCCTAGTTTTAAGAATCCAACACTCTTTCAACTTTCAGGTAACCTAACCTTCTTTTACAATCAAATTCTGTTAAATACTGAAGTATACATATTTGTTTGTAAAAGAAGATTAGATTACTTAAAATTAGAGGACATTAAATTTTTTTTAAAACTAAAATCATCCGCTAATACGCATGTTAAAAAAAGTTATGCATATTTCTATAATATTGCCTTTATTATTAATTATAAACAAAAGAAATGATGTCTTCATTTGCCATAGTCTAATTTTAATTTGAAGGTACTGATTATACAGTTACGTTCCATTAAATGTCAATGAACATTTAATGTCACGCAGGTTTATTGATAATAGTTGTCAGTCATCATTAATGGAAACGAATGAAAAACATGCGCCAAGGGCTTTGATTGTCAACCAATCATTCAGTAATCATCCATAGTGATTTTAATTGTTATGATTAAATACGAAGACGTAAAAGCTTTGGGCCAATAAGTTACATATGTCCACGTTTCTTCTCTCTTCCCAACCTTCAACCATTCGGGACCAGTAGAAAAGCGGAAAAAAATAAAATAAATATTTCCGCTTTTCTACTGGTCCGATTTTAATGAACATTGAAAAGGCTCAACATTTTAAAAGAGGCAGATATAAAATTTCATTTAAATCCATCTATGGAATCGAGTTATTACATGCGGTCGGCCGAACGAACAACGAAATAATAATTGTCGGATTTCTATTAGTTCAATTGTAATGATATTTGGAATAGCTTGACAAATCTGTCTAAAAGACCCGAATATAAAATTTCATGAAAATCCGGCTACTCGAAGTCGAGTTTCTACATGCGGACGGACGGACGTGGGTGAAGACAACAGTCCATTATGCCTAAATTGCTAATACGCCTAAAAAAGTAGAAGCATGTGTGCAAGTACAAAGAAAGTTAAAATAAATAAATATTAAGATTTATTAAACATGAAATTTCAATACTTTAGATGCTATATGCAAATATTTCCACGAATTTAAAGATTACTTCAAACTTTCGTGAATATCTGGCAAAACGCAGTGATAGCTCAAAAGTCCAAATTGAACTGCTAACGGCTCGCTTTGTGGAGTTGTTAACTACAGAATAGCCGATATCACTGATGCCAAGACAGCGTATTTTCTGTAGCAGAACAATCGCCTATGCTCCTACAATTTTAAAGGATCTCTCAACAGGACAACAGCTCTTCTGACAGAAATTAATAAACAGTCTGTGTCGGCTCGCGGTGAGCTATCCAGTCATTTGGCGCAGGATGGCCAGCTGCATTTCCAATGTCCAAATAAAGCGCAGGAGCACACGAGGCAGACAATGGGGCAGTGTAAAAAGATGTATTTCAGTGTACCATTTCTGTTTCCAAGCATAAAATAAATATAAAACGCATCTTTCGATATGGTTGAATGCACCATTCTTTATTTTACGCAAGCTTTGGCTCGTAGGGGGTGCCCTCTACAAAATGACCCATACATAATGGTATAAAAGACCTCATTAAGTGACCTCGCTCGATATCTTAACCCCCTTTATCTACAAAGGCGAGCAGTGTATGAGACAACAAAGCTGTCTTTGAGCACGTCTATTAGCGAGGCCTCTTAATTAATACATTTATGGTGTGTTTTCCCGACTGTAAGTCAAGCTGCGGGATTCGCAGAGCAACTCCTTGTCAGCGTCATACGACTGCGTTTCGACCTCCGCATGGATGAAAATCGCTTAAAAAATGTTTTCTTTTATGATCTCTAGATATCGTTATTATGGATTAAGTTGACGACACATTTAGGATTTAATGACAATCTCGTCATAGTGACAGTAGAACTTGCACAAGGCAACAAGCCCTGGTGGGTAGCACAGTCGGTATAATCGCCGTCCTCCCCGCACCGGTCGTAAAATACCCGAGTTCGAATCTCGTCAATGACGCGAGCAATTTTTATGGATCTTTCTTACAAGGTGCTGAGTTAGTCGGTCTCAGGAGAGGGCATTGTTTTTTCCTCCTGGTTTTTCGTCCAGCGAAAGCAAATCGACCGCGTAATTTACAGACCTATTACATACAGAACAATATGGCTTAAGTTGTTGATGCACCTAAACAACGAGGCACCACAGGTTGATGATGTACCTAAACCCTACAACAGCGAGGCGTCAGGGTTAGTGATGTTTTGAGTAACGTCTTAGATGAAAAAATTTTTAGAAATACACAGAGATTTATAAATTAATTCTCATTTAGTAACCATTCGAATTAAGGATACAAAATTATATTTCTTTGGTTGTTACAGAGGGGCATCAGCGACTTAGGTCATATTGCGCCGTATATAATATGTCTGTAAATTGCATGTGTTCTGAAAACGATTTGATATTTACTGGAAGGAAAACCCGAGCTTCAGGGAGAAAAAACCGTGATACCCTCGCCTGAGACTGACTACCTCAGCCACATTGTCAAAAAGATCCTTAAAAATTCCTCACGTCCTCGACGGGATTCGAACTCCGGTTTTTCCACTCTGTGTGGAAGGTGAGCAATTAACAGTAGTTTTAGTATTAGTAATGGCAAATAATGCAAGCTATCAGTATCAGGTAAAACATAAAAGAAACGAGCACTTCCCATATCACCTGACAATCCCCTCTAACAGTTTGTTAACAGCTTCCTTCAATTTATTCGAACTACCCACTTCGACAACACTAGATAGAAATTTGTCCCAAAATCACCCACCCACTGGCTGAAGGAAAATTCCCACACATATTCTGCAAGCATAGCGTCTTCCTCAATTTGAATTTATTCCCCCTTCATGTGAATAGTCTGAGCAACAGGAAGGATTCCATCAGCAATGAGCTTTCTCATTACCTTCAGAGCCACAAACACATCAGTAAGATCTCTACAGGTGTCGTTTGCAGACGTTGCAATTTGCAGAACTGAATTTTTAGTAATAGCACCCTTTTGTTCCCCTCACCAATCATGTTGATTTTCTCTGCATCCACCACAACAGATCCACATCCTTCGGCAAATGAAGCTTCCAGATCTGTAGGCAGCGCTCGAGATGTATAACCAGATAACACCCCCTTATCCCCGATGGCAAAATTGATGTATATCACTGAAAAAACCCCAAGGGTGTCCTAGCAGTCTGCCGGCACTGCTCAAAAACTTCACGTGTGACTGCACAATTACCCCCAGGTCTCTTTCATTGTACACTGACATGATTGTGGTACTGTAAGGACCCAGCCTTACAATAATTTAATAAAGTTTGTTAAATATTGGAAGAATTAATTGTGGCGTATATAGTTAGTTTCAGTCATGTATCATTTGTTAAGAAACACTGAAATTCGAAGGTTAGTCCAAACACACCCAGTTAGTTAAATCTCGGTTGTATGGAAAAATTCCTTAAGCGAGTCAGTAAAAGCAATCATAATGGACCGAAACAAATCCCACTTAAGACAGGAGCATATACACTATAGAAAGGGCGCTGAGTGCGGAAGTGGCCCTATTAATAAATTTCACGGTTCGACCTCTAGCAGGTGTGGGCGACGTAGTAATGGGGGGTGAGGTCACAAAGAAAGCCTGAAACACTCTTAGCTGACCGGAACTTACGTTTAATTTCGAGAAATTACCAGTATTTTCCAGATTATCGGAAGTTCGGTCACACTAGGAAAAAGAAAGCACGCCCACGGAAATGAAGGGAGACGAATAGGATCACGAAGGAAAGGATAGGGAAGTCAACGATTGGCCAGGAAGAAAGCGGTGGGAAATTTGAGAGAAAGGAGAGAAGGGAAAAAAAAATTGATACTGATCATTCGGAGAGGAGTTTTTGTGGTGGAAGCAGTCCTGGGGAGATGGAAGCTGTAGTGGGAGAATTGATTATAAGAATTTTTTTTTGTGAAAGTCTAGAGTCGGAAGTATCGTTCCCTTGAAGAAGTTAATGCAGTCAATGGAGGAAGAATGGTGAAACACCCTAGAGGCAAATTTCTCGATTGAGCAGTTGAGTGACTAGTCGACCCGGAAGGTATCCCAGTCCTCGGACGCAACGCAGATGGAGGAAGAAAGGAGATAAGATCCGGTATTATCTTCAGCCGTGCAGTACCCGGTAGAGAAACCCAGGATAGATTACTGTGTTCCCCGGATGAGCAACCTTTCGCTTTCCAGTCCTCACCCCGAACAGATAGGAAGAGAGACCGAGCAGGGAGGAATACCAGACCATTGCGTAAGTGTTAGAATAAGTACTGAGAATATAATTTGTAAAAAAAAGGGGAACTAATTTAATAATGAAAAGGACTCTAGGAGGACGCTATAAGTTTAAGAGAGAATGTCAAAGTACTAAATATATATACATATATATTTGAACGAGTGTAATACTTAAGGAGTGATAATTTAATTTAGTATAGAGATCAGAGTAATGCAATTTAAGAGTAAGTTAATCTGTAGTAGGAAGTAAAAATTTTGTCCTTGAATTATTGTGAATGTTAAATTGCTGTGAGTATGACTTATTTGGAGAAAACTAAAAATGATTAAACAGGTAAACAATTAAATGAGCATCTAGCCCTAATTGTGAAATAGTGGATTAATTGAACGGAAAGGTAACTAAGTAAATTGGTTGGATATTGTTGACTGTTGACATGTTTGCAAGTAAGGATTCTGGAATGAATATACATGTATTTCCTAATAAGTTGGGAAACGAGCACTTATGAAATTATATTTTGTCTGTTCATTGGCTGATGGTGGTTTATTGACTTACATGGACTGTTAAGGAGCAAAGAGACAGATTGTGCATTGTGAGGGGTAATAAATGCCCGGACCTACTGAAATCTTTGTAGAGCAACATGAAGAGACACAGTGATATATATGTAGATATATATAAGTATTAGGATTTAGTAGTTCTTTTGATAACAAGGTTGACTGTAAATTACAAGATATATACACATTTAAAAATTAGTAAAATAACAAGTGTCAAACTAAATACTGTATTCTGTTAAAGGTTATTGTAATTTTCTTATATATAATATGACAATAAAAAACAAATTTGTATATTCTACATTCTTGTGTGTGTGTCTGTCATTTCTAAACTCAGCCAGTCCAGTGGAAGAATACCTTAATATATTAGGGGTCCCCGTGAGTCTGGGAATTTTCTGAAATCAATCAAGTCAGGTGTAAAAGTGGGAGGGGTAAAAATAAGGGGATATAAAAAAATATAACATAATATAATATAATTGTAGGCCTCTTTTAGGAATAGGATTTTAAGAAGTAATAAAAATAGTTTCTTACCCCGCCCCCCACAATTGGCGAGCGTAAGCCAGGATAATTCTGCACAACGGAAGGCTGAGTTCAGAACGACAGGAAAATATATATACATGTATATATATATATGTAATCCAGTTGCTGAAACTGATAGAAAAAATTCAGCTGGCGAGCCAGAAAGTGAAAAGTGAAAAAGTAAGTAGTTAAAGTGGGTACTGAAATAGAATTTCCTTGTGTTTAGAATTAGGTGAATTAAGTTATAGAATAAGAAAGGTATTGACAACAAATAACGAGTTAATTAGATTAAACCCCAACCTCGAAAGATAAGTCATGGCTACAAGGAGAGCGAACAGCAGTAGGGATAGAGAAAGGGAGGAAAATATCAACGGGCAGGAGACATCAGGAGAAACAATTGTTAGTATAGGGAATGATAATAGGGGCCCAATTAAGTTAAGCAAATTTTTAAAAGTATTTAAAGGGGAACCATCAGAAAATGTGGAACATTTTCTGAGAAAACTGAAAATGATTAAGGAAAAGGAAGAATTAACGGAACTAGAAATAGTCATGATGGCGGAATTCAAACTGGAAGGCAGGGCCCAGACTAGGTATTTAGAGGAAACCCAAGGGATGGAAATAGAAACATTAGATAATTTTGAAAAGATATTAAAGAAGTTATTTTCCCCAAAGATCACGTTTCTGGAAGGGATCGGGATATTAAATAATTACAGTCAAAATAATCGCGAAAGCATAGAGGACTATTACAAAAGATTTTTAACAGTAAAATTAAATACTGAAGTATCAGAAAAAGAAAAAAGTGCCTTTGACAAAATCCTGATGGGACAGTTTTTGATGGGGGTCAGAGATAAATATAAGCGAGAAATCCTTAGGAGAAAACCCAATTCATTAGCTGAGGCCATGAAACTAGCCACTGATGAGGAAAAGCTAGATCTCCAAGGTCGGGGGGCAACAAGAGGGGACATAAATATAGTATCAACTGGAGAAGGGACAAAACCGAAAGGTAATAAAGAAAGGGAAGGCGAAATTAAGCTAGAAGGGCTAGAGAAACAGATAGAGGGAATGGAAATAAAATTAAATAAATTATTAGAGCAATTAAACACAAAAAATAATGCACTAGATGAAAATAATAGGCAGGGGGGTGAAAGACCGCAAACGGGGCAGAGCACAAGAGGTAAGTACAACGACACAGAGGGGTGGAAAGGGGAAGTCAAAGAAGTTAGGCGAGAAAGATATGGAAAGAAATGCTATATATGCGGGCGAAGCAATCACTGGGCCAAAGACTGCTGGTATAGGGATAGATATCACGGGGACAGAAATGAACACTGCCAAGACAGGGGCACAAATCAAGGGCAGCATATAAGTATGAATGCTCTGCATCTTAGACACTGGGAAAATAATTCCTGTGAAAAAGGGAGGAATAAATCAGGCAGCACAAGGACGATGCCCCTCACACATAGAAGTAAGTTTATGAATAAAGAACCAATAGTTTTGGCCAATCGAGGACATAAATGGAATCATCAAGGTCAGGTGAAGTGTTATAGGTGCAGCAGATATGGGCATATAGCCAGATTCTGCCGGACTCAGATGGTGGATCAGGGAGTCAAGTATGGGAATACTGATCCCAGAAAGTCATGGAAGATCAAGAGAGGTCGATTTTATCCTTGGCGCTCAAGAAACCTCATATTTGGTCCAATAGAGTGCAAGGATAGGCCAGAAATGAGAGAGATGAATTATGGAAGTCCGGTAAGTGAGAGAAACGACAAGAGATCAAGCTCGGCAATTGAAAGGAAAGAAAAGAAGTGGAAAGAGACTGAAAAAATTGATGTGAAAGGGCGAAAGAAGGGACCCAGACGGCGGAATAGGACCAAAACACTACACGTGGGAACATTAGAAGTAAAGGAGAAAGATAAAGAGAAACATGAAGATAGCGAACTGTTAAATAAAGTGGAAGAAAGTGGAGGTGAAAAGAATGACAACTTGGTAAATGAATCAACAGAGCCGAAAAGAATCGAATGGCCATGGAACCACAGAACTGAAACTCCCTATGGGGAAAGGGCCCTCAAGTTGAAAGAGACAAACAGGCTACAACAAATGTATTTAGGAGCAGCATTTAATGAAAACATGGGATGGGAATAGTTTTAGTGACAGAAAAAAAAATATCCATTTAATTAATGTACATGTATAGAATTGTATATAGGAATACGAGGGATAGATTGTAGTTAATAAGTAGGCCCTGGAAGAAGGCACATCCGCCTGAGGACCTGTATAAAATTTATATATATGGGATATAAATTTTAGGGGGAGAGAGATGCAATGTAAGGACCCAGCCTTACAATAATTTAATAAAGTTTGTTAAATATTGGAAGAATTAATTGTGGCGTATATAGTTAGTTTCAGTCATGTATCATTTGTTAAGAAACACTGAAATTCGAAGGTTAGTCCAAACACACCCAGTTAGTTAAATCTCGGTTGTATGGAAAAATTCCTTAAGCGAGTCAGTAAAAGCAATCATAATGGACCGAAACAAATCCCACTTAAGACAGGAGCATATACACTATAGAAAGGGCGCTGAGTGCGGAAGTGGCCCTATTAATAAATTTCACGGTTCGACCTCTAGCAGGTGTGGGCGACGTAGTAATGGGGGGTGAGGTCACAAAGAAAGCCTGAAACACTCTTAGCTGACCGGAACTTACGTTTAATTTCGAGAAATTACCAGTATTTTCCAGATTATCGGAAGTTCGGTCACACTAGGAAAAAGAAAGCACGCCCACGGAAATGAAGGGAGACGAATAGGATCACGAAGGAAAGGATAGGGAAGTCAACGATTGGCCAGGAAGAAAGCGGTGGGAAATTTGAGAGAAAGGAGAGAAGGGAAAAAAAAATTGATACTGATCATTCGGAGAGGAGTTTTTGTGGTGGAAGCAGTCCTGGGGAGATGGAAGCTGTAGTGGGAGAATTGATTATAAGAATTTTTTTTTGTGAAAGTCTAGAGTCGGAAGTATCGTTCCCTTGAAGAAGTTAATGCAGTCAATGGAGGAAGAATGGTGAAACACCCTAGAGGCAAATTTCTCGATTGAGCAGTTGAGTGACTAGTCGACCCGGAAGGTATCCCAGTCCTCGGACGCAACGCAGATGGAGGAAGAAAGGAGATAAGATCCGGTATTATCTTCAGCCGTGCAGTACCCGGTAGAGAAACCCAGGATAGATTACTGTGTTCCCCGGATGAGCAACCTTTCGCTTTCCAGTCCTCACCCCGAACAGATAGGAAGAGAGACCGAGCAGGGAGGAATACCAGACCATTGCGTAAGTGTTAGAATAAGTACTGAGAATATAATTTGTAAAAAAAAGGGGAACTAATTTAATAATGAAAAGGACTCTAGGAGGACGCTATAAGTTTAAGAGAGAATGTCAAAGTACTAAATATATATACATATATATTTGAACGAGTGTAATACTTAAGGAGTGATAATTTAATTTAGTATAGAGATCAGAGTAATGCAATTTAAGAGTAAGTTAATCTGTAGTAGGAAGTAAAAATTTTGTCCTTGAATTATTGTGAATGTTAAATTGCTGTGAGTATGACTTATTTGGAGAAAACTAAAAATGATTAAACAGGTAAACAATTAAATGAGCATCTAGCCCTAATTGTGAAATAGTGGATTAATTGAACGGAAAGGTAACTAAGTAAATTGGTTGGATATTGTTGACTGTTGACATGTTTGCAAGTAAGGATTCTGGAATGAATATACATGTATTTCCTAATAAGTTGGGAAACGAGCACTTATGAAATTATATTTTGTCTGTTCATTGGCTGATGGTGGTTTATTGACTTACATGGACTGTTAAGGAGCAAAGAGACAGATTGTGCATTGTGAGGGGTAATAAATGCCCGGACCTACTGAAATCTTTGTAGAGCAACATGAAGAGACACAGTGATATATATGTAGATATATATAAGTATTAGGATTTAGTAGTTCTTTTGATAACAAGGTTGACTGTAAATTACAAGATATATACACATTTAAAAATTAGTAAAATAACAAGTGTCAAACTAAATACTGTATTCTGTTAAAGGTTATTGTAATTTTCTTATATATAATATGACAATAAAAAACAAATTTGTATATTCTACATTCTTGTGTGTGTGTCTGTCATTTCTAAACTCAGCCAGTCCAGTGGAAGAATACCTTAATATATTAGGGGTCCCCGTGAGTCTGGGAATTTTCTGAAATCAATCAAGTCAGGTGTAAAAGTGGGAGGGGTAAAAATAAGGGGATATAAAAAAATATAACATAATATAATATAATTGTAGGCCTCTTTTAGGAATAGGATTTTAAGAAGTAATAAAAATAGTTTCTTACCCCGCCCCCCCACAGTACCACAGAGTTAGTACGTTAATCTAGGTTTACTGCTACCCATATGAAGTACCATGTATTTGTCAATATTAAACTTCAATGGTCACTTTTCAGCCCATCTGCCTAATTTTTATAGATCTGTTTGAAGTAACATGGCCTGGTTACTGTCACTGACCATCCTGCCAACCTTTGTACCATCTGCAAACTTGTTGGGCTTACTAACCTAATCACCTTCGAAGTATCTCCCTTCTGCTCATATAAACTTACTCCATCTGAGCCTACAGACAGTCCAACTTCAGAGCAATGCCAACAACAGCCATTTGCCCATTTCGCACGAGTACCTTCACTTTCGTAACGTCGAAATTTCCTCCATCGACAGGTTCATTTTCCAATATTTTCCCGTCCATTCTTAAACCACTCAAACTGCTGTTTTCTTCAAAGAATCATCTCCATAAACTTTCTGTAATGCTTGCAGTATCTCTGTGGCACTTTTCCCGAGTTAAACGAATCTGACGTTAGCACGTCGCTGAAACATTCCGCAATAAATCAGCTGTGACGCACGAGTGAGCCAATTCCCACACAAAGGTCAACGCTCTACGAAACCACAAGGTCGTAGCGCAAACGATGTAAATACCAGCGTGCGATTCCGGGAACTTTTTTGAATGTCTTCTTAAAATTAATTGCTAGGCGAAAATGGCTACCATACCTTACACACAATCAGAAAGTTGACATTTCCATTATGTGATGAAGTCTTGACGTCCGCGAAGCATATCATTCCTAAGTTTTTCGAATAACGGAAAGCTGCGCGTTTTGCTCAAGCTACAATGACTGGTAATGTTCCAGCTGTCAGAAAAAAATATAACTTAGCTAGGAATATATAAATTTATTTCTCAAAATGAGACTTACTGTTTTTTTTTTTTGTAGCAAACGGAAAAAATTTAATCTTTAATTCATATTAATAAAAAAGGACATTTTAAATCTTTTGTCCCTTTGATATTTTGCTTGAATAAGGTGCGCCTTGAAGGTCATTTGGAGTACGTGAATGAATTGTAAAAGAAGATGAGCGCAAAACATGGAAAACAATTTTTTTTATTTTATTTTTTTAAATCAACAATCACGTATCGAATTTACCCTTGGAAAAGAGTGTGACCTTCAACAGACGTTTAATCAGGGTAGACTATCTACTTCTGCCATTTTTCGTAACACGGTTTCCTGACTGCAGCGCAGGCCTAGCCGTTATAGATATTATTGGGGGACACCCGGCTTCGCGGGCTACTGACGGAGCGTTCAAGGATTCCTGATTCCCCAACTACTACCGGAGCAAATAGCGTAGTTACGAAGCACGGTTTTGCTAGCGGGCCATGGGAGGAGGGGGAGGGGAGTCGAGAGAAATGCAGGTAATCCACTGCCGTGAAAGTTGTTACTTTAAAACGCCAAAATTGCCTCGTTGTCCAGCGAGGGTTACAGGCTGGAGGCTGAACTAATGACACACACACAAAAACGTGTGCCGTGTTTCAACTCACCGGAAAATCACAGGGGGTGATCCGAGAGAAGCAGCTGGGTAACACTACAGAGCAGCGAAGCAAAAGATAGCTACATCCGCTACAGCAAAAACAACGCAACATAAAAATGGCCGCCTTTGCTGTTGGCAACAAAACATTAAAACGGCAGATTCATTAGGCCAACGCAGTGGCACTCACGATTTTGTTTTGACGCAGAAGGGAATTATTAAAACGGGAAATATTTCTATCCGTTCGACCCAGGAATTTAAATTGCTAGTTAAAAATATTTTGTCGTAACTTATTCATGAACGTGCAATCTCATGAATACAAATGCGAGTCTCAGAAACGGCAGACGACAAAATACTCCTTTGCCGTTAATTCGCACGAAGTCATAGTAATGAAGTGCGCTCGACTGTCATGTTTGAAAACAAACTGCGCATGCGACTTTCGAGAGGAAACGATCAGTAGAGTCGTACACAAAATTTCCTCGCGGGTGAGAACTCTTCCAAGATGGCAAGCACGCGTTGTACGACTTTAAGAATGGAAATCACATTCTTTCGAGATGGAATCAAAATGTCTTCCAAAATGTCAACGCAGACGAATGGAGCGAATACGTGATTCGGTTTGAAAAAGACCTGAGAAAAAAAGAGTTAGTTAAATTTAAGCACAAATGGGTAACTTCTACTTTAGTCATAATGCTAAAGAGCACAACTTATAGTTCACAACACGGAATAACTTATAGATGGAACCGTACTACCTCTGCCTGAGATCTGTAGCCTTCATTGAAGAGGTCATTAAAGATGCCTCCCGACCTCAAGGAGATTTGAACCCAGACTCATCTAGACGAGTGGCGAATTTACTACAAAGAGATTGCTCATTTTGAAAGCAAAGTCCTGGTCAACATACCATTGGAAATTGGTATCCTTAAGGCGGTTATGAAAATTTATCCATGGCTTTGCTCTGTGCATTTTTGTGCCCCTAATGGATGCAGTCTTTACTCTTCTTGATATGCTGTATAGTCTGTTACCTGTCGCAGAAGAGTTCTACAGAAACCAAAAGAAGCAACAAGCATAACCTAAAAACTCATAGTTCTACCAATACGTCGCCTTCTTTGGATCTTCTATCAATCCACAGGTCTACTACTGTATGTCATTTTCTTTCCAACACGAGGCGTTCACCTAATAGAGCATTTTTTTTTTTTTAAATGCGTCTCGCATGGCACGAATTGGTCCTCTCAAAATCGGTTATATAGTCACATTCACGCGTTCCTTTTTAAGTCCAATCCAGTTCCTATTTCAGCAAACGTCCTAAAACTTATTCTCTCAAGAGATCATTAAGAGGCATTCATACCTCTAGAAACAAAGCCATGTTGCATTTGTGCTCTTATCAGATAGTAATTCATGTTAAAAGAACAATCGATCAACCGTTGAAAGGCAATCTGAAATAAGCGCAATCCGTTGAAAATGAAGCAAATCCCACGACTGCTGACATTTTTTCTTTAGAAGAAATGTATATTGACAGAAAAAGCAGCTTTACGGTTAACTTAGGCTGCTTTTTACAACCCTGACATTGTATATTATGTGGACAGTACATGTCAATGCTGTACTGAATATAAACTCAATTATTCATTTCTGTGATATAAAACGATTTCTCTAATAGTTTGTTTGTCGGAAAACAACTAGTTCATATCAACTGGTGTAAAAAGGTTAAGTAAAAAGTTTGAATATAAGTAATCCCCTCCCACACAATCATTTTATAATTGATTTCGAAATGTCATGTTTTTTTCTTATTCAAAATTTCTGGGTGTCGATTCCATTTCACTCAATTGTAAACCAGAAATTAAATTCACTTTACAACGATGAAAAATCAGAAATGAAACTGTTACCATTGTTTGTGTTTTTTTCTGATGGAATCATAACATCACTCTTTTTCGTCTTGAGCTATTTTTAACTCACCTTCCCCGCAGCTTGTATATGAATCCAGGATTTCTGATCTCCTCGAAGCATAACCTTGCATTTAGAAGCATTAAATTTTAGTTGCCATTTTTCGGACCATCCAAGTCTTTTTGTAGTACCATGATCTGGCACGAATTGTTAACCATCCTTCCCGTCTTAAAATCATCATCAAACTTTGAAAGCTTAACCTGAATAGCGTGTCCCTATCACTTACGAAAATCAGAAATAGTAGGGAACCGAAGAGGATGTCGTGAGGGACCCACTTGCTGTGCTGGTCAACCCTGAACGATTAACCAATCATGACAACCCTCTGTCCGCTACCTTTTATCTGCCTGCAATCCAGCGTTCGATGTTACCAGCTACTACAACTTCTTCCACTTTATACAGCAGTCTTTCCACGAGGGACGGTATCAAAAGATTCACTTAAGTCCAGATGTCTAAATGTCAAAATTGTTACCTGCATCCAACTGCTTAATGACAACATCGTAGGAATTTACCAGATTGGTCAGGTGTAATCTCTCCTTAACGAATTCATGAGGGCATTTATTTATGAATTTTATTTGTAACACTATGTATGGTATTGTAATATACTGCGGAGATGCCAGTTTTTGGCAGGGAATAATAATAAAGACTCCATGGTCTTCTCTACCACAGAAGAGAAACTCACTGGCCTGCTTCCTTCTTGGAGATAAAGACATTAGCACTTCTCCAGTCCAAGTGAATCTTTCTGGACACAATGATGATCTCATTAACAATTCAAACGGTTTGATACGCTCATGTGCAGCCTTTTTAATTACTATTGAATATATACAAAATTTGCTCACGAGTGAGCAAATTTTGTATATATCCTTTTTTTTTACCAAGATGGCAAGCATACGTTGTACGACTTTGTGAATGGAAATCGTATTCTTTCGAGATGGGATCAAAATGTCCATCTTCCACTGGACCCTCTAATCTCAGTACCTTTTCTAACAAACGCTTGTGTGAGATCACTTAATTTACAACCGTCTGATACATTAACATTCCACAGAGCTTAGAGTTTCTTTCGATTGTAACTATCTTCTACTTATCTGCCCCTTTCTGTTGGGCTTTCTATGGATCTTTTATGGTAGTTAATTAAGGAACCCATTGGATTTACTCTATTCTTTACCGTATTCAAGTATGAGAACTTATCTCCATTCTTAGCTCACTTTGCCAGTACTTTTTCATAATCAGCTTTGGCCGTCATACCCATCACTGGCTTTATTCCATTTTTTCTTATAATGTTTATGCAAATCGAAATCACATGATTGTCTTTAATTGTTCCCTGCTTGCTTCTTTTGCTCATTAAACTGTTAACGTTACTTGTCATCCATTTTAGCGTATTCATACCAGTGGAATTTGACCACTAGTATGAATGCGTTTGTGGCTTTGAGGAACATTTTCCATAGCGTATTTGCATCTAACACCATACAGTAGTGCCTTCAGTTAATTGAACCCAAGAAATATCTGTCCATTAGTCTCTCTGTTAAAAATTTGAATCTCTCACCTTTATCGTTGACTACATAGGTTTCTTTAGATACAACCTATTTTCGTATCATGATCACCGAGGTTTATTGGTTCAAATTTTCAACACAGATTAAACAACTCACTCTGACAAAAATCAAATAATTCATTGATAAACTATAAATTGTATCGCCACTGCTTCACCAGTATTGTCCAATGAAGCAGAATTGGGTTTCTGTCCAAAATTCTAGGAATCGAGGTAATACTCAAATAGCAACAACCCAGACGGATGTCCTCCTTGTTCCGGGAGAAATCTTCTTTATGCATAGAGATCATAAGCCAATCAGGCACCACGACGTTAGAGATGCTCTCGGTCATACACCCAGAATCGCTGCTCCTCTCGTACGTAAAACCAACAGATCAAGTTTTTCGGAATCCGGCGATCGACTGGAAAAGATCATCGACCAAAGAGGAAATTCAAATAAGCCACCGGAGATGATTATTCGCACGACGGGCGGGAAGGTCACGGCCCTAAAAAAATTAATTCCTAAATTATAATCCAGTTTAATCAGCTGTGTGCGTATTCGTATACAAAAATCATGGTTGACGTCATGGTTAAAAATCATCGTTTTAAAGAGGAAAATATTTATTTGTAATCCATTATCAAAATACATGCGTGGTACTTGATTCTTAAGAAAGTCTGTGTAAGGTTTAGTTGAGACTAAAGAAAGTTTTAAGTATTTCGACAGATCCGACGGAAAAATCCGTAAAGATGTTCCAAAGTGACCTTGTTGGACAATCAGTAATTCGACCTGCCCTTAACACCCACTTTGCATTAATTAAGCGTGGACAGATAGGATGGGGAAAAGGAACTGGCTTATAAGTGATGCTATTGATGACTGACGTTACACAACAGGTGACCTCATCAATGAGCACTCGGATAGGCGAAATATTTCTCGCACGTGATTCAGATGTTAACTTCAGAAAAACATTCGAGTTGATTTACGACATTTACCTCGAAGAGAGCTGATGCCAAGTGGATACAGTGACAACATTTCTAAAGCGCAGGGGTAGACTGTGAAGGTCATTATATTACTACAGCAGATGTAGGGGTTAACGTTCTCCATTAGCGGGAGTCTAACAAACATTTGGCGTATCTCACTGCAATCTTTTTTTGGTATCACTCTCCACACGCGTGCACGCACTCACAGAAATACGTGTGCGCGCACACACACATGTAGATGTACACGCTGCTCGTTGTTGAACAGAAGCAACTGCATTAGCACAGATGTTTCTTGGCCGACTAGTCAGAACACACCTACCGCATAAAAAAGAAAACAGTAAAAAATAACTCCTTGGTGGTCAGGTTCAACAAGAGAGGTGATTTATTATCGGAACAACACATGACCTTTGCTACGATTTCATCCGCTTACAGTTCCTTGATCCACTGATTTTGCCACTTGTGCCGGTCCACCGACTAAGACCTGTTGGCGGCTGGTTATTTGTAACTTGTGTTTTTAGATCTGATTTAGTTTCGAACGAATTCCTGAACATGACGTCCGGATGTTTCATTTCAGTGGTGGGTGGGACATTTCCCTTACTCTAATGCTGGTCGCTTTTCTTGACAAGCTTAACCACTCCAGTAATTGAGTTTTATATGGTCTCGTCTTCACAAAAACAAGCCATTTCAGGATGAACTGTCAAAAACCCATCGTTACTATGTTGTACATGATAGTGCCCAAAAGTTAAATTACACCCATATTATAAAAAAATTTAAACATAATCGCATACATTATTAGGGAGGTCTAGCCTCTCAGATTTGGGCGCACATGCTGCATGAAAATGAATTGCGCGAAATCGTTTGTGGAAGAAAAAAATTGATTAAAGACTACGAAAGATTTGATGGAATTCCATCAAATCTTTCGTAGAAGAGAATTTCCAGGTGTGTAGTTTTCTTATTTCAAGGGAACTGACATTTTTAACTTGTATTTTGATCTAAATCCCTTAAAAATTCCCTTAAGTGATTTATCGCTTTTCTGATTTTTCACTTATACCACAGTACGTCGATATAAGCGTTGGAAGCGAATATTTCGCTTTACTCTTGTTTCTATCCATTACATTGAATCAACGAGGATACACCCTCCTCTTTGACTTAAAATAACTGCGTTTGGGTTACCGGTTGAAAGCCCACGACTTCATATTTTATAAAGCAATAGTTTCGGTGACTTAATATGTAAGGGGAGCCACGTTACAAAAAATAATATTTAAAAAAAAAAAAAAGTTTACTGATGTCCTTTGGCGAAGGTCACGGTCATTTCACATCGTGTTTTCCCGTAGTTGTAGCAATGCAAAATGCTCACTCATGAACACAACCTGGGATTTCTCGCTGTCAACACAGGTCCATAAATCTTTACATGAAAATTCGGGAAGCAGTTCGCTCTTATTCTGAAGTTCGATTTGGATATTTTCCAACGTCTAAATCAGATTTCATCTGCACGAATACATTACTACTCGCTGACAGTGAAAAATTGTTTTTGTGAAAACAGGAATGTATTTTTGAAAGGAAACTACATTGCTGTTTCTGGTCCAAAAAGGAAAAAGAAAAAAGCGCTTCTCTTAGGGGTGTATTTTTTTTCTTTTTCCCCCTTTTACTAGTGCATAAAAAATAATTCTTATCCCAGCCCACATGGTATTATGTGAGGGGATGTTAACCTCATCTTCTGCAACGTCACGGGTGTGGCGTCATAGATTTATTCGCACCTCTGTTCATCCTTCATCTTCTCGTGATGTCACCCTGCTGTTTACCCTCCGTCTCTCAGCAACTGCTAGCTTGAGTTGTGCCCAGTGGATGAATGAACTTTGACACTGCACTTCCAGGTCGCCGAAAAGATTTAATATCGCGATTACAAGGCTTAGTGCGTATACATGGATAGGATCTGAGATTGTATGCGTAACTGAATGGGATCAGAAAAGGTGTCGCGTAGTTAAGAATTCACGAAAATGGCGAGTTCAAGACTGAACTTTCAAAAATATACTGCTGTGGACATTGCCCAAGATGTAATACTTCTTCACGGATCAATCTGGTGTTGTGCTGGCTAAAAAAACTCGGAATTACTCATCGGGAGAACCTACTCCCTCTGGGATCGGTTGCTTCAAATATCTTTCCTACGAGGGGTTGCCAGAAAAATTCTGAGAATACGATATATATGACACGTTTCAGTACATTAGAGAATACGTTATTTTGATAGCTTAATGTCTTTTAAAATAACACGAAGAGAACTGTATGTCACTGTCTTATGCTGTTTCTGAAATTTGTGTTGGTAGGTGGAAAAATGAATATCCAGAAGATAGAGCATCGTTCAGTAATCAAATTTTTTAACCAAATATGGTAGAAATGCTGAATAAATCCATGAAAGGATGATGACTAGAGTGATTCGGGAAGTATGCTACTGTCTGCAAGATGATTGGCAGAATTCAAAAGAGAACGGCAGTTAGTCAAAGATGATCCATGGTCTGGTCAGTCATCTGAAATAATCAGTTCTGAAACAACTGTCATCGTTGAAGAAAAAAAAATTAGAAAACAGAAGAATTCAAGTGTGTGAAGTGTGGAGGCATTTTAATGATAATACACGAGCATTTTAAAAATGTCCAAAGTTTGTGCAAGATGGGTACCCAGAAACTTTTCATGACAACATCACAGGGCGGAGTGTTCAAAAGAGAATTGAAAATTAATCCTTGCTAATCCAGATAGATTTTTTATTCCGTTTTACTTTGCGACATTTTGATAATCTTGAATCCAAATTAGAATGCGTACAGTGGAAGGCATCTCGAACCTCGACAGTTTCCAACCCAACCATCAGTTGGAAATGTGTCGGCCTCAATTTTTTGGAGCACAAAAGATTGTGTTAATTGATTACCTTACACTTAAAACTACAACAGGAATATGTTATGCTTTATGTCAATATCAAAAGCCAATATTTGAGGAAAAAACACGAGCAAATTTGGGTTATCGGGTTTTGCGTTTCCATGGCAATGCCCACGTGCGCAAAGCTACGTTGCACAGACTAAAATTCATGAATGTGGATTTCAGCAATTAATCCTCCGTATAGTTCAGATCTGACCCCAAGTGAGTATTATTTGTTCGGATATCTCACGTGTCATCTCTCTGGAACTCATTTTGAAGATAATTAAGAAGCTGACGTAGCCGAGTGGTCAGGAGCGCGAGTGCAGTAGCACACGCTGTGAGTGGACCGGGATTCGAGCCCGTGACTGCTAAATACGATTAAGTTTTGCATTGATTGACTGATTTATTGTAAGTTCCACTGACCTGGTGGTCGGGCCGGAGTTATATAAACAAGAACAAAGCAGTTGAAGAAGCCTGGTTTGATTCCCTCCCCAACCTGAAGTGTTGTTCCTCCCCCCCCCCTTTTTTTTTGAAGGATTAAAAATCGTTGTGGATTAAATACGGTAATTGAATTGCACTTTGGAGTGAACACAATGAAAGGTTAAAAAATAAAAAGAATTTTGTATGTTAAGTAACGTTGTACCGCTTTTTTATGGTGACTCAAACAAGAAAAGATTATCCACAAATTCCACGAGAAGGCTATCCTTCTCCAAGCTAATACATCCTACAAAGTGTAATACGTGAAAATAAAATGTCACAATAATTGCCAACAGGCAATTATTGCGACATCTTAATGCACAGCTACTCTACTGAATAATAGTAAGAATGAAGAGACCAAAATAGACTGGTGTACTTAGCTCTTTTTTTTAAAGGTGAATGAAGTTATTGAACCCCTCTCTAGAGATAAGTGGGAGTCAAAAATATTCCTTCTCCTTCCAACATCCTCGATAAAAGTCCAGAAAAGCTTTCTGCTCTTTGGCAGTCAACAGAACGTATTCATTTCGTTGTTGAAAGATATTTTAATCTCGATATTTCTACGCAGTTAACACATTTCAAGGAACGAGAGTAAATCGATTCATTTCTGAGCGCCGCCTTTGCCAAATACGGACATAGCGGTCATCCCAAGGATGACCGCAATGTCCGCATTTCGTAAGGCGGCGTTCAAAAATATAAACTCACTCCTTAATATCACCAGTTAGCAGAACGTGCAATATTCTTTCAAAGAAGCATAAGAAAAAATCATTATAGGGTGATTCAGGAGGAACAGTAAATATTTTGGGAGGTTATAGTATGGATTATTCTGAGTAAAAAAATTCATATAAACATGTGTCCAATCCTCAATGGATACGGAGATACAGCACTTTGAAACTGGCGCTGAAAATTGCCTAAAAAAAAAAAAAAAAAGATTTAAATTGCCTTTCGTATTTATTGACTTTTTGAATGACACAAAACAAATAACTGACATTTTTTACAGTTCACATTAAATGTTCAAAATTCCCACCACCAAACTCAATGCACTTTACAACTCTTGTGGCAATATGACGTGTTGTTCTCCAGAGGTCGTCTTGGCGTTCCTTTATGAGGGCAGCAGTACCCAAAATGCGAGCGAGCAATTCGTCTCTTGTAGTCACCTTTTCTTTGTATACTGCGCTTTTCATCCGTCCTACAATCTAACGGAGTGAAGTCTGAAGACCTTGGTGGCTAATGAACGGGACCACAGCGGCCGACCCATCGATCAGGGAAAGTTCGATTTAGATATTGTATCACCAGACGGGTATAATGCTGAAAGTACATACCAATCCTTGTAGCCAAGGGAAGATTCTCCAGTAGTAGTGGAAGTTCGTTTTGCATAAATTCTAGGTAAATGGGCCCTGTAACACAATAGGCTCAATCAACTGATTGTCGATGATACCGCACCACAGAGGAGCGATGTTGAAAATTTGTTTCTACAGTGCCATGTGGATTTGCGTTTGACCACCTATGAGAGTTACGCGTGTTGTTGATACCGTCACGGGTGAAAGTAGCTTCATCGCTGAACGATATTAATGGAATTAATCGGTAAAGTGTAAAGTGTGTTTAGGGTCAAGCGGCACCAGGGGTTTCCCCCATCTCCGCGTAGTTTACATTGTGGGTGAAGCAGTTGACTGGAAAAGCCAGAGATTCAAAAGTGTATGGACTTTGTATAGTGTGATGCCTTGTACCGTTGTTCATCTGGTCATTTAGCCGCCAGACCCCTACTGAGGCCCGACGCTGTCCCACTTTCGCCCCGTGGAGGCAGACCAGGTACTCACTAGTATATAGTTCACTCTGGCAGGTCCTGCCACCTAATTTCCTGAGATTTCAGTGACTAGGACCTTTAAAAAAAAAAAAAAAAAATCGCGTACGCGTCGCGGGGAGCGCTAGAAGTCCAAAATGTTGGGCAAAATTAATTTAGCTTGTCTTGGGCATGTTCACGTTGCTGTCAGATAGAGTGGGGTGAAGGCTGAAGACTGGGGGGCAGATAGACAGAAATATGGAGCCGAAAGGAAGGCAACTCCAGTTTACAGTGGGGCATGCCCATGCCCCACCAGAGGGAAGAAATAGGATGGCATGGGGGGAAGGGGACAGCAAACTGTTCCCTCCCCGCTCTGCCAGGAACAGGTAAGAGAGCGAGCCAAACAAGGGAGCTGGCTCAGGTTGCCAATGTGGCCTGTGTGCATGAGTGGGAGCAAACCAGACCGTAGGGTCAGGTCCACACCATCCAGAAAAACTTGAGGCCCAGCAGAGGCGATCCTATGTTGGTTTGGCTGAATAGGTTGTGCAAAATGTCACAGTCGGGAGTCATTCATGGGACTGTTGTCCGGTCTGGTAGTCAATGTTCTGGGAAGTGGAGTTTTGTCACTTCTCATAAGAGTTCCAGTTTTGTCTTGCATGAAGGATCAAGCAGTGAAACCTGACATCTGGTTGGGGGTCTCTGAGAAGCTTTGTTTGACACATCTATTCGAAGTTTGCAGGCAGAGGAATGGTCAAGCGTCTAGCATACAGGTTCTGGGCAAACTTGGTGAATGCTATATATGAGGCTTCATCTTCCAGTAAGTAGTGTTCCCGGTTTTTGGGATTAAGGCGCACTTGGATGATTAATTCAACACGAAGATCTTCATAAAATTCGCAGTCATACATCTGGTGTCCACAGGTCTCCACAGAGCCACATGCACACATTGGGTTGTTTTCGAGTCCGAGAAGGTGTAATTTGTGGAGGATCGCTCCATGTCCTGTTAGGAGATACGTGCTGTACAATCCAGGGCAAAGCCATACCGGATACTGTGGGTATATTTGTTGTAGATCGGGGAGGAACCTCCGCGTGACTTCCCCTTTTGTGGAGGTCGTCCAGCGCTGCTGCTATATTGATCGCAAATAGATCTGGAGTCTTTTCTTCTCCACTGTCCGATTTGCAGTTGGATCTGTGGTGTGATCCTGGAAGGTAGTTGGATTTCCGCGTCTAAGCTGCTGTAACATGCCTAGGCGAATCACTTCAAGATCAAGAGGGAGGGTCCCAGTGAGTACTTGCAGCACATGAGTAGATACAGTGCGGCACGCTCTGGTGAGGGTTAATAAAATCGGTCGGTGAATGATGTTGAGTAGCCGACGATTTAATCGGTAATTAGCGTTTACCCACCGCTGGACAAAATTCCAATCGCTGGGCTTCGCCTCCGCTTTATGTGAAATGGATAAAAGACGCATGTTCGCCATACTCTTTTCTGTGGAACGCCGATACGAGTAGAAATTTTTCGTGTGCTAATAGTAGGATTAGCGCTGGTACTTCAAATTTTGAAGAGCTACTTTTTAAAATCTGCAAGGTATGGATGAAGGGGATTTCAAATAGGTGGAAGGGTATATCTGGCTGATTAGTTTATCTAAGTTTGGAACAAAATATCTTCTTAGCGGAAAATTCATTAAAAAATTTTAGATTTAAATAGCAAAGACCTATACAGCCATTATTAACGAAGGAAGAAGGCTGGTAGTGCCCCCTATACGATTATTAGTGTCCTCTCAAAATAAAAAATAATAATAATAAATAAATAAAATAAATAAATTGTTTATCAAATGGAGTTAGATACAAACAAGTTGATCTGACATCTGAAAAATTTGTGGCGTTGAATTGAAAGAGGTTGCAGGTTCTAAGAATCTTGAAAGTGGTACTAAGGAGTCTGATCTCACTGCCAATTGTTACGTATGGTGCATCAATCTGGGTTGGCCATGCAATCAAAGTAAGCAACACCAGAAAGCTCTATTCTATACATCGAGTTATGTTACTCAAAATGGTTATGGTCTGCAGAACGGCTTGCACAGAAGCTTTGCAAGTGTAGCTGGCAAAATGCCACTTGATTTCCAGTTAGTGTTTAGAAGCCAATCCTTTTATTTGAGAAGAGGTATAAAATCCCAGTTGCTGGACATCGAAATTAACACTTTAAACGACTTGAGAAACGAAAAGAAGAGGATTTGGGAGCTCCTTTTACAAAAATGTCAAAACAGATGGAACTTTTCGGAAAAAAGGCAGAATAACATTCAAATTTTTCTTGATGCTAATGGTGTGAATTATATTAAACCAATCTGGTTAGTACCAAATCTACGTTGTACATTCTTACTAACAGGTCACGGATCATTTTTTGCTAAACTGAACAGTCTTGGAATTGTAGCAAGATGCAACTGTACGTGTGGTGATCTGGAAACATTGGAACACGTTGTGTTTAATTTTTTTGAATATGCTGATTTGCGTTTGGATTTACTGAATAATGTTGGTGATGTAACTCGTCTGGTGGATGGGAATGAGCCAGTACTTATTAAAACAAGGGAAAATTTTATTGCCTTTCAAAATTTTGCAAATTCATTTTTTGTGAGAAGGAATATGCTTTTGCAATTGGAAGAGTTAAGGTAGAACAAGGGATGAATTGGACTGTACCCTCTTCTTTACATGGAGCAGTATGTTATTTTCTTTTATGGGAACAGAGAAAATTCTTTGCAGAGGTGGACAGGATGTTGGTGCTCTGTTTTCTTAATGGGTGGGTGTCCACTTCTTCTCTTGCCAACTGCGTTGGCAAGAAGCTTTAGTTGTTTTTCTTGGATTTGATCCTGCAATAACACCTTCTTCCAGCTTGGTTTAGCTGGTTAAAATGAGTAACTTCTGTTGAGCTCTCTGGCTACTAGAAGATGACTGTTCTTTGAGCTGATTGTGTTTTGGAGAATAACAGCGATGATCAGTCTCTAGGATGCGATGCTTGTGCTCATCTTTGGACAATGTCTCTTCATCGGTTTCTGTTGTAGCCTACTTGCCAGGTTGTTGTGCTGTAGTGAGGGGATGACCATTGCACAGTACAGTTGATTTGTAATGTGAATGTGAAATTTGGATTGTTAAGTGTATACTGTACTATACTATATGGATGGCGGATTTGCTAGATTTTTTTTTTTTTTTGGCTAGGGGCCGCTTTACTAAATAAATGGAATAGTAGGACTACGTTTACCCACTGAAAAATGTGTTCTGTTTGGTCCACATTTTGTTCATTTGCACGTTCAAAAGAAATATAAGCGCTGGGAACTGTACCAGTCTCACGCAGTATGGTGTAAACACTAATAAACGCTCTTGAATCCGGTATTCTGCGGTTAGGAAACTGTCGACAGTATTCTCTACAAGCAGCAGTAGCACTCTACCACAAAAACCGTAGACAAACACCACATCGGCATAGTCTGCATGTGTGAAGATGTTCCTAACAACACTTCTGACACCATCAGATTATAACTGCTTCTTGGTCACATCCGATTGAGGGAGCTGTGCGCGCCAGTTTCAAACAGCTGTATCTCCGTATCATCGAGAATTGGACACGTGTTAATGTGAACTTTTCACTCAGAATAATCGATATTATAACCTCCCAAAATATTTACTATTCCTCCTGAATATTAGTATCACTGTGACTCAGCAAGAATCACATTATTTTATTCAACGCCACTTGGAATCCCTTAGAACAGTGGTTCTCAACCTTTTTTGGCCGTGGTACCCCCTGGAAGTTCGACAATGTCCTCAGGTATCCCTAAGATTATCGTAGGCATAGAACGCTAAGAAAGGAGCGTTTTTGGATTTTTGGCATGCGTACTGTTTTTCAATAAAGGGTTAGCTATCCATCTGTAATTATTAATGTCATTATTGACAGAAAAACATTCTTCAAAAGACTAAGAAATATTCTTCGATCGACAGCTATGTTACGTGGTCAATTATTGCTCTCTGTAAGTCTGACTCTGCGGAGATATATATCTTTTTTTTCTTTCAACAAGGCATGTATTTAAGTATTTAGGTGTAATTGTTGCGGACCACAGGGTTCCCACATTAGCCGCTTTTATACTTATTGTGGTGTAGCTTGCGGCGCCAAATCCGGTCATGTGCGTGAAGTGTTGTGTGTGTAAATTTTATGCTCTGTTCAATTGTGTGAACAGAGCACAAAAACGCGCCTGGCATCTTACCAAAAATCCCATTCTGGTATCAGAATCAGCAAACAAAGAAATCTCGTCAGAAATATTCCTGTCTTCTTTGAGGGAAGAGGCCAAAGATCATGGACCAAATTTTTCCCCATCGCACTCCATTAATAGGGCAAGATTCAGTATTAACAAACAAACATTATGTACAATCAATAGCAAGTCGGCATCAACGTTTCACCAAACAATACAAGTCCAACACAGAAATCTACTGGAGTAGCTTTCCCAAGAATTAAAAAGAAGAATCTTCAAAGGCAGTAGAAATCCAAAAGTAGTTCTAATTCCTAACAAAACATTGTTACCATTTAATCTAGTAGAAGTAGTTGTGGGTAAAGTACTTGCCCGGCAACCCAAAGGTCGCGGGTTCGATTCCCGCCTCGGGCTTGGATCAAAGTACTGCAAAAACGTTGGGAGGTGCAATATGGCCACAGAAGCCGATGCGCCAACAACTACCAAATCAAAAAAAAAAAAAAAAAAAGAAGTAGTAGTCACTGTCAGAAGTCATAGTTAGAAGTAACTTTTCAGTACACCAACCTTGAGGTACAAGAATCACAAGAACAATAGTCTATCTTCAGTTAACTGATCGAAGTTCATCTCTCCTTTTGAAGACACGCATAGCAAGAGTATTAAGAGCATTAAATGCAACCTGAGATTGAACAAGTAAGGATTTATTTTCACTAGTGAAGAGTCCTGCAGTAAGTTGAAGTTCTTGTCTATAGTCCAAATAGTAGTGACAATCAAGTAAGATTTGATCCGCGTTCTCTTCAGCCCCACACAGACAAGGTGTAGTAGGAGACAGTCCCACTTCAAACAGTTCACTATTAATGCTGCGATGACCTGACAGCAGAAATGTGCAGTGCAATCTTGGAGAAAACCATAAAAATTCTTCCTTCTTGAGCTCTCTAACTAAAAGGTAAAAATTCTCTCGTTACACTACGAAGGTCTGAGGTATTCCAATCTCTTTGCTATTGCTACTTTTCAATGTAGCTGGAACGCAGAGTTTTACTTTCAGAAGTCAAAGAAACACTCAAATCAAGCTGTACATATTACAAGGAAATAGGGTGTGCTGTTTTCATATGATAATTCATATATCCGTATTGGATCTCATAATGTACTGGTATGGTAGTTTTCCCAACAGAACCTGTAAGACCACAGTAGATGTAGTCCTACATGCTCTAGACATCAGGAGCACAACATAACTGTTTAATCACAGCAAATTAGTAGTTCTATAACCCCAAGCTCCGGCAATAATAGACAAAATGACAATTATAATATAGTCTGACAAAGTGACTCCTCAGACCCCACTCCTTTCTGGTTACTAATCGCAACCTTGCTAGAACTGATTTACACTTTTCATTTATGTACCTTACATGAGGCAGAAAACTTAAGGTGTCATCAAGATAGATGCCTAAATACTTATTTGTAGAATTATACTTAATGGGCTGCCCTCGATACTTAATCAATGGAGGATGCTTCCTGTCTGGCTTACTCTTCAACAACAACTGAGATGTTGTTGAAGGGTAAGCTAGACTCTGACCTGAAGTTTGTATTTCAGACCAAATGGAAAGTTCCTGCAGTACGTGATTGGCCGTAATCTCCAAAGATGTCCTTGAGTTTCCCTGTACAAGAATAGTAAGGTTATCCCCATATGCGATCATTTCA
The DNA here is from genome assembly GCF_048544385.1 of Mastigoproctus giganteus. NCBI lineage: Eukaryota > Metazoa > Arthropoda > Arachnida > Uropygi > Thelyphonidae > Mastigoproctus > Mastigoproctus giganteus. Next base: position 211,656,958 of record NC_143583.1, read on the forward strand.
AATCTTCTGTTAAGCCAAGAGTCAAATACAACATTCCAACACAGGGTCCCCAATATTGACCCCCTGTGGATATCCTCGTGAAACATTTATGGAGATCTGTACAGATCCACTCTTGACGTTTATGGAACAATGTGAAAAATAACTTGACAAAAGATTGTATGTTGGTCTTGACATTTCGGCCTCCCGTAAACTCGCCAGGCCACTTTGCCACCAAAGGATGTCAAAGGCCCCTTTGAAGTCCACAAAGAGTCCAAGCAAATATTAATTGTAGTCTCCGCCTGCGACGCTAGAAGAGAAGCAATTGCATCCTCCGTACCCTTGCGAAGCGTAAATCCACATTTCACCGGAGACGAAAGTCCTTTATTAGTGTAGGCAATCAAAACACGTCCAGCAATGACCTTCTCAAGTGCCTTGCCCAAAACAGGGAGCAAGGCAACAGGCCTGTAAGAGAACGGATCATACTCTGGCTTCTCTGGATTTTTCAGTAAGACCTTCCATGCCCTAGGAAAAACGCCCCAAGTTACTTAAACAAAGCGAAGATAACAGCAGAAACAATCTTTCAAACCCGTTTAATCACATCAACCTCCAAATCATTATTACCCGGGCATTTTCCAGAGCGCATTGAGCTGATAGCAGAGTCAATCTCCTTCATTGAGAAATGGGGTTCATCAGGTTTGGTTTGGTTCGAAATTTTACTGGCGCATTAGCAGATGTGGCTATAGGGTTCATCAGGAGAACCAGTATAGGCAGTTTTTCCATTTTGAAGTTTCTGCTTGCATGGGATGAACACAATCCTCGTTATTCTGATGGATAATGACTTCAAGGATCCTATTAATAAATGATGCCCAAGAAAGTAACCTGATCATTTGCCACTCTGACCGAAGCAAAGCAAACAGCAAGACATATAATAAAAATATAATCGAAGACATTGTCTTGCTTCAGCTCTTTCTCCAAAGAATAATTTTATCTTTGAATGCAGGGATTTTATCATTAGCCATGAAAAGTGTCGTATTTTTACACTGAAGCGCATTCAGTTTGTTAAATATATGGCAAGGTATGCGACCCCTTATGAATTATAATCACCAGCCAAAGTCGATGAATCTCTGCAGTTTATCTAGAGTTGTTTTTCTTGTGGCTTCAGCTCTACGATCAGTAAAATAATATCACAATTTGAAATAAAAATTAAAAATAGTTACGCAGAAAAACCACCACGTCGCACCAGAATGAACAGACTCTGGGACTCATATCTACTGTATACATCCCTATTTCTAAGAGCGGAAAATAGCTAAAAACTGGTTGTACATTCGCTTCGATATATTCAGTTGATTAGTAAGTTTTGTAAACAACAGGATTCGTCAGTGAATAATTACTGTAGACACTTAGTTTCTCCCCTCAGCAGTAGATGGAGTAAAAGAGTATTTCGGTGGAATATTAATTACGGATACCCTTCGTCGAGTGCGGCACATTAGTCACAAAGCAAATTTTTGTAAACAACAGCACATGGCATCTTTTTTCAACTAGAAGTTGCACTTATGGTAGCAAAAACTACTAAGGGCTAAACCTAGACAAAAATATACATGAACTGAGAAATGATGAATGGAGAAATCGCGTGACTTCACTAAGATAGGCCGGATACTTTGGTTTTGATTTAGTTTTCTCAGACCACGAAAATTCCAGGGCATCAGAAATAAATACACGGTAAAAATTACGAAAGTTTCGCAATTAGCTGATAAATATTTTACTAAAAACTACGCCCACATGAAAATCCGCCATTTTGGATGCAATGCCTGAGGTACTTTCAGGCGTACGCGTACCCCCGGTTAAAAACTACGGCCTTAGAACACTATTGTGACGAGAATATCGAGTGCTCAGATTACCTCTCATTTCGAAAAGTTCCGAGTTTGAGCCCTGCATAGATTGAAGGACTTTCTGACGGCATTTTCACTCGCGTTTGAGTTAGCCGCTCTCATGCGAACGTACGGGGTTTTCCCCCAGAAGTTATTCCGCTATTTTTTATTTTATTATTATTATTTAACTTTCGCGTATGAAAAGAAAATTAGCCTTCAGTTTAGGCAACTACAGACGTGCATGTACACACCCTGAAACCGTACATTAGTCTATATTTTAAAGTATGTAAGAAACAGAAAGAGCGCACAAGTTTATATTTTTTAACATCATAATGGAAACACCTATGAATAACACTTCTTTTTTAAATTGCAGTCTTATTTTACTTTTTTAAATTGCAGTCTTATTTTACGTATTATTTTACTATTAGTTTAACATCTAAGTTTTTTGTATTGAACCACTTTTAGCTTCTCTCCCCCTACCTTATACGTGACTCCAGGATTATTTGGTCCCCTTACATTAAGTATTTCGAAATAAAAGCAGATGCTGGCGTACTTTTTTCAACCAGAGCGCCATCTCGAGATAACTTTCCAGCAACCGAGCCAAAAAATTTCATATCAGCGAATTTGTTTGCGCTTGTTTTCGCTCGGTTTCGAAAGCTCTCCTTTAGAGTGCTCACGTCATAAACCTCCTTTAGACACTGTCTTTACAGTGAAACATTCCAAAAGAACTTTAGTTCCCGAAATCTCTTTAATAATTTAGCATTCAACGCTGTTAAGATTTTCCTCAGTTTTTAAGTTGTTGATCGGTGGTTGTGCAAAATGCTAAACAACAATTCCCATATAATTCCAGAATTTTTGGTTATCCGACTGTAACATGACAAGACATTAATCAATGTTTGTCCCCACTAATTTCTGTGTTGAAAGACAGTGCTCACACGACTTTTCAAATACATGGAAATTAGAGGGAACAAATACCTGTATGAAATGTAGTGTTTACACTACTTAACAAAAGTATTATGCCGTCATACATAATTTCATTATAAAAATCTATGATGTAGAGGACACATAAGTAGCTGAAGGATATAAAACGATCTGTAGAATGCACACTGTACACCATATTCGTGGAGGAATGTCGGGCAATATTTTTGATTAAATAGTGTGTGTATCTTTGGATATGCAGCACGCACGCGCATACACATTTAAAATGAGATATGCATTCTTACTTTTTTTTATGGCAAGAATTTCAAGTCACCATGAAGGTGCTTATTGATGGAGTGGTGCAATTTACTTGCTGACTGTTGAGAGAACTTTCTCCTCATTCAAGATTGTGCAATACAATTTCAGGTTTTATAGTGGGTAAAAAAAAGTAACTTACGTTGAAAGAAAAAAAAATAATAATAATACATTGAATTGACAATGATTACAATTTCTTATGATCCTGTTTTACCCATCTTTCTTATGAAAGAAAGTGTTTTCTGTTTGATAAAGAATAAATCGTCAGATCAAAATCTAATAGTCCACGCCAGATAGGTGCAAGACAATTAATTCAAGCTCGTGGCTGGCCAACAAAATACTGATACCTGTTATCGAAGACCTAATGGTATCACAATCATTTGTTTGTGCCGGTAGATTTTCCTCCATTATATTAATTATCAAACATTAGTCCCAATGAAAAGGCATTCATATGGCGCGCATTTATTTCTGTGATTATTTGTAAATAAATGTCTAAATAGTTTTTTTTTTTATTTATTTTCAATAAAATGTACAATCATTTTATATTAGTGTATAACACATTTCAGGCCATAGGGGCAATTCTTTCAATTGTAGTGCTTTTTATGGGAGAAAATTTCAAGTGATGCAATTTAAGTGGCCACCACTGTATTTTCCTGCAAGTCAGAGACGACCGCCAGTGGGTACAAAAGCTCTTCGCTTCTGAAATCAATAAATTAATATCAAGAAAATGAACTGGAATTAATTTTTTGTACTGCTACGGGATATTTAAGGTTCAATGATTGTTCAGACTACAGCTTTAGCCCTCTCTTCAGATAATCCTGGATTCGATAGTACGTCTATAAACAAACTCTAGCACACGGTAGACTCAGTTAAAGTCACCTCACTCAAAATAAAACTTGGAAGACTTCAACTAGAATTGAACAAATGGAAATGTAGCTTGCTCTGAAGTTTTTGAATTTGATATTAAGATTAGACCCCACTGCCTTTTAAATTTAGCAATTTAAAGTTTGCCTCAACAACTGCTTTTATTTCAACTGGATAGTTGTTCCCCATCCTCCGTCTAGTCTAAAAACGTCAATGGTGTACTTCTGAAATGAATACATAATATACATAAATAAAATAAAAACTCAAAGTTGTATGCGATGTTCGTTATTTTAAAAGTCGTAAAACTCTAAATGATAATAGTCCAATTTTAACATCCAACTCAAGAATTTCAATCGAAATATGATAAAATAGGTCGAGACGACAACGTAATTAAAAACTAAATTTAAGCGGGATAGATTCCAATGCCTTTAAATTGAAACATCCCGTATTAAAATATAATAATAATACTTGAGTAATAATAATAAATACTAAGTTAGCACTTGTAATTTTTGATCATTACGAAATTTAAAAAAAATAAATAAAAATTAGTGGTTAGTTTAGAACAAGTGTTAAACCATAATAAAGGCTGATATTATCACTGAACTATAACGATACAATTAAAGGATTGCATGGTCTTCATTTCATCTTTAATTCGTAAAATAGCTTTCCTGGAAACGCCAGCTAATATAGCTGTTTTATTAGGAACAGAATCGGTGCTCTCTCGGGCATTTCTTCTCGAAGGTTTTGAATATGCATTCATAAACGAAAGTATATTATTTATTTTATTTTAAAATGTTTTACATAAACACTACTCTTCGACATCTTCAAGTTTATTCCCGAGAAACAGACTTCCAATTGCGATGCTGACCGTGAACCTGACACGTTGTCATCTGTATTCAAAATCATTCTGTCCCAGGGTTAAAGAGAGCAGATAAAAATCATAACTAGATAAGAAAAAAGTGCACAATGTTTATTGTGCCAATTCTTCCATAAAAATGAACAGATACATTTATATAACTTTAGATTCTGTTAATACTATTGTATTATTTTTGCATATGGAATTTCACATAAAACAGATGCAAATTAGTTAAGTTAAGCTTTTCTTTCGTGTCAACACACGTTGCACTGCTGGGGAATCAAATACGAAGTCAGACTCGTACAGCAAAAACTCAGAGGTCAAAAATATTTGTCATGTCACGCCAAGTCGAATATCAGAAGAATTGAAACTGAGATGTGAATGAAAAGGAGACTTCAAAGGGCAAATGTGGCTAAGAGGCTAGAAATTAGGAGTATTGAGAAAGATAGAATATAAATATAAGGTAAAGGCTATAAAAGAAAGAAAACAGGTACAGGTGACCCCCGCTTAACGCTGTTAATTCGTTCCGTAAAAACAGAGCGCTAAGTGAATCCGCGCTAAGCGAGCGCCGCATATCCATAAGGTAACATATGTATTTGTGAGTTGCGGTCGGTGCCATAGGATATTTCCTAATCAATAATAAACGGTAGTGAAAAGATGCACAAATGTCGGTCAAAATATTTAATATTCAAATATTTGTACATACAAAATATTCTGCATTACAGACGTATATAATTGTGTGGAAACTACTTACGTATCAAAATTAAACTTACAATTCCAATTAAAACCATGAATTTAATTGATCTAAATTGATTTAATTTAATTGATGAATTTAATCATGAAAAATGTGTCGATTTTGGGTTGAACTTTGGCCCTCTTACAAATAGAATAAAATGGGTATTAATTTTAAATCCTCCGCAGCATTACCACCCAACAATTAAAGTCAACGGATCCTTCGGCGCTTTGAAACCTGGCATGTTTTTTTTTTTTTTTTTTAGGCGAGTTTTTTCAGATCATCATATTGGCTAATCTCTCTCTCTCTCTCTCTAATAATATTTAACTTAACTGAATTCTGCATTGGATATTATCTTCAATAAAATTAGTTAGTCTTTCCATTTCAATCCTAACAGCTGGCCTAGCCCTAGTTGATTTCAGTGGAACAGCTATCTTTCATGCTGATAAAAAACCGTTGAAATACCACCACTTTGCTTATTGGAGGCTTGAAGTGGTGAAACCCATGTTTAGTCTCTAGAGCAAAGTTTCCGGCATCCCCATCCCCCCATAATTCTTCTTCAACCCATGCACGGTACTAAGTACTATAGGTTTTGATACCTTTCGTGTTTGGGGATTTAATAAAAAAAAAAAAAATAAAAATAATTCTTCATTTTTTTTTTTTTTTTTTTGTTCTTACAGTTAAACTTGCAAGTTCTAAATTATGGCACACATCCACTTGTCTTTGACCGGAATCGATTCGCTTCAAAACGTCTAATTTGATTTTCAAATTCAGTCTTTTTCTTAATTTATAGTCTTCGTACTGCGCTCAGACGTTGTTGCTTTTTCATTCTTATTGGCCGTTATTAACTATTCGAAAATGTAACTGCGTTGGTTGCATCAATTATGATACAATGTTCAAGTAAACTGTTCGTTTCGCACGATGTCTAATACGGTACTGAGTGATGACTAGACGTCGGATAAATGCATATAACGCAAATATTACAAGCAATATACTTGATCATTTTTTAAAATGTTGATCTCGGAACTACGTAACAAGTCACTGTACTGCAATTAAATTAGCTTGCGAGAAAATTTCACTGAGCGTGGGAAACGTTTTAATGCCGTTTTGCTATTCATTTTCAAGCTATCGACTCCATGAAATGAAACGATTTCGTTAAATATGCCAAAAATGCAATCTGTAAAAGAGCGTTATAGTGATCTGCGACAGCGTTATAGTCAGATGGGGGTTATAATATAAGAACAGTGTCATAGCGAATCAGCGTTAAGCGAACCGCGTTATAACGGGGACTGCTGTATTGGATATGTATTTAGAGGAGAGAAGAGTTTGTTAAGACGCAATTGAAGGGCAAATGATGGACAAGAACCTAAGACTGGAATGTTGGGTGGTTTGATAGAGGCTGATGGGTATCGTGAGCTAGGAAGACAAGGAGAGATGGAGATGTGATTGAGTTCTAGCTGACGTGTACGTAATGTGGCAGACAATATATGACTTTTGTCAAAAATTCATTTAACACTTGCAAACATTACAGACCACTTGGACGCCACGAATAATTACGTATGCTAGAGCCGGTAATCAGTAATGATAATTTTAATGCCCCTCCCCCCTCCTCTCTCTCTCTCTCTCTCTCTCTCTCTCTCTCTCTCTCTAAGAATCTTAGCAACCAGAAGACCAAGTTTAATTTTAAACAACAACAAAACAACCGGAACGGCATTCTGGTCCAATTCGAGCACTGATTAAAAGTTTTTGTTTTATACAGGTCCAGTCGTTTGGTTCCATTGTGTTTTCTTCTGAAACTCCTTCTGTAGTCCACTCCCCCCCCCCTTTTTTTTGTTTAGAGTTACATGCAGATGATTCAATTACGAATCATCTGCATGATTCGTAATTGAATTAAAAACAAAATGATATTTGAACTACGAGAGTATCGCTGATTAGGATTAAAAGTTACACAGTGGATAGTGTTATTTATATAGGCTCATGGTTACATATTCCTATATAACCAAGGCTGCAGTCGTAAACAGGATATATCGCCAAAAAAAAAAACAAAAAAACATACTGTATGTAAAACATCGAACGCCAGCGGTAATTAATTAAAGGCAGAAGATAATCGTTATTTCCTCAAAAAAAAAGTAGAGTATGCAGTGTAGTATACCTTCCATTACATCCCTGCACATAACTTTGAACGAACTGAAATAAATGAAGGCTCTTCCCTGACAAATCCAATTTATCAGCACCTTCCCTTTGCAGCACGAAGCGAAGATTCTATCGTTGTTCAATTTCCTGCTTTGCGGTACTGAAAAAAACCAATTTTGCGATTTTTGCGTTACCCACACGTTTATGACCTAAATATTTATAAGGAAGCCCACGAGTTCGGAATTGCACGTTAGTTTTTCAGTCCTAATAATGAAAGTTCGCTTTCACCGCATTTATGCAGTATAAGCCAGCGATCCCCCTCTCCACGTACAACATACAAGCAAGCAAAAACTCGCAACCCAAATAAGCCACAGTACACATGGCTTGAACGGAAAAGAACGGTTGTCCCTTTCACACCTACTTATATTCTCGCGTGGTTCTGCTTCGACTTCTCTTGCTAGACATTGGTCGCCCGCTGACCTTGATGACAAATATTGCACCGGCTCCAACAGGACATGACGTGTTCGTAGAACTAGCGGTCACTAACCGCTCTGGCCTGTTACACCGGATACGGGCATTTCTTACGCATGTACTCACCATCGCACTCATAATATGGGGCAACAGAGAAAATTTCATTAGGGATTCCATTTGGAAAGAACAGGAAGAGGTGTGTGTGCTCACCGATGGATTCTTTCCACCCAAACCTCGCTAAGCCACTAATGGTTCCTGTCTCTATACATTTCTGATATGGTGCATTTTTCTTATCCTTTTTTGCTTTCTGAGGGAGGAAAGGCAATTAGGGTGAAAGGTTTATAAACACACTTGTATTTTCGTTTCTTTTCGTTATATTATTATCTATTCACAAAATAATATGTATACTACCTCAGATATTGCATACTTGGTGAAATATTGCATATTTAATTATAGTTTATTATAAACATTCGTAAAATTTCCGAAATAGTTCATTACCTAAAAATATGATCAAAAGGAAGCACTACAATTTTGTCAAACAAGATCAAATACCTTCCCAGAATGCAATATTACTAGATTTCATTCATCGATAATTCTTTAACACACGACATAGTGCAGCCATCTAGCGAGTCTAGATTAAATTAAACAAAATGATCTTTTATTGTAACGTACACAGTGAACATAGTAAATGGACGAATAAAATAAATTATATTTAATATTTTACGCTTTTTGTTTTGTTCATTGAAACAAAATCACTGTATCCTAAAAATCCAGTATTTCAGAAAGCTTTGAAATATTGACTATTTAGTTTCATCGTGATAATTTCACACAATACTACGTAGAAAAATCACTCACGCAACTTTAATAAAGTACCATGTTGGAAAGAAACAGGTTTGAACAGATAAGTCCAAGCCAGTTTCTTTTCTTCATCTGATCGATTTAGGTCTATTCCATCAAGGTTTGGAACGAAATAGTATAAAATTTACCAACAGAAAAACACCACTGAGACACAACAAACAGAAAATGATTAATACTGTATATTCTAAACTAGGGCATAATAGACGTTCGAACAATTTGGTAAACTTATTCGAGCGTGACCTTGAACAAGTTTGCCAAACTTGCTTGAGCTTGGATGCACCCCATTGTTTTTGGGGCGTTTAAGTTTTATTATTGGCAATACTAGAATATTATTTTAGCATTAAGCGGTAAGAGAAAGAGGGAGAAATATAAATGCTTAAACCCATTTAATTTTTATTTCAGACCAACTGATTTCTACATCCCTTTTATAGAATCAAAATAAAAAGCTTAAAATAATGCCGCTTGTAACCATGTTCACCATCTTGGGAGAACTGGATCTGGTGGGAGAGGAACAGTGGGTAGCATATTTCTGCAAGTTGCTATTCTCGAACGTGTTTTGACAATCTTTTTTATACTAGAAACAAGTTTGCTAATTTCGCCAAAATTCTCCGGAATTGCCTCTGCCAACTTATGTAAGCCATGGGTTAAGCAAGAATATGGCTCTCAAATTTGGACAGAAAACTAACGCAGAAGGGGCTTTTACCATGTAGGGAGCAGCGTTACTAACAGAAATGCAGACTCTTTCAATAAGAGCCGATTCTTGTAGTAAGTATGGACGCTATGGTCCTGTGTCTGATTTTCCACATATAAAATGTAGAAAATAGCGGCCGAAAACGTCTGTCGTTTTGTCGACGGACATCCAAATGTAGTTCTCTAATATCTTGAGGAATTTCTCGAATATCGCCATAAATAGCGTTGAAGTAATTTATTTCTCAAGGTGGATTCGTCTGGAATATTTTGATTTATACAATTTTTTTTCAAAAATTGCTCGAAGACTCGACTGTTTAACTTATTGAAAGGGATATTGCTGCTTACCAGGGCCTTTGAAAAATCACTTTTCTCTTCTTTAGAAGTACACATGGCTTGGTTACTGCTCTGGAAAGTTTAACTTGCTTTTCCTTTGCCATAATGTGCGATGATCTTTTCATATGTTGGTTTCATATCCAAAGTCTACTGATTACATAAAAAGGAGAAAATAAATGGAATAGGCCGCGCGAAGCAGTCTATATATATATATATATATATACACAAGATGTAGCAATAAAGTTACCTGACTGGCGCAATAAAAGAACACAAAGTGAAGGAGCTCAAAAATGTTTTTATTTTCATTCAAAATAACCATCGCCTGACTGAATGCACTTATACGTTCTAAAAGTTTCTGAAAAGAATCAGCAAAGGCGTCCAAAGAGATGATGTTCAGATGGGACGTTACATTTTATTTTTATGTCCTCAACATCCTGAAATCTCTCTCCTCTCCTTTGAGGACCGTTTTGAGCTTAGGAAAGAGGAAGAAGTCCTCTACTCTTCCTAGATAGGAAGAGTAGGGTGGATAGTTGACCAATAACAATGCCACGTTTCGTCAGAAATGCCTGAATAATAAGTGCGGATGGGCAGAAGGCATTGTCGTGCGACAAGAACCAGCTGCCTTTCTCTCAAAATTGAGGCCTCTCGCGGGAAATACGCTTCAATAGTCGTTGAAGCAACTGTACGTAGAACGCAGTACTGATTATCTCCCCTTCAGGTGCAAATTCTTAGTGAATCATGCGCTGTTTGATGAAACACATGATCAGCAGCATCATGATCCTGGACTTCTACAAACGAAACTTTTTGGAATTTAGTGACGATTTTGAAGTCTACTGCATGCTCTGATGCTTCGTCTCTGGGTTGTATTGAAATACCCAACGTATCTCCAGTGCCAATATAGTTGAGGAAATTAGGATTGTCTTGACAAGTCTAGATGAAATCTTCGCACAATGACACTCTTAGTTGCTTTTGGTCGCCCGCTTCTGGGTGTTGGGCAGAAATTTTGCACAGACCTTCCTTTTCCTTAAATCCTCATTCAGAATTTAACAAATCGTCTCCTTATTCGTATTCAACTTATCAAACATCATTCTGAGGGTCAAATGACGATCTCTTGCAATTCTATCCTCATTTCGAGAGTTTGGCTGACACCCACTTCTTGGGTCATCGCGAACATCCTCTCGTCCATCTTTAAACAGCTTATACCGGTAAAAACACTGGTACGACAATGCTTCATCACCATATATTGTTTTTAACATTTCGTACATAGTTGAAAGCAAAATTTTATATTCGTTCGTTGCTTCATTGCAAAATTGTCACACGGAACATTAACGCTCGTAATGAAACTGGTTGTTACTGTTGGCCTATCGGACAATCTCTGTACCACCATCTGTCGGAAGAAGTTGTACAATGCCACTTCTGTTTATTTTCCAACTCACTAAACATGACTGCAACAGCACCAGTCCGAGAAATTCATTGCCGCACACCTCGTACACTTGTATGTTTACAAAAATTATTGAAATGAAAATCGCAAAATACATTGCACCAATAGTGAAATTCCTCGATAACAGTTTTGTGATTTCGAAGCCATTTGTGCACCGTCGTCTTGACCTCTCCATGACGGGAAATGACATGAGTACTCTTAGTGGCAAAAAAAAAAAAGTGATACAGAGATAAATCTGCTAATATGGAAGCGATGTGAAGACGGTGTTATTCTTTAGGCGCGCATACACCTGACACAAAATTAAGACGTTTTTTTCGAAATGCCATAATTGTCTCAGAAGCAATCACAGTATTTTCCAGTAGCCACTGTTTCTCCTCTCTGCAGATAAAGTTCCAGAATCACTCCTTTATGATCCCAGAATACGGCGAGTAATACGTTTTCGGTTGATGCTTGGCTAATATGGACTTTCTTTGGTCGAGATGAACCTATATGGGCAATACTCTGACCTCGCCCGTTTGCTTTCTGATGTATAAGAAGTATAATACTAAACGCAAGATTCATCACTGATCATAATACGCTCTGAGAAGGCATCTGCTTCAGGCTGATACCGTCCAAGAGGCATGGAACGCACACATGAATTACTGTTCCTTCAGTTCTGGTCGGTGATCAGTTCTTTTTCTAGTGGAAAAGGATCATTCGTTCCAAATTGGAAACTTTTACATGCTACCAACACGTGACAGTACAATTCTATTACATAAAACAACGTTCTCTTCTTCCTGGGGGGGGGGTCTCTCACCTCCCTACCTTCGTCATTGGTTCTGGTGTTAAACGCCGAAAAATACATCGAGCACACGTTTTGTGCATCTCCTTGCTAACGATATTATGCGCCGAACCAACAGTAAACTTACACTCCGTGACAACTTCAACAGTAATGCGACGGTTTCTTCGCAAAGTCCTGCTGCCACTACGACTTCTGGAGTCACATGACGAGCTTCCCCAGGTCCACAAGAATCCACAACACTGTCAGTACCGTTTTTAATTCACCAACTCGTAGATTTGCCATTAACTTGTGAAAGTCGTCATACTGAGCCAACATTGATAAATGGATGGTTCAGTGGGAGAAGAGAGTGATAATCAATGGACACTGTTCTTCGTGAACTAATGTTATTAGTGGTGCCTTGCAGGGACCCATTGTTGTTTTCTGTATTTATTAATGATATTGATGAAGGTATATCAGGCTTAATCTCAAAGTTTTCAGATGATACGAAGGTTGTTAATGACACTAATGGCAGTACGCTACTGCAACAGGATCTAAAAAAGTTGAGCAGAAGGGGTGAGCGGTGGCTACCGAAGTTTAACATTGACAAATGTAAGATACCACATATGGGTAGCAGTAACTCCAGAGTAACGTATCAACTGTGTGGTACTACACTCAGGGTGCTAGAGAATGAAAAAGACCTGAGGTAATTGTGCAGTCAGATATGAAGTTTTCTGCAAGAGTAGCTCTTAGTGTCTTGTCAATGATAAACAGGAACTTTTCTAGCAGGGATAAGAAGGTGTTTATCCCTTGTATAAGGCAATGGTCAGGCAACACCTTGAGTACTGTATACAGGTCTGGAGTCCCCATTTTAGGAAGGATGTAGAACTGCTCGAACGAGTACAGAGAAAGGCAACGAGACTGGTGAATGGAACAAAGGGTTTCTCTTACAAAGAAAGACTTAAGTTTTGTAAATTGCAGTATCTGGAGACTAGGCACCTGCGAGGTGATCTGATTGAGGTGTACAAGGCCTTCAATGGTTTGAGCAAGCTCAATGCTGATGGGATTCTTTCTCTTGCCCAGATTAGTCGCCTGAGAGGACAAATCAAATTGAGGAAATACAGTGGTAGAATTGATGTGCAGAAAGTTGCCTTTAACCAACGGGTCGCTGATTGTCGGAACAAACTTCCATCTGTCACTGTAGAAGTTGACAGCTTAAATTAAACAGGTAATTGTTCTGAGATATGAACTGAATGGGGACATTGAGCGTTTTTGGGGTTTTTCCACTCCGGCAAACAAAACGGCAGACAGAATATCGGAGCGTATTCTAGATCAGTTAGACATAATCCTCGAATTAAATACTCAAAAACTGGTTGTTCACACATTTGATGGCGCAAGTGTGATGAAAGGCAAGAAACGAAGTTCAGGCTAAAATAAAAGTGTGCAAAAATGCACATTTTATTCACTGCTATGCACACCAACTGAACCTGACGATGAGAAATGCATTAAGTAGTATCCGAGATTCAAGAATATTCTTTTCAAACCTCATGTCGATACCAACATATTTCTCGAGATCACCACAGCACCTCTCTGTTCTCAGAAAGCATATGGACAGCCGTGTTGCCCGACATTCCCCTACAAGATTGAACTTCAATATACGCACCATGAACAGCGTTTATGAAAATTTTGAATCCTTAAAATACATGGAAGAACTACAAGCGATAGCAAACGCTGATAGGACGATTTCAGACGCAACTGGAATTTTGCACATCTTGAGTATGAAAAATTCAAGTTCTGGTTAGAACTTTTTCATCAGATAATGCCTCACGTGGAAGTTATGAACAAATGCAATCTCGAGAAATTGGATGCAGTTAAAATACATGAATATATAGGAAACTTTATGAATGCCATTCTAAAAATCAGGAATTCAATGTACTGTGAAAATCCCTCAAAAACACTCATGATTAAAGCGAAGCAAGTATGCGACTACATTAGTGTTGACATAGGTGAGAGATATTCTTTTACAAAGCAATTAATTGCTGCTAAATTGTTTGACAAGGAGAACTTTATTTTACGTACGAAAATGCTCATGGAAGAAGTACGGGAGACTACTCAAGCATATCCCATGATTGAAAGAGAAAAACTTCTTACGGAATTAAGTTTTGTAGCAGACATGATCTACACAATTATTGCAAATTAACTGACTCGCTGAAATTTATCTCAGAAAATAATCTAGCTGAAGTTCTTGGTGAACTTACAAAACTCAAAAGTTCTTTTGACCATTGTGATGACTACTGCAGAGCCAGAACGCTGCCATTCGACATTAAAAATAATAAAAACATTTTTAAGGAGCACTATGAATTAGGAAAGGCTAAATGCTAAAGCAATGCTTTCAATAGAGAAAAGCTTGGTCAACAGTAAACCAAACTTGAATGAAAAAGTTATTAATCTATTTTCAACAAATAAAAACCGAAGAATGGATTTTGTTTTTAAATAAAAGTTCGAGTCTGTTAATGGTAAATGTCTAGTTAATGTTTGTAGTATTTTTAACTTGCTTATTATTATTACTGTGTATGTCTACATGTCTTATAACTCAAGGAAATTTAATGTAACTTTAAGACGCAGCACCGCCAAACATCAGAGTCACGAGCTGCCACTGCTCAGGAGTATCTTGCCTCAACAGATATCCAAAAGGCCTTTGATAGCATTTCTTTACTGCCATCTTGAAAGGATTGAAGAGGAAGCAGTTTCCGGCATCGTTAGTGAAGTATATCGATCTTCTGCAATCTATGTGCTCTACTAAAATGAGATTCATGCAGGAATGCTGGGTAGTTAAAAACCTTGCTAATAGAGAACTTAGACAGGATAACCCACTTTCGCCTATGTTATTTGGCGTTAGACCTGTTTTTGAAGGAGTTACCTGCCTATATAGGTTTTGATATAAATAACGTAAGAATAAACGCCGTGGCATTCGCTGACTATCTTATCCTGGCAGTTTCAACGTCATCAGGACTGCAATGTCTTTTGGATAAAAGAATTTCCTTACGAGACGAGGCTTCAGAATTAACGTTAAAAAGTCTTGGACTTTATCTATTGTCCTCTCTTGTTGTGATAAAAAGCTCAAGGTGGATAGCCGTAGGTTCTTAGTCGGTGACCTAAAGCTTCCAGCCGGTAAAGTTACTGCATCATGGAGATATTTGGGGATTGATTTAACATTAGCATTAGTAGAGACATATTTTGCAAGAAAGCAAGCTTATGCATCAGCTAAAAAAAACACGCTCCCGTTTCACCCCTCCGTTCGTTCCAAGTACCTGTCCAGCTCAGCCTTAAATTTATTTACGCTATCAACTTCCACAACAAGGGATGGAAGTCTGTTCCACCAACCAACTATCCGCTGTCTAAAGGCAAACTTCCGCACATCTATCCTACATCTGTCTTTCCTCAATTTGAATTTATGCCCTCTCAAATGATTATTCTGAGCAACAGGAAGAATTCCATCAGTATTGAGCATGCTCAAATCAATCAAGACTTTATACACCTCAATCAGATCACCTCGCAGGTGCCTAGTCTCCAGACACTGTAATGTGCAAAATTTAAGCCTTTCTTCGTAAGAGCAACCTTTTGTTCCATTCACTAATCTTGTTGCCCTTCTCTGTACGCGTTCCAACAGCTCTACATCCTTCTTAAAATGAGGCCTACAGACCTGTATACAGTACTCAAGCTATGACCTGACTACTGCCTTAAATAAGGGGATAACACCTCCTTATCCCTGCTAGAAAAATTTCTGTATATCACTGACAAGACACTATGAGCTATTCTTTCAGACCGTCTGCACTGCTCAGAAAACTTCACATCTGCCTGCACAATTACCCCAGGTCCTTTTCGTTCTTTACCACTGTCAGTGTAGTACCACAGAGTTGATACGTCACTCTTGAGTCCTTGAGGTTGTCACAGACATTCTCTCAGATATGCCAGACAAGCTGTACTTGCTACCTGGGAGTCTAAAACGCTGATGGAACTGATATTCGGGTGACACTCAAGTCAAGTGGACCCAATTTCGGCGAAGTCCGGACGGTCTGTGACAGCCAAATCCTCTGCTTGCACCTTCACGATGGTGGGACTGTTAGTAATCCTGGGTATAACCTCTATGCACAAGTACATGGTGGGTGACCACCCAGGTGTGAACCAACGTAAGCAGGGGTCGAGGTGTGGCGCCCACACCACATGGTGGAAAGCCGCCCCTCTGTTAATAGACAGTACCAGGTGGTAGATGACTCATCAACCGGTGCAATACCACCACTTTGCTTATTGGAGGCTTGAAGTAGTGAAACCCATGTTTGGTCTCTAGAGCTAAGTTCCAGTCAACCCTTCCCTATCTCTTCCATCATGCAGATTGATGATTTTTTAGGGTATGATGAACATCGTGGCGAGATCCAATATTCCTTACATTTCGAGGGTACAGCTCTAAAACGGTGTTCGCAGGCCGGCCGCTAGTTAGTACACCGGACCGAACTTATTGGTAACTCTTTAGGAGGCTTCCGGATCAGCTAGTGTATAATCTTGCTACCTCTACTCTGCCAGATGGTGGCTGGAGGGAGTCTGAGTAGTGTGTATGCGGGGAGCATTGTCGAGGACACGTTATGTCAAGGATCTGGGTATATTCTTACCGTGTGTACGCCATATCCAAAAATTTAATTACTTCATACAGCATGTCCCTCCCACTTTTTCTTACTATTGAATACACCATGAATTGTCAAACTAATAGAGCAAGCTTATCTGCGAAAAGATCTAAACCTCCCAAGGACTTCCTAATTCATTTCACAAATATACGTGGTCTCAATTCTAATCTCAACGATGTCAATTTCCACTTGCAGTCTGCCAAACCTCATGTACATTTTCTGACAGAATCTCAGTTATCGGTTGATTCAACTACTGCTCATCTCAGATGCCCAAATTATTCGCCGTATGATTCCTTTCGCCTCAAAGGTGGTACTTGTGCATATGTCCGTTCTGATATTCCCTGTCAGTGACTTGGCAATTTGGAATCTCCTCTCTTTGATCTTCTCTGGCTCTCTACCTCATTGTGTCAAATTCATCTGTTGTCTCTACCGTTCTCCCAACTCGACTAATCACTTGGAGCTCTTTGACTTCCTCTCGTTGCAACTTGACTTTCTCCAGTCCAACTCTCCTAACAGTGAGGTAATTTTCCTTGGTGATTTTAATGTTCACAACCCCAGCTGGCTTCCGTTTTCTAGTCACACCGACCCAGCAGGTCGAGATGCTGAGGCTTTTGCAATTACTAATGACCTAGCACAGATTGTTCATTTACCTACAAGAATACCGGACAATCCTAATCATACAGCCAATACGCTTGACCTTTTTCTCACAAACAACCCTTCTAAGTACACGGTTGAAGTGAGAGGTCCTTTGGCACTTCAGATCACAACTTGGTGATTGTCTCTTCTCCAATGGAACCTTTATCTCATGGCTATTCCCAACCTCGTATTGTTTGGCATTACAAGAATGCAAAATGGGATGACCTGCGAGACTTCTTTTCTTCTTTTCCTTGGTCGGATTACTGTTTCAAAACTTCTGATGTCAACGTTTGCTCAGATCGTGTCAGTGAAATTATTCTTGCAGGAATGGAATCCTTTATCCCACACTCCACTTTAAAATTTCGTCCTTTATCTAAACCTTGGTTTTCCAATAAATGTGCTAAGGTTGCCCAAGAGAAGAATGTTGCATATCGTAATTGGCTTGTTTCTAATTCTTCAGTTTCATTTTCTGCCTACACCAAAGCTCGCAACAATTGTAAAGCAGTTATTAATCAGTCCAAACTAGATTTTGAACAGGCTAAGAGTAGAAAACTTGCTTCTTGCCCTAATGGTAGCCGAGCATTCTGGTCTCTTGCCAAAGCTATTGGCCGCAACTTTTGCCCATCTCTGCTCCCACCTCTGTCCAAACCAGATGGTTCGGTTGTCACTTCAGCCAAGGATAAAGCTGACCTGCTAGCATCCCATTTTTCTTCCAGCTCATGTATTAATGATCTTGGTAAAACACTTCCCACCATTCCCAACACACTCCATTCAATGCCTCCTGTGGTCTTCCGTCAAAAGGATATCAGAAGGATTTTCATGAATCTCGATGCTAAGAAAGCTCCAGGTCCTGATGGTATTTCTCCACTTGTTTTCCAAACCTGTGCTCCTGAACTTACTCCTATTCTTTGCCGCCTTTTTTCACTTTCTTATTCCAAAGGTGTTTTTCCTTCTGCTTGGAAATTTGCTCATATCCAGCCAGTTCCTAAAAAGGGTGACAAATCCCTGCCATCCAATTATCGTCCCATTGCAATTACTTCTACTCTTTCTAAAGTAATGGAGAAATCGATTAACCGCCAACTCTTAAACTACCTAGAAACCTTCCGTCTGATCAACGATCACCAGTACGGATTCCGTCAGTGTCGATCCACTGGTGATATTCTGGCTTATGTTACCCATTTATGGACTAATTCAATGGAAAGGTTCGGTGAAACACAGGTAGTTGCTCTTGACATCTCAAAGGCTTTTTGGCATAAAGGTCTTCTAAACAAGCTTCCATCTTATGGTTTGCCAACTGTTTTTAGTAATTGGTTATCCAGTTTTCTCTCTGATAGCTCACTGAGGGTGATGGCTCTCTGTCTTCTAACTTCTTCACTAATGCCGGTGTCTCCCAAGGTTCAGTTCTTTCCCCCACTCTTTTCCTCTTGTATATCAATGACCTTCTTCCATTGACTGGAAATCCTATCCATAGTTTTGCCGATGATAGCACATTGCATTCAACTTTCCATTTTGAGAAACCTTGTCCTGCTCAATCAGCTTCAACTTCTCGAAAATCTGCTACCAATTCCTTAAATGCCGATCTTCAGGTAATTCTCCAGTGGGGCAAAGACAACTTAGTTGATTTCAACCCTTCTAAAACTCAGTCTTGTCTAATATCTCGCAAAAAGGATTATTCTGCTCCTATGCTTATCTTTAGTGACACTCCAATTTCTAGACAAAAGGATATATCTCTGTTGGGGATTACCCTGACTTCTAATCTCTCTTGGCACAAGCACATTACAAATATTGCTTCTTCTGCATCTAAAAAACTTGGTTTTCTCTTTCGCTCTCGGCGTTACTTTTCTTCCAAACAGCTGCTCACTCTGTATAAATCGCAAATCCGCCTGCCATGGAATATTGTTCCCACATCTGGGGTGGTGCCCCCAAAACCTCTCTCAGGCTTCTTGATTCCATTCAGAAGATGGCAGTTAGGTTAATTAATGATTCATCTCTAACAGAGTCTCTCCACTCGCTGTCTCATAGACGCACTGTTTCTGCTGCATGCCTCTTCTACAGATACTTCCATGGGCACTGTTCTTCTGAATTAGCTTCTATAATTCCCGCTCTCTCTTTCAAAACAGTCCAAACACGTGCCGCCACCAGCCAACATCCATTTACTGTCCAACTTCAAACCCACAGAACCAACTTTTAATCTTCCTCATTTATTCATTCAACTGCCGTTTTCTGGAACAACCTTCCTTCATACGTATTTCCTGAAAATTACAATCTACAGAAGTTTAAGTCCAATGTCAAGAAATATCTTCTTTCGTCTTCTCAATCTCCAACCCAAGCACGGTACTAAGTACTATAGGTTCTAATAACTCTCGTGTTTGGGGTTCACATAAAAAAAAAAACTCTGGAGTTGCTGCTTCCCATAAGTAGTACTTTACATTTGTCAATGTTAAACTTCATTTGCCACCTCTCAGCCCATCTGCTCAACTTTTCTAAATCCTGTTGCAGCAGCGTACTGTCATTAGTGTCCTTAACAACCCTGCAAACCTTCGTATCGTCTGCAAACTTGGACATTAAGCTTGATATACCATCATCAACTTCATTTATAAATACAGAAAACAACAATGGACCCAATACTGAACCCTAAGGGACTCCACTAATAAAATCAGTCCACGATGAGCAGTGTCCCCACTCTGTCTTCACCCACTCAACCATCCCTTTATCCATAGCAGCAATTTGCCTCCAATGCCACACTGCTCCAATTTGTGCAGCAGTCGTTCATGTGCAACTGTATCAAAAGCCTTTCTAAGATTCAAATATACGATTAAATTATTCCCTGCACCAATTCCTTTGTGACCACATCATAGTATCCAATCAAATTGGTCAGGCAAGACTTTCCCCTTAACAAAACCATACTCTGTCCGAGCTATAACTGAAGTCTTGTCTAGATGATCCTGCAGTGCTTCTTTAACCAGTGCCTCCATTAATTTTCCTGGAACAGAAGTTAAACTAACAGGTCTATAATTACTTGTGTTGCCCTTTGATCCTCCTTTGTGAATTGGTGTCACATTTGCACATTTCCAGTCCACGGGTACCTCCCGTGAGTCCAAAGAAGCTCTCATAATTATGGCTAAGGGTTTGCTTACTTCCTTTGCTGCCTCCTTTAATATAACTGGATAGATTCCGTCCACCCGGTGGCTTTTTTATGTTTATCTTCAACAATTTCTCCTCCACTTTCCTCTCAGTTATTACAAAATCATCCAGCTCATTGCCAGAGTTTAACTCACCTCTGGCATTCCCCTCCCTTAATAACTCCTCATGGGTGAATGTAGATGCAAAATACTCATTTAGTTTGTTAGCCACCTGAGCAGGATCATCAACAGTTGAACCATCAATATCCAGAGGACCAATCTGATTCATCCCTTTCCTATTTGAGTTTACATAGGTAAAGAACTCTGTTGTTTTTCTTTGTATCCTTTGCCAAGGATTTCTCATAATCTGCCTTCGCCTGCCTAACCTGCTTTGTGATTTGGTAACAGACCAGCTTATATCTATCATAGGCTTCCATGTCACCCATTAATTTATATGTATCCCATGCATTTTGCTTCTCTGCCACATGTCTCATTAGTTCATCTGACATCCATTTAGGCCTAATACTTGAACAATATTTCTTAGTTGGTATGTAAAGCCTAGTAGCTTCCAAGATAAGTTCTTTGAATGCTTCTCATTTTGAATTTGCTGTTGGTAACATCATCAGTTGGTCCCACTGTATAGAATTTAAATACAGTCTCAGACCATCGTAGTCGCCTTTACGAAAGCAAAAACCCTTCCCTTTACCCCTGATGGTAGTTACCTCTTTGAGTAAATCCCACTTCAGCACACTGTGATCACTGCCACCTAGTGGTTCCTTTATCTGTAAATTCTTAATGCATAAATAATCGCTGCTGATAATCAGATCAAGAGTATTACTCCCTCTAGTTGCCTCCCAAACATGCTGATGTAGAAAATAATCATCCAATAAATCCACAAAAGCCTTGCTAGTGTATGAGTGACCAACACACAAATTCCAGTCAATATTTTGGAAATTAAAATCCCTCATAATAAGACTCTCTGATTTACTGTCCCACTCTATTTCTCTGTACAGTTTCTTATTATACTCATCAGAGTCATTAGGCCTATAGCACACTCTTACTCTCAATTTTGATCTACAAATGCTTATGTCACACCAAACTGACTCGACACTGCACTGTCCAATGATGTCGACTGGCTTCACTTCGTTGGATTTTATTTGTTTCTTAACTAATAATATAACCCTCCTCCCTTCCTATCCTGTCTATCCTTTCTGTAGACGTTGTACTCCCCAAATTGCAGTTCTGCATCCCTTATATCTGTGTGACACCACGTCTCTGATATCCCAACAATATCCGCCTTTGATGCTTTGAGCAATACCTCAAATTCATCAAATATATTTACCGAACTCCTAGCATTGGTGTACACGCAAGTATACCTGCACCTGTTCCTATTCTTAGCTACCCTAACACAACCCATGTGTTTACTTGTACCGCAATGACTCCCAGCAGTCTCTGAAATATCCTGCATCTTGTTTTCCAGGCTTCTGCTCATTCCAATAGAAGCAGTGCAAGAATCAATTTAACAGTAGCCACTGGCAGAGGTGAATCTATTAGTCCGTGTATCCCCCCAAGCTAGCAGTTTTCCGACCCACCAGCACTGCCTCGATACCATCAGCAAATATTCTTGCACCCTTTCTATTTAAGTGTATCCCATCCCTGTAGAAGCAATCTCTCCTGTTAACAAGTACAGTCCAGGATGAAAAAAATTCTACCCCTTGAGCCTTGCACAATCTTTCCAGGGCCGAATTGATCGACAAGGCTCTCATCATATTCTCGCTCCTATTGTGTCTGGGCATTTTACTCCTGGAAGGGCGCCTGCCTCTGCCGCCCTGGATGATCTGCTGGTGCGGGTTAGGAGGAAGATAATACTGATACGAGTTGAACTCTTGCGGGTATGTATTTTTTATTTTTTTAAAATTCTTGCTCACACGAGTGTTTTTTTTTTCTGGAGGCGTCGGAAAAATTTTGGCAGTGGGGATATTGACCTTGCGAGTTTGTTAAACACGTTCTTTTTTTTTTTTTTGTTTTGCTGGCTCCTTGGGAGTGGGCAACCTGCGAGCAGGATTGCTGGCACCTATGGGTGCGGGATTTTGTGCTTACAGCGTGTGAAGTTTAATAGACCCAGTCATTACACCTACACTGGCCGCCGTAGCCTAGTGGTCAGGTGCGCGGGTGCATAAGTACACGTGCCTTGAGCGACCGGGGTTCAAGCCCGTGACTACTGAATACGGTGCTGTTTCTTGTATTCTGTCTATCTTGTGAACTCCTCTGACCGTTTGGTCGTCCCGGAGTATAAACAGATAATTTAATTAATTAATTAATTTATTTATTTACACTGCAGGCCTACATGTGGAAGTTTCCCTCGAATACACAGGTGGAGATGGGCATTAGCCTGGGTGCCGCCGAAGACAAGTTCACACGCCATATGATACAATGGTGCTGCTTATAATACTCGCTCGCGTTGATCAAAAAATTTGCTTTTTGCGACTTAGAGCTCCACTGAAGCCCCACTAAAGGCTGTTTTGCCTGCGCACTTATCTTATACCTAAATTTTACCATCCGTTGGTGCTAGGTAGGATAACAGCTACCAGGTTGAATAACTTGGATACCCTGGTGAGGCCTGCCGTAAAGCAATGGCTACGTCTACCCCCCCCCCCCATGATGTGGTAACCGACTATTTTCATGAGGACATTACAAAGGGGGGGGTCTTGAGATCCCATCCTTTAGATGGACTATCCCCCCTCTTAAAGTTAGTTTGTTTGTTATTTGATTTTTAGGAGTATTAGCAACTAAGGCCATATTGCTCCGGGAAATGCGGTGGTCATTCCCTGACCTTTCCGCATCCTCCATATTTGGTGGTGACGGGCTCCCCCTCTTAAAGAGAGGTTGGAGAAGCTGCGGTTCCTCCCTTTGGCTTTAACCAGACAGCTTGCCAGTACTTCTAGCTTTCAAAGAGAACTTCGATATGCAAACAACTTGCTTACGGGATGGTTCTGTGCAGCATGAACCATCCCGTAAACAAGACGTCAGTGACGGGGGCGGTGGAGCCATCTCTTGCACTCATCTATTGATGGTGATGGCCTTAAAGAGTCAGGAAAGGTGCGCTATCAATATAGGTGGGTGGGTGACGGGACCAAGTTGCTATTCAGCCATGCTCCGTTGACCTTATTCGTACGAGGATCAATGCTCTCACTACCCTCTCCAAGTCATCTTGAGGACGCAGTCCTCGAGATGGCCTTGAGAGAGCATGCAGGGCTGGATGCGATGTGGTCGAGTCACTCGCGCACATTGCTCAGCGATGCTTCAGAACACACGGACTGAGTTAAAAGGCACGACCCGGTTGTGAATTTAATTTCCAATAGGCTTCACCAGAAAGGATGGGAGGTTAAAAAAGAGCCTCGGTTCAACACACGGGAGGGTTTATGGAAACCCAACCTCCTGTCTGCAAGGGATGACGCCCAAGTTGTGAACTAAGGCCAGGACCTCGAGCATAGTCATCGTATTAAGCGTAATTATTATAATGATAATAGTCACTTGGAGTTATAGCTCAGGAGTACGGCACACAGCCGGTCGTATCTACCATTACTGTTAGTTGTAAGGGAGTTTGGAGCCAGACATCTGCTGACTTCCTACTGAAAATGGTTTTATCAACTTCCGATATTAAAATCATTGCAGTCCCGGCTCTCCAGTAACGTTGAGCGGCTGGGGGCTCGTCAGCGAATGACTATGGTTAGATTCCGCTGATGAACCTGGTTATTTTTAGGTTATTTGGTTTTTTTTAGGAGCATTAGCAACTAAGGCCATATTGCTCCTGGAATATGTGGTGGTCATTCCCTGACCTTTCCGCATTCCCCGTATTTGGTGGTGACGGGCTCGAACCCCGGTCTAATCAAGAAGCGTGTGCTACGCACTGCTGCTTCTTCCCACCTGGCTACGGAGGCGCCGATGAACCTGGATATGTTAACATTATTGCTAGACATTTGTAAGGTTAACCTTCGCCGTAATGAAGGAATGATGATAAAACATAAAATTTAGAAAAATAAGACTGAGGCTAATTTTGATAGCACAATTGTAATTAGGCTTTAAAGTTGAAGGAAACCCTTGTTCTGGTTTATATTATGTGCTTTTATGAATATAAATAACCATTGTTCAAAAAATAGTGCTTTATTTTATGCTATTTTGTGTCTGTCTTATTTGCATATTCTACCCATTGAACATGTGTGTGAACTGCTATCACATCCCTTGGATCTGCTGTTACACAAAATACAAGTAGTCATATTGCCTTGTGAGTCTCGGTCAGAGCAAAGTCATATTGCTTTGAGGGGAGCTGTTGTAAAGAGGGTTATCAATAACTGTTCAATAATACTAAGTAAAACAAAGGAATACTTAGGTAATAAAGACAACGTAAATATTGTAAACGTACCCTCATCCAAGTAAAATGTTTTCATTCTAATCATATTTTTTTTAAAATCAAGTATCACACAGCAACTGAGAAATCTAGTCTCCCTCCTAGTTTTTTTAAATATTGTGAATAAATTAAATTTAGATTACAGTAGCTTAATGTGGTACAAGTTGTCGACAATTCTTAATCAGCATCTATAAGATTTTAGTATGTTTCATTCATTAATTATTCTTAACAATGTTCGATAAACTTTCTCTGTGCATATGTATAAATTAGAATTTTAGGGTAATCGTTATCTATATGAATATTTGAAAAAAAAATTAAATTATTGTTGCCTTGTTTTCCAATGCGTTACAGTCTAAGAGCATATCTTAGGCTGTAATGCGCCACTGTACTATATCTGCGCTCCTGGTTGTTCATGGATCGATTTTCATACTGTGTGGGACGAAAATCCTCCAACTAACTATAGTCCCAGTTGAGAAGTCTTAAATTCTTCTAGCCTCCGACGGGATTCTAATCCAGACCTCTCTAAGCCAGTGACAAGTGAGGGAAACCACTACACTATTACAGAGGACATAATTCTTTCTTAACTATGGCCTTCAATCAGTTATTATATCAACATTTGACTTTGATCCGTGTGTGTGTGTGTGTGTTTTAACCTTTGTCTCGTGCAGCGAACAAAAACTGAGAAAATTTCTGCTTTTTCCCTATAACTTCGACTTGAAGATTTGGTTCTTCCTATTTTCGCGAAGTGCTTGTATTAAAAATTAGACCACTAAGACCTAAGTGGTCAGGAGCGAGAGTGCAGTAGCAAGCGCTCTTTGAGTGAACCGGGATTCAAAGCCCGTGACTGCTAAATGCGATTAAAGTTTGTATTGACGGTTTATTGTAAACTTCACTGACCTGGTGGTCATGCCGGAGTATAAACAAGGTCGTGAGGGAGTCAATGTAACATATCTGAACTGAGCGTTTTCTTAGGTCGGTGTGCAGAATGAGATCAGCTAACTTGTTCCACTAAGACCTAAGTAAATTCTATGAAGGAATTCGAACATGAAGCTTTACAAATGGGGGCAACGAATACCAGGACCATGCAATAGTATCCAGAGATCCCAGTGCTTGTTTGTTATTTTTTTGGGGGGGGAGAGAAGGGGGAAGCTGTATTTTATTAAACTATGTTATAATCATTTAAAGAACGATTTTCAGGCTCCACCCTTTTGTTTTGCGTCTCGGATGAGTTACATCTGTGCTCCCGCAAGGTCTTGAATGACATAGTACTTTGCTTTTGTCACAGCATGCTGAGACATGGTCAGCATTCTCTCACGAAGGCGCTGTCTTCAGGCTTTTAAATGAAAACGATATAAGAGTTACGAAGCTAACCGGAAATATTCATTTTTCTGCCTAATAAAAGCAGCCCACATAATTAACGACAATCTCTTCTAGGAGGTGACGTTGGTAACAACTTTCACAGAATCAAAATTACAGCTAACGCCAATCTGCTAAAATTTAGCCACTCCTAAGAGTGGAGTCAATGACTGTCAGAAGTGAGTGGAGCGACATCGAGGGACGTTAATTTCTGAGCCGTAACGATGTTTTTCAGTACACGAGGAAAAGCAACGCACTTGCATAGCTGGTATTTCTGGTTGCCTCTTTGTAATAATAAAACTCTTCGGGTTCAGCAATCACAGCCAATTAGACTCTTAGTGCGGAGGTAGTTTAATATACCATACACCGCAATCACTCTCAATTACCATAATCACCACCCCAGGTAGTGCTGTGGACACATTTCGGGTGTTCATTAACCTTTAATAGCTTAATTGTCATTTGCTGCTCGTGAGAACAGCATTGCCAGGGAGTGATCGATCGTGTAAAAGCAGTGCTTTGATTAAGGGATCTTTATTGTAGTGGGAAATGGGTGGAAGGAGGACTATCGCCGTGAACTCGATCTGCTGTACCCTCTTGCTGATTATCCCCACCCCACCCCACCTGTGAACTCTTACATTACGTCTTACTACACGAACATTAGTTTCGTGGTTGCTTGAAGTGATTACTGGTAGGGTGTAACCTCTAAAAGCGTTATCTGACTTGTTCCCTTTTGTAGTTTATTCAGCTCTCACGACAAAGTCTTCTTTCAGCGGCCACTTCTGATTTATGGCCCGCTCACTTATGGGCACAATTTCACTAATCGTGGTTTGGGTCCTCTTCCCGGTCGTTAAAACTCTCCCAAGAATGAATCAAGCATAATGGGGTGCGTGTGTTTCGTCCATATCCAGCACACACATTACACGTGTATATCCAGCACACACATTGACCAAAAAATATATATATATGCGATCGTCCTGCGAGCTGGAGCCAGATGAGCAATATGTGAAAGCTACTGTTCCAGTTGGAAAATCGGCTAGTTTGATCCGACAACTCAGAGTTGTCGATAAAGACTTCTTTGTAGTCGTACTTGCAGTTACTATTGCGTAATGGAGATCTTTGGATTTTCAATATGAAATGCAGTGGACGCGAGATGAAAGTGCAACTTTCAGCAGTGAAGACACACTCCATCCACCACACCTAATAAACAAAGAGTACTTGAATGGTCGACGTGAACATTACGAGACTATAAAAAATACTGGAAGCAGTTCCGTATTCAAAAACAAATTTCGGGGGCAGATGGGAAGAAGAGCTGCTCTACGGAAATTGCATTTTTAGCTACCATTTTATTATTATTTTATCGTTCCCTCCATACTTTTATTCTCCATATGGACTGGTCTAACGCGAATCTGTTCTAAACGATACTCAGCGAGTACTCATCACTTGGGCTTTCGTGTTGAGGAATAAATTTTTACAGAATTTGTCTGTGCAAATATAGGGCAGATTTTTATTTAGTGTATTTTCGGCAGTGTTCCTACGCTGATGTAATATTTATACTTAGATTAGATAATTTTATGTTCAGAATGTATGAATCCATTTAAAAAATTATCAAGGCGTGTTCAGAATTTGTGATTTGGACCTAGATATTGTCGCCCTAGGCAACGGTTTAGATGATAGCCCCAGCCTTTAGTGTTCTCATGATTCAACTAACCGCCTTGAGGTAACGTTTGCTCTAGGCAGGGAAACTGCGCAGCATCCTTTCTTTTCCAGAAACCAGACTAAAGCAGGTCCATATGCTCTTACCATTTGTGATCCTAAATGCCTCTCGAGGGTAGCGCGTCGGATAGACGCATCACCCTCGGCTTACTGGAGGACGATAGAAAGATCCGGGTTCAAATCCTGTCAATGACGCAAGAAATTTATATGCGCTTTTTTTTTTTTTTTTTTTTTAATCACTCATTGTAACTCTAGGCGATGTTATTATCCCCACTCTTTAAAGATAACAATGATAAATATATATTTTTTTATCTAATGTGAGTTTTTATCTAACACTAATTAAGCCAGTGGTCTCAAACTCAAATTGCATGCGGGCCGAATGCACGATCTGCGAGCAGCTGACGGGTCGGAATTTTTTTTCAACAAAATGAGAGTGAATATAAGCACCGTATTTAGAACAAATACATAATTGAAATGTATTTGCGGGCTGTATAAAATTGCTTCGGGGGGCCGGATGCGGCCCGCCAGTTTGAGACCACTGAATTAAGTCATGTGACTGTTGTTATCAAGTAATCAAGTATGAACAATTAAATGCAATAATGTAATGAATATAAATAAATCTGTATGTTAGTTATTATTATACAATAGCTATTTAATAGTTATTATTATACAATGATTATATTGTAAAGATATGAAAATTTGTACAAAAGTGTATATTTTAAAATTTCTGTACACCCTCCTAGCCCATTTGCTGTACAGGGGTGAACCTTGTGTTAATAAACTGATAGTAAGTAAGTAAGTAATTTTATTGTGTAAATAAAAGTACTTATTACAATACTGTAATCTCTCCTCAGCCGCGGGCGGGTTTGAAATTTTACAGTTTGTTTTTTTTTCCACATATAGCAGTTAAAAACTAACCTGGTTAATTATTTTGAGTCACTGATGAGCTGAATGCAGGAAATGATTTCAATTTTTTACTTGGAATTAAGAGAAAAAAATCCTTAGATGGACTGAAAGAATGGCTGAAGGACTGGGTGTAGAAGGTTGCGATTAACGGTCATTCTTCATATTGGGCTAAGAGATGGGATTCCAAGGATCGTTACTGGCACCACTGCTGTTTTTGATATTTTAAAAATGACATCGACAAAGTAATAGAGGGCGTGATATCAAAATTTGCAGATGACGTTGAGATTTTTAGAACAGTTAATGATCGGCGTCAAGAACAGTCATTTTTCTGACCAACCCTGAAGTCTAAGTTGCCCTGAAGAATCAGGACAACTTAGATAGACTTCAGGGCTGGTCAGAAAAATTGTAGTTGTGTTAATGCAGCAAAATGAAAGGGAACATGTGAATGAATGAATGAATGAAATGTCCTAGGGAACAGCAACCCCAAAAGAACTTATATAATAGGTGGGGGTTGAACTAAAGACAGTAGAAGAAATGGATTTGGAAATTAAAATACAGTTGGATGTGAAGTTCACGGAACAGTGTAGACAGGAGGGCCCTTGGTGTCCTATCGATTGTTTATCGAACATTTCTTTGTCGAGATAGGGAGGTCATAATTCCACTTCATAGGGCAATCTTAACACCACACCTGGAATACTGTATTTAAATATAGACTGTACCTAAAATAAGACATTGATCTTCATGAAAGGATTCAAAGACGGCAGAAGGGCGTTTTACATGAGGAAAAACTTTGAATATGTGAGCTAGAACTTGGAAACTAAGACACCACCTTAGAGGAGATTGGATTGATGTGTATATATTATCTCTGTTAAATATGTTAATAGTAATAACCACAAAATATTTTCTTGAAAATATTTTATCTGAAACGTCTATTTTAGATCTTGCATTTCGAAACCTCCATAACTTAGTTGCCAAAACTAGCCAGTGGCTCTACAGCTGGCACAGTGGCTACTACGCTGGTTTACTGTATTGTAAAGAGCCTAAATTCCATTCTCATTAAACATGGGTGGAACTTTTATTGGCGTCATTTAACACCATTGTAGAACTAATCAAGCTTCGGACACAGTATGCATGGTGGTGTTTTTTTCCCCTCACTTCCTTCCCTTTCCAGGACCTCGGATTTTTCATTTCGCGAATCTTCCCATATGATACACGCAATTCACAAACGGTCAATGTTTCGTGTCCTTAATCGCGTGGGCCTTTACTCTGAACTACTCTCGGCAGCAAGCCATCCAACTGGAGGCTGGAGTTTGTTTTTCAAAACCGCAAAATCAACCGATCTCTTAATTCTATCTCCTTTGTGATGACATATTCTGGAGTACCTATTAGTCTCAACTACCCCATTTCCCCCACCAATACAAAACTTCTGGTACACAGAAATTGTTAAAAATCATTGAAAGTCGGAGGGTTTGAAAACACGTTTTGCCACTTTGTTTGTAGTCCTTAATGAGCATTTCAGTGTCATTTCAAGCTTACAGAAATCTATTTAATGGTGCCAGTAATGGGCCATAACACTTTGATGGGGACTCCTTGATTGTTAGACGCAGAGCAGCCTGCCCATGTAATCGACTTCAGAGGGAGTTATTATTTAACTTCTTCATAATTCCAAAGAACTGTTCTATAATTCTAATACTCCCTTTCCGGAACTAGTAGTATTACAAACTAGTTTTAGCAGCACAGAGTAATGAAGGGTTTCATTTATAGGCGGACCATTATTTGTTTGTTTGCTCATCTGTCATTAAGAGACGCATCACTTTGCTGTAAATCAGACGGCATCGTACATCTAATTGCATTCGTTTCGCAGCAAGATTTCATTCAGTTCTTTTAATGATCAGTCAACATTTTGTTTAATGCGGATAAAGAGTCTCGTTATTATCCATTTGTTTCGTTGTTATTTTTAATATCGGTAATTGCCATAGAAAAATTTAAGGGTCCCTTAATATCAGGTAATTTTTTTTCGTATTATTTATTTACTATTTATTTATTTTTTATTTTATTTTTTATTTTGACTGGTACGCCCTTCACTCTAGTCTTAGATTAATCATAAGGCAGCTGAAGTGATCTTGAGCTCTCACTACACAAACGCACCGTTCTAAGTTTTATTATTATTTTTTTTTTTATTAATGTGCAATTTTCAAAATACTCCTACCGTTATGAAATGAAATTTGTGTGTTATGAAATGATAAGCCATGTTTTCTAAGACATTAGGAAGGATGTAGAGTTGCTGGAACGAGTACAAAGAATGGCAACAAGATTGGCGAGGAGTGCTCTTACGAAGACAGGCTTAAGTTCTGCAAATTGCAGAGCCCGGAGAGTAGACACAAGCGAGGTGATCTGATTGAGGTGTATAAGGCCTTAAATGGATTGAGCAAGCTGAATGCTGATGGGATTCTTCCGTTTGCTCAGATTAAGACCCTGAGGGAACACAGATTCAAATAGAGGAAAGACAGTTGTAGAATTGATGTGAGGAAATTTGCCTTCAGCCAGCGGATAGTTGGTTGGTTGGTGGAACAGACTTCCATCTTTTGTTGTGGAAACTGATAGCCTAAATAAATTTAAGGCTGAGTTGGACAGGCATTTGGAACAAATGGAGGGGTGAAATAGGAGGTTTTTTTTTTTTTTTTTTTGGCTGATGCTGCATAAGCTTGCTTTCTTGCATCGTATGCCTCTACTAATGCTAATATGTTCTGAAACCAGTTTTTGTTAAGTGAAAAAACAATGCCATACAAAATTTTTGTACATGCTGTGTTATAAGCATTTACATAAATATAATACTCATATACACTCAGTGATCGCTAAATTATGAGCACCCCATCCGTAACGGCCTATGTCGCATAGCTCGCAGTATTAGGGAAAAAAAAAAAAAAAAAAAAAACCCATCTTCGTACGCCTCTAGCAGTGATAATCTATATCTGGTCGCGCAAGTCAAAGTGATAAAGTAGCAGTTATGGTAAAAACTTCATGGAGTTTCAAAGCAGAATGATTGTGGGAGTTCGTGCGTCGGGGGCTTCCAACACTGTTGCTCACGGCCTCCTGTGGTTAAGGTGTACAAAGAATGTTCATGTTTTGCTGTTTTGCCGAAAGTGCCAAACCACCTCCAGCCGAAACTGTAAGGATTACTCAAGGTGGATGTTCGTGGTGAGCGAAGGGTGCAGCGAATTGTACGGGCTCTGTGCGACAGCTTGACATCGAAATGGGGAATGCAACAACAATGTCAAAAATAAATGACGACGCGCTTCACACTGAGACGTATGGGGTTACACAGCAGACGCCCTTTCCTCCCAGCTGATCATCGTCGAGAGCGAAGGATGTGGTGCAACAACATTCTGGTTGGGCAGTGCAGAACTGTAAACGAGAGTGCTGGTTGGATGAGTCCAAATATCTGGTGCAATACGTCGACGGACGCAAGCAACACGAGTTCATGGATCCATCGTGTATGGTGTCCATTATCCAGGCAGGTGGCGGTGGTTGATTAATATGGTTCATGTTTTGCTGGAAAGAACTAGATCTCCATGGTGTGTATGGACCCGCGTTCCACTAGTGGGGTCTACCGGCAGATCCTAGGAGACCATGTGCAACCTGACATCTTGCATTCCCAAAACAGAAACGGAATTTTCCAAAACAATAATGCGCCATGTCATCGGGCTCGCACTGGGCAGGAGTGGTTCGAGGAACACAGTGAAGGTATCACCCATCTTGATTGGCCTCCAAATTCTCCTGACTTCAATCCAATATTGAACACTGGGATGTTTTGGAACGAGAAGTGAGGCGTATGGTCACGCAACCCTCAACTGTTCCGACATTGTGCGAACAGTGTCCCAACAGTGTTAGGTAAGTGATCACAATTCAGTGATCACCGAATTTATCCAATTCACTCACCGAGTGTAAATCAGTGTCTTGCGATAGTCAGTAACTATCCCATGCCTTTTTCTTTTTTCTCAATTAAACATTTAACCTCTCTTGTCATCCACTTTGGCATCGTTCTTTTGCGGAACTTCATCACTAGAACAAATGCGTTTTTGCCTTCCAGAATAAGTCCCTTCAATATTTTCCATAATGAACTCGAATTCAGTAGTATATAGTTGTCTAATTCCGACTGCGTCGGCGCCTCCATAGCCAGGTGGGAAGGAGCAGCAGTGCGTAGCACACGCTTCTTGATTAGACCGGGGTTCGATCCCGTCACCACCAAATACGGAGGATGCGGAAAGGTCAGGGAATGACCGCCGCATATCCCGGAGCAATATGGCCTTAGTTGCTAATGCTCCTAAAAACCAAATAACAAACAAACCGACTGCGTCATTTGGATCTTTTTCCCCCATCAGATGTCAGAAAGAATCTGAGAAACTGATGTAGACGTCAGAAAATTTGCCACTATCCGCTCTTACAGAAAGAACGTTCTCAGCCCCCAAGCAAGAATCAGTAAACCAAAGTGAGACAGTTATCATGCGACGGCGACTTCAGCAGCACGCTCCGCTCCAGCCATTTTAACACCAAGACCAGACCATGAATTTCCACCGAATGCGTATATCATCAGAGAGCAATCTAAACTACTATGCGGAGCTCAGACAGTTTCTTCAACAGCCGCCAGTGCCACCACTCGTCTTCCAGGAGTTCTGTATCTTGATGTTAAGTTCTTCTGAGATATCACTCTCCTGATCGGAGAGAATTTTATTTATAATTCTTAACACCATTTTAATTTTAAGTTGTTTAGTCTTATTTCAATTATTTTGTAATCCATATTTTATTACTGTATATGTTATTTTAATATTATCTGGAAAGATAATATACAATATTATCTACATATTGTAAAATATTCCCCTGGCCTTATGGTCGAAAAACACTTTTGCAAGACCTATCTAATTTGAACAATTGTATAATTGACCGGTTTGCAATAAAGATACTCTCACTCTCTCTCAGAGTCCAAGAAATACCTTCAAGAAAGGGGTGTTTGTACGATATAGCTCCTCTCTCTTGAAACTGAAGTCCATACCCTTTCCTTTGAACACAGAAATTGCTTCGGACACTATTCCTTTCTTCATATTAGAATAAGTAATAGCAAAATGCAAGAAAGCAAGCTTATGCAAAGAAAAAAAACTTCCCCTATCACCGGTCCACCCCTCTAATAATGTCTAGTTCCTTTTGAATTTATTCAAGCTACTAGATGAAAGTTTGTTCCAACAATCAACTACTTGCTGGCGAACATCCACACATCTATCCTGCAACCATTCTTTCTCAATTTGCATTTATGACTCCTCTGAGCAAGGATAAGATTGCCATTAGCATTGAATTTATCCAATTCACTCAGGGCCTTAAAAGTCTGAATCAGCTCTGCAAGTGTCTAAGTTTACGGATGCTGCCATTTGTAGAACTGAGTTTCAAGCACCCTTTTGTTCCTCTCACTAATTTTGTTGCTCTTTCCCGGCACCCTTTCCAACAGATCACATCCTTTCTAAAATTAGGCTTCAAGGGCTCCAGGATGTGAACAACAGTTATTCTCTAATTGTGGTGATTGGAGAATAACTGTTGTTATTCTCAACACAATTTCTCTGCCCTTCAGAACTTTGCTGACTGTCTTCAGCATCGTCGGTATTTGATTCTTTCGCCTTCTTCTGGTACAATGAGTCCATTTGTGCAGTAGAGGCCAGCCTTCTCTTGGCAGGGAAAGGCACCAGGAAATTTCTTTCCAAGGGAAAGAAATTTCTTTCACTAACATTCACATGTCTTTCACTAATACACACAGATATATAACATACACAAACATATTCCCCAACCCACTAACAGTAACTTTTCTGAACTTGACGTATGACATCTTAATTGTATTTTCGCAGCATGGTAGCACCACTGTACAACCACTCAAATTTTTGACAAACTTCCTGTAGATGGTATGAGATTCTAAGAACATAGTGACAGTTTCAAGTTTTCACATGGCTGTTTGTTTGTTTGTATTGAGGTTTAATGACGCATGGACTACGCGGGTCATAATGCGCCACTCACATGGCTTAGAGTTGCATAGCGGCCTTAAGTTACGTGCTGTATACGTGAGCTATGTTGTGAGCTGCATAATGGAAAATTTTAAAACAGAGAAGTTTGGTTATTCGCTATTTTGTTCTAAGTGAAACGAGTGCTACAGAAACTTCGAGAGAAATCTGAGGTTTACAGAGACAGGTTGCTGAAGGAAACTGCAATTTCAAGATAGAGAATCTGACTGACGACTTCCGGCCAGGACATCCGAAGACCTTCCACCACATCAGAGCAAATTGCAATGGACCTAGGAGATTCTGAATGAAGACATGAGACTCAAACTCCATCAGCTAAGCAACAATGTCCATCTGTCTTTCTATCAATCACACTCTCTGAGCACTCAAACCACATCGAACACAATAGCTTATAACAAAACGTTGCTTAGTATTCAAATATTTCTTTATGCAGCTCAAAAAACGATTCACACTAGCAGCTCTAAGCACACCTAAGACCACTTTGCAACCACTAGACAAATCTGCGACTGTCACAGCTTATTTTTGGACATACACTCTGCCGAAATCGGGCGACTGTATAGTGTGGCTGCTGTTTCGCGAATTAAATGATCGGTCTGCTTAATTATCAACTGGATGAGACAAAAATAGTCTCACATTGAAAGAGAATAAAATCATGCAACCATGAACAAACAATCATAAAAATCACACGATATGACGGAGATTAAAAAAAAAAAAGAAAACAAAGTGTAATTCACAACTAAAGAAAACTCAGCAATTTTACTTTTCATAGTGCCCTCGAGCACAGTTGGTAGAATTGCCGTCCATTCCACACAGAGTGGAAGAGAGCTCGAATCCTATCGATGAGATGAAGAATTTTTAAGAGCCTTTTCACGAATTGGCTGAGTTAGTCGGATTCAGACGAGGTAGTACACGGTTTCTCTCGGAAATTTGGGTTTTACGTCCAAACAGGCCAAAAAACCTACAATTTGTAGACAATATATATACGGCACAATATGGCCAAAGTCACTGATGCGTCTGAAATCCTATAACATACAAACAAAACAACTTTTCACAGTTCTTATAGGTTTCACCTCAAATGAATATATAAAAAAAGAGCCAGTTATCAAATAGCAAGCGTTAATTAGTTAATAAATAAACTTTTATGGAGAATTTAGAGACATCAGTATTTAGAGTCTACTGTGTCATCCAATTGGAAGCAACTTCCTGCATAAACGGAATCTGTTGTGTTCACTGGACGATGACAAGCACATCTGGAGCCCGGCTGCAGAGGGCACACCCTATCTGGACTCTCTTGAACCAGTTAGAAGTCAGCAGCAACAGACATCATATTTTGTCTGTCGAGGAAATCTGCTACCAACATCATTTTTCCGCTTGTGTGAAAGCTGCTAGTGACATAATTTTCACCAGTCCAAGAAAGCTGGTCTTCTCATCTCTCAGAAAACCGTCTGCGCGGGTAACACTGATTATAATCACTGTTCTCACCAAAAAAAAAAAAAACTTTTGAGCTTTTTTCGCTCCGTGGCTGAGTTAGTCGATCTCAGGAGCGGATAGCAACGTTCTCCCGACCCGATAACTCAGGTTTCTCGTCGAGCAAAACAGGCAAATTGACCAGAGAACTCACGTAATTTATGGACATAATGCACATGGGTAGATGAGTTTAGTTCTCAGATAGCCCTAATATGACAGAGTATCTCTTAGATGTTCACCGGCATTATTTTTTATCTGTTGAGAAAAGCCGGCGCAATCGTTTTTCGTCTATCCAAGGAAGCAAGCAGCGTCATCTTCTCGACTATCAAGGAAAGCTGATACTGCACATTTTTTTGTCTCTCCAGGAACGTCTTATGAAAGCAAATTGCAATCCTGGCACAATTTTGTCCGTACATCTGGGAATAATAATCTTTGGGGCGTCATCTATAAAATTGCTAAAAATAAAATATCTTTGGTGACATTTTTAACTCCATTACCTCCAACAGTATGGAAACTATTACACTAACAGACTCCATAAATGCCATATTGGACCAACTGCTGCCTAACGATGATCTCACTATTGACACTTCACACCATCTGTCTATTCGTGATTTCAACCAAAAATACCTTCCTTTAGAAGAAACAAGTCCATTCACTGCAGAAGAACTTACTTCAATCTTGAATAAAATTCATTCAAACAAATGTCCTGGCGATGACCTGATTGACAACATATTTATCAAACACTTTTATGACCTAAGGCCCAAAGTTCTACTTAAATTATTCAACAACTGCTTAAATACTGGAACGTTTCCCAAACCGTGGAAACACGCCATTCTTAAGATTTTACATAAACCTGGTAAGCCACTAGATAATGGGAGATCCTACCGCCCCATAGCCTTGCTCTCTCATCTGGGAAAAGTGTTAGAGAGATTAATTGCCAATAAAATAACCACACTGCAGGGAGCCACAGGCTCCACATCCTCTCTTCAATACGGATTTAGGCAAGGGCTTGGATGCGAAGACGCCTTATTAGAACTCCACCACCTCATTGACTGCTCCACTTCCAAGTACGTTATGGCAATCTTTATCGATTTTGAGGGCGCTTTTGATAATTTATGGTGGGAAAGTGCCCTCAGCAGACTCCGTTCCAATCACTGCTCTCTTCAGCTTTATAAACTTGTTAGAAACTATTTTGCTGATCGCACCGTCACCGTCATCACTAAAAGCACGAAGATTCACAGATCTGTCTCCCGTGATTGCCCCCAGGGATCAATTTTAGGTCCCTTGATTTGGAACCTAGTTCTCGATGATTGGCTGCTTAGGACGACTGAATTTCAAAATGTGCAACTTGCGTATGCAGATGACATTATCATTTTAGTGAATGGAAACTCAAGATCTGAATTAGAACTCTATGCCAATAAAGTACTCTTTGAACTATCGTCCTGGTCCTCTAAGAACAAATTAAAATTATCCCCAACAAAATCGAAGATCGTGATTTTTAAACACAAATTAGACTATCGCAAACCACCAGTTGTAAAACTTGACAAGAAATCACTTCCACTTGTCCGAAGCACCAAATTTTTAGGAGTCATCATCGACGACCGCTTTTCCTTTACTGAGCATATTCAACATCTGTCTGTCAAAGTTAAAAGTTTTACCGCAATGCTGCTCCAAATTACCAGACAAGACTGGGGACTGAACATTAAAACCCTACATCTATTTTATAATGCTGCCATAATCCCAATTACAACCTACGCTGCAAGCCTTTGGTTTAGACGTACTGCACTCAAAAAAGTACAAACCAAGTTATCCACTATTCAACGTTGCTTTCTCCTCAGCCTACTTCACGTTTGCCGAACAGTATCAACTCCAGCTTTACAGACTCTTGCAGGCACCATACCACTTGACTTGCATGTTGTGTTTAGAGGGCTTTGCTTTTACATCCGCAAAGGCATTTCTGTGGAATTTCAGGGAATCATTGTTAACCCTCAGACTGATCCCAAAACTGAGCGAACCAGATGCTGGAATTTGTTAGTGAATACCTGGCAGAATAGATGGAATTCTACCGAAAAAGGAGCTATCACCAAAAACTTCGTTCCCGACGTAACTGCACTACTCTCATCATCCACCAGAAAATGGTTTTCACCCTCACTGTTTACCTCCTACATACTAACTGGGCATGGTTCACTTAACGCAAAACTCTACCAATTCAGACTTTCCAATACAGTCTCCTGTCGATGTGGGCTACCGGAAGACTCTCCTCACGTACTTTTTGAATGCTCCATTTACGAGGATCTAAGATCGGCTCTTAAGGCAACAGTACCAAACTTGTGTCCCGGAGGTGAGAAGATACTCATTTCTGTCAACAATTTCCAGGCCCTTCAAACCTTCTGCAATGCTGCTTTTAATCGCAGGAAGTCTTTCAACCTCAATGTTAATTCAAGAAATGAAACTGAAAATGCATCATAAATCATAATACAACTGTGCGCTGCCTCGTCGTCCTGATGACGTCATATACAAAATTGTTGTGGCTTTCAAGACCACGCAAAGATTTTAACAGATGCTGCACTTCTCTGACTCATCCTTTATCAAGACTCTCTTCAACTAAACCTCTGCTCAGTGATACCGTCATCTACCAGAGACTTCTGACACCACTCCAGCTTAACAGAATTCAGAATTATATCTAGAACTTGTTCCTGCCGATCATGATTGAATGACATTACAACTTCTGTTTGATAATACACCTTTTCTCCTTGTGGACCACTTTGGGCAGCACTGCATACAGATGTGGCCAAGAAATGGATAAAGATTTTATTTTACTTTTTTTTTTTTTTTTATTATTAATTTTTATTTATTTATTTATTTATTTTTTTTTACTTTATGCTATTCTCATCCTTATTTCTTCGTCTTCTGCTGTCCTGTCTCCTGGGAGTGGTGTGTGTGTGTGTGTGTGTGTGTGTGTGTGTGTGCGCGCGCGCGCGCTGTTGCCGGCTTGCTGGCGCGGGGTTCTTTTGAATGGCTCCAAACCCTCTTTGGACATTCAGTACGTGACTGTTGAGGTTGGCCATGGTTCTTGCGCAGTTGTGGCCTACCTCCCCGTGGTGTAGACGGACACTGGGCAGGCTTTCCAGGTGATCGCCTGCCTGGTGACAAAACGGCCAGAAACAACTAAACAACACACACACTGCACGAACATAACGTTACACACATTTCTGGCCTGTTACAGTGCTCTGTAACCATCACAGTGTACAAAGACGGAGTTGAACTTTCGTTCAGGTGCCGTCCTACATAAGATACTATACATGTCTACATGTCTCCAGGAACGTCATCTGTGGCATCCTATTTTCTCCATCCAGGAAATCTGCCTGTTGACTGGCCAACAAACCATCTTTAGTTCGATGCATCGTCGAAACGTCTTCAATGCATCTACAATGCTTCTCCTACAAAACATATTGAATACTCTATTCAAGGCATCTACACTTTCAACCCCACAAAATATCTCATCTTCAATGCTTGAAACAATTCGATAGTCTCTAAAAGCAACTTTGATACTTTCCAACAATTCATACGAGCTAATTAAAATATTTCTTCATTCCCACATCAGAGCAGTTTCAGTTAGTCAATTGTTCCACGGCTGAACTGCTGAAGCTCGCCCCCTCCATCCTACAGCAGCTCCCTTTCCAATGCGAAACCTATCTATTGGGGTTGCTTCCAAAAGGTCAAAAAGAAACCTTAGAAAAACAGTTCAGACGTATATCCCAGCCTTCACGTCTTTTAAACTTAATCGAGAGGATTGTTCTTTTTTGCATAAAGCAGATTTTCAATTAATTCATTTATTTATTAACTGATTAATTGATTACTTCAATTAATTCTACATTTGAAAAGGTGGGATATTAGAAGTCTCCTGATTACCACCACCATCAAAACATCTGTTCATTATTTGAAAATGAAGGGATCTGCCATTACTTATTTTATCAATGTTTCATTCCGTGCGATTAGTTTGCTCCGAATATATATATATATATATTTTTTTTTTTTGGTCTATTTCTTACAGAAAATGTATCATCTGGTACATGAGTGGCAAGAACACTTTGAAGTGCTGATGTCACTCAGTCATTGTCGCAGAATAGACCAAGGTTTTCTCATAAAGATACAAGTTATTTCTATATAATCTACATACTCTCTGTAATCCACTGATCTTCCCACCAAGTAACAAGAAAAGTAAAGTCTCTACATCTAGCAGTGACAACTCAAAGCCACTTGATAATTGAACAGAAGTTCTATCAATAGTGTCCTAGTTACAGAAGTGAGTCCCGCAGTGAATTACTGTTCGGTTGTTCAGATGTACAGTAAGTGTACAGAATTAATTTCCTTTCAAATCACTATCGACTCCAAAAAATACATTAATAAGAATGTATTTTTTGGAGTAAAAAATACATTAATAAGTTAATTATTAATGTATTAAAATACATTAATAATTAACTTATTAATGTATTTTTTGGAATTTTATGGTAATTTTACTATTAGTATTAGCAGTGGCCACATGGTGCAAGAAAGCCTATGGCTTATGCTGCACCAGCCAAAAAAAAAAAAAAAAAAAGAAAACAAAACAAAACAAAATAATAAAAATAATAAAATAAAATAGCAAAAAATACATAAAAATAAAATAAGAATAAAAAACAAATTAATAATAAGAAGAAAATTAATAATAAGAAGAAAATTAATAATAATAATAAATAAGAGAAAAGGAAATGGCGAACCTATGCATTTCCCTCCTCCCTTAGGTAATTATCCAGCTGACTTTCGAATTTCCCCAGACTTTCAGCCTCTACCACCCATGTAGGTAATTTATAATTCACAGGCTAAAATAAAACTACCTGCAATCCAGTCCATTCAACCCCCCCCCCAACTTGAAATTATGGCCCCTGGTTCTAAAATCATTTATACCCGTGAAAATTTCGTTCTTATTCATTTTGCTTATGCCTCACAGAGCCTTAAACATCTCAATCAAGTCTCCTCTAAGGTGCGTAGTTTCCAAGCTCTGCAACCCACATATTCCAAGTTTTTCTTCATATGGACGTCCTATTGCCGATCTCACCAGACGAGTTATCCGTCTTTGGACCCTTTCAAGAAGAACAATGTCTTTCTTTAGGTGGGATCTCCATAATTGAACACAGTATTCCAAGTGTGGTCTAACAAAAGCCTTATATAATGGGATTATGACGTCCTTATATCTACTAGCGATTGTTCGATAAATCATCGATAGGACACCATGGGCCCTCTTTGCAACCAGTCTACAATGCTCGGAGAACTTCATATCTAACTGTATCATAATACCCAAGTCCCTTTCCTCCACTACCGTCTTTACTTCAACTCCGCTAAGTGTATAAGTTATTTTGGGGTTACTGTTCCCCAGGTGCAATACCTTACACATTGCTGGATTAAAGCATAGCTGTCATTTTTCTGACCATCTGTGAAGTCTATCTAGGTCATTCTGAAGAAGCTCTACTTGGCGGCAATCATTAACTATCTACCAATCTTTACATCATCTGCAAATTTAGATATCACGCCTTCTATCTCTTTATCGATATGATTTATGAAAATCAAGAACAACGATGGTCCTAATACTGATCCTTGGGGAACCCCACTTCTTACACAACAACCCAATCTGAGGAATAACCATTTATCACAACCCTCTGCCTCCTGCCCTGAAGCCACCCTGCTATCTATCTAAGGATTTTCCCTGTGAGTCCAACCTGTTCCACCTTATAAAGTAACCGCTCATGTGGGACTGAGTCCAATGCTTTGCTGAAATCTAAATAAACAACGTTGAAATTATTCCCTAAGTTCAGCTCTTGAGTGACCCTGTCAAAATAGATAACCAGATTAGTTAAACATGATTTTCCTTTTACAAAACCATGCTTCAAAGTGATCCTGAATTCCACCCTTGATCATAGTCTCCATGATTTTCCCTACTACTGAAGTTAGACTAACTGGCCGGTAATTTCCCACGTCACTCTTAGAACCGCCCTTCTGTATTAGAGATACATTGGCACGTTTCCAATCCAACGGAATCACTCCCGAGTCCAGTGATGCTCTCATAATTAGCCTCAATTTTAAAATACACTCACTTGCCTCCGTCCTTAAGATTATAGGGTAAATGCTATCCACCCCATAACCCTTACTGGCCTGTAGGCTCGAAATGTATTTGATTAAATAAACGTGTGAAATTTCAACATCATTAATTACATATTTTTCAACTTCACTCCCATAATATCTTATTGACACAAAGGGTTTTCTTCTGTAAATATCGATGCAAAGTAACTGTTGAGTTTATCTGCAACTTCAGCCGTGGTATCTAATACTGTCCCACGTCCATTACACAAGGGTCCGATCTGGTTTATCCTCTTCTTTGCATTTATATATGTGAAGAATTCCTTACTCCCTTCTTTGCAACGATATCTCATGATCTGCCTTTGACAGCCTAACCTTTTCAGTGAGCATTATTACAGATCAATTTGTAGCTGTTATAATAGGCTTCAGTCCTTTTTATTGCTCTGTAACTTTTCCATGCCGTCTTATTCTGCTCAAGTAATTTGGCAACTTCATTATTAATCCCACTTGAAATCCTACTCGTGGAGTATTTTTTTTAATGGTATATACGCATTCAAGGGTTCTGTGATTAATGTTTTAAAGGTATACCATATTCAATTGTTCTCTCTCTGTGAGATAATAGGGGACACCCAGTTAATGGAGGCCATGTAGCACCTTAAGGCATAGTAATTTCCTTCCCTGAAATTATAACCCATTCCTTTGCCTTTAACTACTGCTATCTCTCTCTCTTCATCGTCCACCGTAGAACTCCGTGATCGCTTTGTGCTACTGGTTCCTGTACTGTCAGCCCTATTATGTCATCTGGTTCATGGGCGATGACGTCTAGAGTTTCCTTTCCCTGATATGTTGATACAAATAACAATCATCTAGTTGATTTAAAAATTGTCCCCCAATGTGGAGTTCCCTTCCCATTTG
The DNA here is from genome assembly GCF_048544385.1 of Mastigoproctus giganteus. Classification (NCBI taxonomy): domain Eukaryota; kingdom Metazoa; phylum Arthropoda; class Arachnida; order Uropygi; family Thelyphonidae; genus Mastigoproctus; species Mastigoproctus giganteus. The sequence continues at coordinate 211,700,546 of NC_143583.1, forward strand.
CTCCAATCAATTAGAGGCAAATTGAAATCACCCATAATAAGACAGTCACGCTTACTTGCCCATTTTATTTGCATGTAGAGGCTTTCATCATAATCTTCACAATCACCTGGCCTGTCGATTACTCCCACTCTCATTATACCTTTGCTTCCAACTATTTCACACCATGCAGATTCTATACTAGCATGCGAAACGTCTGAATCCAGGAAAGCTTTCGTCGCGCTCAGGCTACTTTTGATAAGAAGCATGATCCCACCGCCCTCTATCTTCCCTGTTCCTCCTAAATACATTATACATAACCGTACTGAAATTCATCCCTTATCTCCGGGTGGCACCACGTTTCTTTAAGTCTTATTATGTCAGCGTTACTTCTAACCAGCAGTTCGAACTCACTCATTTTATTGACGACATTTCTGACATTACTGTATAAACAATTAAGACGTAATGTTCTTGTATAGTTAATACCCTGACACACCCGTTAAAGTTATTTAAGCTCGCTTCCCAGGCATTTGCTACCCGTTCATTTGAAACGCTTTTGCTATCAGAACATCTTGCTACTATGTTCTGTTGCGGTAACTCTTGAGGTATGTGCAAGAGTTAATTTGACCAATACTATCAGATAAACACGTATCTATATTACCCTTTCCCCCCCAAACTAGCAGTTTCCCTAAACCTTTAAGGTATCCCTCAATAATACTGGCAAAAACTTTTGCACCACCTTTGTTTAAATGTATCCCGTCTCTACAAAACAGATTCCTTCTACTTACAAGTGCAGGCCAAGCTGATATAAATTTATCCCCAAAATCCTTGCAGAGTCCAAGTCTTTTGTTAATCCACAAGACTTTCACAGCATATAATCCCTCCTATCGTGCCTGGGCACAATTGCAGACACGTGCACATTGTGACCTAACTCGCGACATTTCTTCAGCATGGTCCTATATTTGTCTAACAAATCGTCAGATCGTGTATGCTTAATGTCATTAGTTCCCACATGAATAATATTCTCTTTCCCCCCTTAATCTGACATCATTAATAGTTCTCCCGGCAGACATACCCTGGTTCTAGTCCAACTATCCTTATTACAAAATACTTCCCTGACAATGGAGTCTCCTAATAGAACTAGGTCCTTTTGAACCGGAGTAGTTTGCACTTGGTTATTCTGTTCTGGGGGCACGAATCGGGAGTGCATTACTTGGTACGTTGCTGGAGTCTTGAGTCCCTGACGAGCTGATAGAAATTTCCTCCTTCTTCAATTCTATTTTAAAATTCTCTACAAACAAAATTCTTTTCCAATACGAACTCTAAGACATGCACTCGAGCAATATCATCGCCAGAAGATACAGCTTTATTAGCAGCCTCATCGATATGCATCTAGGGCTGTTCAGATGTTTTCCCCCGATAAGCGATAAGAAAACTGCAACCATACGGGGGGGGACGTACTGCGTTATCAGTTTTGTTACAATTGGGGGCACTATCACGAGTTTAAAATTTGCATTTGAAGCTCTTCCCTTTTGTTTTCTCATTTCAGCAATTTTTAGTTCTAAAAGTCTCAGAGTACATTCGTTTCATTACTCAATAATGAAGCTTCTCTGACCCTCGCATTTCAAAAAAAAAAAAAAAACTTCTCCACTTCTCAATATTCGATATACAAAATAACAGTTAAAATTTTTGCAAATTGATAATAAAATCCCAGCTAAGGGATTCTCAGTACTGGTAAGGAGAACCAGGTGGGCTAAATTAATTCTTGTACACTGATCATCTGCACTGTGTGTCATTATTTAGAATATATTATTCATTTAATTTTTCGTTTATTATTAGTTTATTAGTAATGTGGACACTTTTACTCACATGCAACTTACTCTGCAGTCACTTTTACCTTGATATGGTAGGCTGTATTGCTTTTTCATTCATGTCAGCATTTTTCACCCTTACATTTTCGTGGACATTTTTACCGATGGAAAGTTTTTCCTAGATTCCGTCTAACCAAATGGTTCATATATAACAGTGAATTCGCTTTAGAGAGGATTCACTGTTATATACATTTTCCCCCACCTTCCGAAACATGCTTGGGGTAAACAATCGCCGTTTGAGCATAGGGTTTACACCCCTATCACCTCTAACAGACAAACCGACCTCAGAACATACGCAATTAATAACTATGACAACTGACACATTTGTGGTGCTAAATGAAAACTCCAGCGCTTCATCATTGCAATTAGGAAATGATATTATAGTAGTTTTGCTTCTTTGTACACTGTGGTTTGCTATTAGCTTTAGATAAAGACAGCCATTATTGGGTCTAAGGGATACCAAACTCCGACTACATACATCGCTATCACTTAAGCAAGATGAACTGAGCATGCATCGATAAGTTTTCTAGTTAGGGGAAGCAACCACTTATGCACGTCCATGACCAGGCCGTTGAGTGCAGATACATTAAGATATGTGTCTATCGGATTATACTTTTATGGCGCATAAGTCTGGACCACAATGCCACAACGCCTCTTAGACGGATTTTCGCGGGCGAATTTTGGCTACTGAAGTGGGCCATATGGAAAATTCGGCTTCCTTCCTGCACCAAGGACCACCCAGATGGCGGCAGCTCTAAACATCAGACGTCTTCTTGCCATCATCCATGAGAGAAGACTCATCTTTGCTGTAAAAATGATGGTTGGCATTATTTCTGAACCAGATTTCAGGACTAACTGAGGATGGAGGATCCCGGTTACCAATCGTTAGGGCCGATCCAGTCCTTCAGGCCACGCCAAATCGGTTAAAGTTATCCAATCGGTTCTTACCCCTGCAAATGCTGCAGTGCATACACTCCTTGGCCGGCGACCTCTACAGATTTGCAGTCGATTAAAAATATAGGTAGAAATTACTCCATCGGCTTCCTTCTCAGGACTACGTCACGGGATATTAGAATCTGTTCCCGAGGACCAGTCTATCACTACCATGGATCCATCACTAATGTTCCTTCCAACTTTCTCCCCCTGCTCAGATGACTCCAGCACTGTTAAAGGACTGTTCCCTGGAGAATAATTTAACTTGACAACATGCTGTTGTGTATGTATTTTCGTATGTAAATTTGTAATTTTTCTCTCCAATGTTTAATCCTACACTTGTAGTAATAACTGTTTTTTTTTTTTTTTTCTTTTTTCTCTCCTATCTCATCTTTGTTTATTACACTGTATTAGCCTCTCCTGTAAACCCCTGGCTTGTAGCCGTTAAGGGTATTTTGTACTGCGTGTGCCTTTTGTATGCAATAAAGAGTTCTTAGTGCCTTATACGTATCTGTTCGAAGCTGTTGTACTGTCATACCAATCACTCATCCAGTCCTCAAAAAACCAATAATTTGATTATACAGAATGGCAAATAGAAAAATAAATATTTATTTTTTGATATGCTGATACTGTATTTAAATCTAAAATGGCTTCAGCTGGTTTATGTCTATCTATTCTTCTGTAAAATGATATTTGAAATTTCTTTGTAAGCAACATCACAGTTGCTTTTCGAGTACTGTTGAGATTTCTAATTCATACTATCCAGTGCAAGTTGAAATTATGGCTTTTTTTCCTGTTCTCGAAAATCCATACCGTTCATACATTTGATTCTTCCCACAAGGACAATTGTAACTGTTGATCACAGACGCCAGCCTCCAACACAAAATCTTCCATAATTTCACGTGCCCGTTCTTTTCTCGGATCTCTTCCTTTTCATTGTGTGGTACATTAATCTGAAAAAATACCAAAGATTCGACAGTATGCTGTGCTATGACCCCGTAGGCAAGGATATCTGTAAAAACTCATGAATGGAACACTTCCCATGCGCCCAAAGCGAAATTCTATGTACTTTCCCAGCTGATCTTTGCTAGAGATGGGCATTAGTCTACGCGTGCTTGCCTTGGCCAGTTCAAAAGTGTCGGCCGTGTTGATGGATGCGAATGGGAGACCTTAGGGACAGCTGTCGCCGACAAACGATGCGTTTCATAGCGGGAGGCGTCTCACGGAGCGTGGCACTCTTTCATAGTGCGAACTGGCGCGTTTCCCCTGCAGTCAACATAAAGAGTGTGGTATCAGCCAATACAGCTGCTCCTCATAGAGCCAGTTCATTGTAGAGCGAAAGCTGGCTATTGTTGGTTGTTGGATTTACAGTTAAGGGTACCGACGCTCTTCGTGTTGAGCAAGTATCCCCTCCCCTCCCTTGAAAATTCGTTCGTCACCTGTACTCTCAGTAAGCAAAGAAAGGAAGAAAGCAGGGACAAAAAAAAAAAAAAATAAATAAATAAATATATTTTTATTTATTTCAATATATATATATATATCAAAACCAACAAATTATGATTTCCTGTTTAATTCCTCTGCGTCTGCGAACAAATTATTCTAGTTAGTTAATGTATGCATTAATCCTCACAAACCTTTCTAGAAGAAATAAATATGAAATTTTATGTAAATATATCGACCAGAAGTAGTGTTATTACATGCGGGTGGACGGACAGACACGATGAAAACAAGCGCTTTACGCCAATGATGCGCAGCCTTTTTCCTTTGAAGGGCCATTTAAAAAATTATCCATGGGCCGCAGGATGAGGGAACTGGATATTTTCTTACATAATGAAAAACAGAAATTTTATTTTAAACTGTATTTATGTTTAGTAAAGTATAAAATAATACAATAATAGCTTAACACTGGTGCAGGAAAACAAAGTAATTTTAAATGATTAATAGCTAGAACTCATATATGAAGCCGTACTTCACATCTACAATATTTGTTACGTAGCATGCAATAAGTGTGACACGAACACTATGATATTTTAAAAACAACTATTTACGTTACTCGTCAACGCAAGAGATCTAGCGCAATACTGATCAAGCAGCTTCGAAACGACCATGACGACATCTGTTATGTATTATTAACATTTATGTTTTCGGCAACTATTTATTTTATTAATTTTGATACTTGAACCGCATGTTTTACGAAAATTTATTGAAATATTCTTGTAGGTTGAGACGGGCCGTAAAAAAATGTTTAGGCGGGCAACATGCGGCCCGCGGGTTACTGTTTAACGCATATATGATAACGTGCCTAAAAATTAGCTTTAGTTTAGCTCGATTTTTTTTTTTTTTAACTGTTATACAGTATACACACGAACAGCACTATACTACAACTTAATATCATAAATACACAGTATTTCCTCTAATTTATTCACTCATAGAGAGGGGATTTTCCGGAATCGCCTCAGATCCATCACTAAAATGACTGTGATGAGTATAATGGACAGCTACACAGCACAAGCATATTGAGAGGACCAGGAAATCAGATTGTCATATAATTTTAACTTTCCAGATATCGATTGGCTCTTGTGGGTTGATCATTTACAGTAGAACTTTTGTGGATTTATTGGATGAGTTTTTCCTATACTTGTCAAAGGTGGGGGGGGGAATCGATTTGATATTAGCAGTGACTCCTCATGCATCAAAAATTTTGAGGCGAAGGAACCACTATGTATACTAGTGGTTCCTTGGCCACTAATGTGGGATTTATTTCAAAACATAACGGCTGTTATAGATAAAGGCAGGATTTTATCAATGGGATTCTGAGCCCCTTTCTTTTATTATATCTATATTGTAACTATATAAGAAATGTTTTGGAGGGCTCTTGTATGTCGGGGACGGAAGCGCTGCATCCACCACACCACATATAATTTTTTTTTTTTTTTTTTTTATGAAAACCCCAAACACGAAAGGTATCAAAACCTATAGAACTTAGTACCGTGCATGGGTTGAAGGAGAAGTATGGGGGGGGATGCCGGAAACTTTGCTCTAGAGACTAAACATGGGTTTCACCACTTCAAGCCTCCAATAAGCAAAGCGGTGGTATTTCACCGGTTGATGAAAGCCAACTACCACATACACAGCTCTGGATTTTGGAAAGAGAAGGGATTTTACTTTTGTTAATCACTTTCGCAGAAATGATTATGCATATAAAAATAAGTAAAACCCGTCTTGAATTATTTTCAGTGGAAGAAAATAATGTCGTCAACGAAGGCAAATGGCCTTTGCCATAAATGTCAATGATTTGACTTTTCTTTTAAGGATATTCATATAGTGTTATATGTCGATGACAAAAGTTCTATACAATATGTAATTTAATCAAGAAAGATTATATGCACAGTCGTTTTTAGATTAATTTTTCTGTCTACCACGATAGAATTTCTTGTTAAGTTAGACAGATATGATGACCATAGAATCGATTATAATAAGCATCATATAATTTGCAGTTACATCATCACCGAAGGCAACTGATAGGGCTAAGATTTCTCCACAAGTTTACAAACAATAATTCCATCAATTTTTCTCAAATTCTTTACGTATCTTTCACCAACCCAGTTTATTTACCTAGAAATGCAAAACCGTTTTATGTAAAATTTCGAATTGAACATTGCAATTCAGTCGTATATTTTATTTGCTTATTTTATTGGATGTTTTTATGCACATTGGATGTTTTTAGTAAATTCTTAAAATTAAACGACAAATTTTATAAATATTCTATGTTGAATTTCTATTACTTTCAGTATGTACATGAATATTTAAATTGTTGCACACTTACAGTGTGCTGTACAGTTTCTGTAATGTTGTCTTGTTTTCTCGCACATTGTAAATGGGAAACTGTATGTGTGATAAAATCTCTAAAAATTCGTGGAAATTTAGTAAAACAGTCAAATTCGCGCAATCTCGAAGGAAATTAGTAATTCACGAAAACTGTGAATTTTTCTCACTCTTGCAAAAAAAAAAAAAAAAAAAAAAAATACTGCATTAATTATACTATCGATTTGGTACCTAATTGGTGGCATTTGTTGACTATCCCTCACACTTTCCAAATGATGTCCACCCCAGTGTCCCCAGGCGCCATGTAATTCTCGGTAAGGTCAGGAGCCACCCGCGAACGGGCATCCACCTTTTATAAAAATTAGTTTGAAAAAAATCGTATGAAGCAAGCGTCACAAATTAAACATTCTGAAATAAAATTAAATGTTTTAGGAATTAAATTTCATTTCCCCATCCTTCATTTGCTTTTATTAATAGTGTTCTTTTAAAATAGTGTTCTTTTATTTAAAAAAAAAAAGGAAAAAAAAAGCTACTTGAAACAATCTCTCTCTAAATTTGAAAAAGCAACTTATTAAATAGTCAGTAGAAGTTTTTTTTTTTTAATAAATGAATCACATTTCCTTTCAGAAATTAAAAGCTTCTTTTTAGCCGCAGGCAGAGAAACCGACCTTAGAACGAAGCTAATAACACACGAGACACTCACATTAACGCTTCTTTGCTTACGCCAGTGAAGTCCTATCGGAAAATTCCATTTCTAGTTGTCATGCATACAGAAAGAAATTCCACTTTTACAGCAGAAAGAACACTAACATCAGTACAAATAGGCAAACTAGATGTAAAACGTATAAGCGGGGAAACAGTGATGCTAGACAAATGTATCGTCTAATCACACCTGCTCATCAAGCATACTCGCACCAAATCAACGTGTCTGGCAAATGGTCTTCACTCCATGTTATTAGTGGAGTCTCCCAGGTGTTTCAGTGCTGGGAAATTTTTTATATTTATAATTTTAATATTTATTACTGATATATCATTACTAATAGCTAAGTTTTTGTTCTGTTCTGCGAATTGCAGCGTCTGTAAACTTGATTAAGTTTACAGACGCTGCAATTCGCAATCTGCAATAGGTCTGAATGAGATGTTTAAGCTTTTGAATGGATTGAGTAAGCTCAAATGCCAATGGAATCCTTCCTCTTACATAGACTACACATGCGGACATAAATTCAAATTGAAGAAGGATGCTCGCAGAATATGTGCGGAAATTTGTCTTCAACCAGCAGGTGGTTGACTGTTGGAACCAATTTCCATCTGGTGTTGTCGAATGAGTAGTTTAATTAAATTCAAGAAGTGACTAGTCAAACTGTTAAAGTGAATGGGCAGGTGATATGGGAAGTATTTTTTTTTTAAATTTATTATTATTTATTTTATATTATTTATTTATTATTATTATTTTTTTTTTTTGGCTGACGCTCCATAAGCATACTTTCTTGGATCATATGCCATACTAATAATCCGAGCAATCGAACAATCCGGGAATCTAACTGAACCGGTTCAACAGCTTAGTTTGGTTTCTCGACTTGACTGTTTAAATTGTAGTGATAAGACTAGCGACAGAATAGAAAAATGCATGGGATGTTTATAAATTACCACACTACCCTATTGTACAGCAAGTAGGATTGTATACCCCCTTATTAAATTAGTCTGTAATAAAATTAAGCTGGAGATTAGGCACACTACAGTAGATTATGAGAAGTTTTTAGCTAAGAAAGCAAAGAAAAGAAGCAAGACAATTCTTATTCATGTTAATTCTTGAAACAAAAGGAAAAATCACGTTTGTCTACTACATATGAATTGCATAATTATTGGTCACCTTGTACGGATTACTGACATACAGTGCCGGATTAAGGCACGGGCTAGCAGGGCTCTTCCCAGTGTGCTATTCTTTAAGGGGTGCCAAATTTTACAAATCATGAAAAAAATATATATATATATCCTCAGTGACGGGTGCTGAAAAATCTTTCCGCCCGGGGCGCGAAAATACCTTGGTCCGGCACTGCCACGTAGTGAATAAACATTACGTTCACACGTAATGTTCTTCGAGATGGGATTAGCAGACATCCATCCATTACTGATTGGAAGTTAAATGATCTTATGATAACTTAAAGAAAGCCGCGAGAAAATAATAATTGAAAGTGAAGAAAGCAGCCTGGGCCGAAGGAATCTGTCCAATTATATTAAAAGAACCAGCAAAAGAGGTAGTAAAACCTATGGCTATAATATTGAGTGCATCCTTCAGTTATTGACTTCTGTGCCAAGGAAAATTATGGAGTCAATAGCTAAAGGAGTAATACAAGATAATCTTGATAGGAGTGTAGCTATTATACCATCACAACCTGGATTTATTAAAGGGAGATCAAGCCTGACGAATCTGATTAATACTTTGACTTGTTATATTTAGACATTTGAAAAGCAGTTGATACTGTTCCATAGAAATGACTGTTTTATAAATTTAAACAATGTGGCATTAGAGGCCAATGCCACTAATGCCACATAAAACGTAGCAATCCCTTTTGTAGTTACGAACTACAACAGGGATTGCTAAGTGAGTGGAGAAAAGCAGAAATTATAAATGGTCACTGCTCTTCGTGGAGATTAATGTTATAAGTAGAGTAACTCAGGGTTTGGTGTTGATCCCCTTACAGTTTTTAATATATATTAATAATACCGAATTAGGAATTTTAATATCGATGTCTAAGTTGGTTGATGTCACAATGGTAGGCAGGGGGGTTATCAGATTAGCTTTAACCTGGTTACTGCCATAATCAGGCTAAATGTGTGTACGTGTTAAGCGTCAAAGCTATGGAGCTTCACGTTGTCTAATAATTGCGCGTGTTCTTCAGTTATTTGCAGGAATAGTTTCCAGGAGAAGAACCATGGAGTCCTCTACCGAGACTGGCTAACTCAGCCATGTTGTGAAAAACGCTCACAGAAATTCCTCGCTTAATTGAATTTGAACTTAGGCCTTTCCCGCCTGTGTGGAATGATTATTACTACTAAACTACCTGCGAAGGACTAGAATATCCAAACAAAGCAGGCATGTCGGCTGAAAAATGCCGTGAGGTTTAACGTTGAGAAATTCAAGGTATTGGCATTTGAATGGGGGTAATTCTGGAATAGCATGCCATTTGGGTATCCCCAAGCTCAAGGCATTGTAAGGAAAAAGACCAGTAATCGAATAGTCCAACATGAAGTTCTCTGAGAGGTGCAGATACTAGAACAGCCTATCTGAATTTCTTTTAATGATATATAACGACTTGGTAAGCAGGGGAAAAAGTGATTTTTTCCCTATAGTTCTTCCTAAAATGAGAAACCGTATAGAAAGAGAAACAAAATGATTTGAGGACACCACAAAAGTCTCTTAAAAAAAAGGCTGGAGTTCTGTAAATTGCAGTCTCTGTAAACGAGGTATCTGCATGGTGAACTAACTGAAGCGTATACGCCTTTTAAAGGATAAAGCAAACTAAATGCCGAAGTTTCTCTACCTTTTTTCAGACGATGTACGCAGGTGGACAAACAGAAAAATGGTCGAAGTCAGTAACTGAGGGATACGCTCAATATTATAGCCATAGGTTTTAACTACCGCTTTTGCTGATTCGTTTAATATAATTGGATAGATTCCTTCAACCCAAGCTGCTTTCTTCACTTTCAACTATATTATTTTCTCTCAGCTTCTTTAAGTTATAAAATCACTGTGCCCGGTGCACGCTACTGTACTGAGGTAATCCTACTCCATGTGCGTCTGTTCGAAGGTGTCATTGGCCCCAAGTTCGTGTTTATGGATGATAACGCCACACCCCATCGTACTGCAGCTGTTGATATGCTTGTGGAAAGGTAAGGTGTATTTAGTGTCAGACGGCACCAGGGGTTTCCCCCATCTCCGTGTTGCTTTCATTGTGGGTGTACCAGTTCACTGGGAAATGCCAGAGATTTAAAAGTGTGTGGGCTTTGTATCTGTATGATGTCGTGTACCGTTGTTCATCTGGTCGTTTAGCCGCTGGACCCCTGCTGAGGCCCAACGTTGCCCCACCTTCGCCCCGTGGAGGCAGACCAGGAACCCAGTAGTTTCAGTTTCACTCTGGCAGGTCCTGCCACCTAATTTCCTGAGATTTCAGAGGCTAGGACCTAAAAAAAAAAAAAAAAAAAACGCGCTCGCTCTTTTATATGCACGTACGTACAGACAGAGACATATATCCATCATCGTCGGTTTGATGATCGTTAGGTGAGGGGGATAATGCTTGCATAATAAAGGCCGAAAGAATGGGCGAACGGGAATTTTGACATAATTAAGTTTTTGTGTGTGGGACATTCGCTAGCATAAAGATAGAGTGGGTGGGAGACTGAAGGCTGGGGGGGTTAAGGCAGAAATATGGGGATGATAGAGTAGGCAACCCCAGAAGTCAGTGAGGCATGCCCATGCCTCACCAGGAGAAAGTAGGGGGCGCCGGGGGGACTGTCCCACCACCGGCGCAGGGGAGGGGGTGGAAAGGCACCAGGCAAGGGAGCCCGGTGAGCTGAAGAACAGATGTTCTTTGGTTATAATGGTAGTGGGTTGTGGGCTGCGGCCATTTGGTTTCTCCTCGTCCTCCTCCTCGTGAACAGTGCCTGTGCATAATCCGAGAAGGCTTGATACTCCTCCTTTGTGTCTAGGAGGTGATGTTCTTGTCCCTGTGGTAAGTAGTGGATTCTGTTGAGTAAAACACCACGTAGGTCTTCATAGAGCCTGCAGTCATACATTAGGTGCTGCCAGCTCTCCAGCCCCCCGCAAGTGCAAGTTGGATCAACCTGAATCCCAAGTAGAGACAGTTTGACATTAATAGCTCCGTGTCCAGTTAAGAGGTACGTTGCTTGTAGACCTGGGGAGAACCAGTTGGGTGAGGTTGGGTAGTTTTGTTCAATATTGGGTAGAAATTTCTTTGTGATCTCTCCCTTTTGAGAGTTGCTCCACCTTTCCTGCCATGCCTGCTGCAGGTGAGTTTGTATCCTCTTCTTTTCCACATTTCTGTTGCTGGTTAGGTCAATAGTGAACCCCAGAAAAGTCTGTGGGGTGCCTTTGTCTAGGTAGTATAGTAGGCCGCGTTGTATGATTTCTAGGTCCAGCGGGACAGTGCCTGCGAGCACTTGCAGGGCGTGGGTGCTCACCGTGCGGCAAGCGCGAGTGATGGTTAGGGGGATAGATCTGTGGATTTGGTCTGTGATACGTCTGTTTACTGCTGTTGTAGTTTTTTGAAACCATGCACCGGATGCGTAGGTGACGATCGGAGTGAAGATAGCTTTGTAGAACAGTTTGAGGACTCGCTTTTTTAAGCCCCATTCTTTACGTGTGACCCTGGCAACCATGGCTGCGTAGCGTCTTATTTTTTTACGGAGATATTTCAGATGGTCCTGAAATGACAGTTTTTGGTCCAATATCACGCCTAGGTATTTCAGTTGGTTGGAGAATTTGATTGTTTCCTGCCCAATTTTTATTTGCGGAGGCCGCCTAAGATCAAGGCGTCCCTTTAGTAGGATGGAGTTTGTTTTTGTGGAGGATATTTTGAGTTGATTTCGGTTTGCCCATTCTTGGAGAGTGGTCAGGGCCCGATTTGCGAGGACCTCTAACGCAGCTCTTGAGTTTGCCTGTATCGTCAGAATGAGGTCGTCCGCAAATGCCTGAGATTGTACTTCATGCTTGTGGAAAGTGAGGACATTTGTTCGTATGGATTGGCCTGCTCCTTCCATCGATCTAAATCCCATCGAACACATATTGGACACTCTGGGGAGACGCCTAGCGGCGCATCCACACCCACCAGAAAATGTTCACCAGCTGAAGATGGCGCTGACATAGAAATGGACGATGTTATCGCAAGAACTTATCAGCAATATTGTTCTAAGCATGGACAGGCGGTGCAAAGCCTGCATCGACATTAGGGGTAGCCATATCTCCTACTGAGGACCACCTCTTCCCTTTGTTCCGTCTTTGGCAGTGATGCATCTGTATCATGGCAGCCAGTGCTTTGTTGCCACTTTTGAATAAAGTCCCTCTGTAGCGTTTTGTTTCCTTCATCATTTCTTTGGTATGCTTTTCCCATATCCAGGCCACTCATATGAGAAGCTACAGGTGAAAACCTTAATTTTCTTAAAGTTTGCACACCAGTGTATAAGTACACTTGCTAATCATCAGTACATATTCAATATATGCACTATTAGGAGCATGTGTAGGCAGTCAGATTCCTGTGTTTATTTATAAAAACATGTCCAAAAAACCGCTTAGATACTGGATGTAATAAATGGTCTTTTCCTTTCAGTCTCTTCAAATTCAGCTGCTTTGTGTTTTGAATGACATGAACACCAGATAGGCCTAAGTGGGTACTATCAGTTATCTAAATATGCAAATAACTTTTAATTTGATAATTTTTTAAGTCTCAGTATGTTAACTGTTCAGAAATCCAGAATATTGTTTCATATGAATAAAAATTTTTTGGATTTTTCAGCCCCGAATTGGTTGGGACAGCTGGAAACAAGTTACACTTGCAAATATGTTGTTATATGAAATATATAAATTAAAATTAATTTTTATATTCCACACAGTAATATTAATTAAATTTTATTTAATGAATTTAAAATATTATAAAAAATTCTTAATTAGAACATTTTAAAAATAATAGTATGTAAAAAAAAAAAGATTTATCTATATTTTTATTTTGTATATTTCTTGTAAAACATTTTTGTTTTCTTGGATCTAGGTCCTGCCTCGGTGCGGAAAATATGTGAATCTCTAAAAAAAAAGCAGTTTATTAAAAAATTTAGGAATGGAGATGTCATTGAATGCATTTATTAATACTAATGATTGTGATTTAACTTCTAGTTTCTTTCGTCAGGCTAAAGATCATATTTGTAAAAAGGAGAATTGTCGGATTCGGTAAGTATAGAACAAGTCAGTTTAACTATTTAGTTATCAAACTTGTGCATGAGACGGTATCTTAAAATGATAGTGACGCTCAAGAATATGGCGACTTATTTACGTAACTATAATTTATTTAACTGATCAGAAAATTACATTAATGAAGTCCAAGGGTGGCTGTTTAAATCAAATGTGATTTTCTAACAGGAAATCGAAGTATATTTGGTGAACGTGAACCAAATAATTTACTATTGCTTAAAAAATAAATACTAAAAATAAAAGCTCGCGAATGTGAAGAATTACTTATCTCCGTGAGTAAGATAAGTTAAGTTTAACCTCTTTTTTCACCAAAAAGAGGTTAAAGAACTGAATTTTTGACTAGGATTACTTTGAACTTTGAGAAGCCCAGTCAAAAATATGAAGTATAACTCAATGTGAAACACGAAGAAATTTAATCAATGTGAAATATTCACACTCTAAATTTTTATTCCGCTTTTAATTTTTAACAGTGAACGCTGTCCACTTCTGTTTGTCCGGAGCTGCAAATCCGATTGGATAATAGATAAATGAATAACGAAATAAATAATTACTATATTGCATGCTTGTGAATTACAGGCTGTGATCCAGTTTGACAGTCACCCCCAGCCAGTGGCCAAGAAGTCTACAGCGAAATATGAATTATATTCTGATGATAATGATCAAATCGAAGCACTGAGCTTCGGGATTAAATTTTTAATTTGGCTAAATTACTAAATATGATATTTGTAAAATAATAAGAGGAGTTTACCTCAATGTAGTACGTAGAACACTTCCGTATGATACTCTCCAGAAATTAAAAAGAAAAAATCGAAAACTTACATAAGAGTAAAAAATAAATAATTAAAAACCTATTTAACACAATTCAAATCAATTTAGCACAATTAAAAATTAAAAAGAATCTTTTTATTACAGCTCTGATTCATACTGTCTAAATAATGAGTATAAATTGTCCTCGATTTCTCTCCCCCCGGGGCACTATGACACACTCCAAACTGATGGAGTGTGGAAGGGATCGACCTACTTTTGACCAATATATGTATTGTACTGGATATAGTCTTCCATTCTTTCTAAAACGTTACTAATGAAGCTACCAATGTAAACGTGTTGTCCTGACCCTCACCCTTCGTTCCACTTATGTCATAGGTGTATTCCATCGAGTTTAAATCGGTACCCTGCGTTCTCATTCCATCTTCTATACTTTCATGGCCATGAACAATTCTCCAAAAGCACCTGCTGTAAATGCAACACCGCAGGGAGCATGGAATTGTCCAAAATGTTAAAACAAGAGTCGGCGATCACGGTTGCACGCATAACCACCGTCCTATGCCCTACCGTGAGCAACAGCTGCAGACCTTACCTCCCTGGAACTTCGTTGTTGGCACAATGCACTCCAACAGCAGACATTCTTCTGCATCCATGTCCACCAATCTGATCGGAACAGGATGTAAGATTCGTCAGTTCATAAGTGATAACGAATGTCACTATACCTTAATTGCGTAAATGATTAGATGAACCTATCCAATCATGATGGGAATTAAGGTTTTATTTATTTTTTGATAGATTCAGAATACGTTCTATTCCTTAAATTACTAAGCTATTTTAATACCAACACTAATCAGAAAATGATTTTACCGAAGATTTTTGGAGATGTAGAAAATGTTTGCAGTGACAAAACGAAAGGAAGACAACCCAATTGTTTAACATCATTTTTAACACTGCGTGGTAGTGCCCCCAAGGTAATGACGCAAAACCTGAAAGGTGGCAGCAATTTTCTTTTCGATTTCCTGAAAAAGGGTTTTTTTTTTTTTTTTGAATCCTGCTTGGAGTATACCAGTATTTCAACTTTTCTTATTGGATTGCAGTACTTATCACCTGCCATGTTTTCTTGTACATTATTCAAAAATAATAAATAACGAATGTTTCAAAAACACTTAATTTATATAATTCACTGTTGATAGTTGTGGATCACGTGGTAAAGTTCCACAAATAACAGACAAGAAATGTAATTCCAAGTATAATAGTGTTGTACCAGTCAGGTTTCTATGCTCGCCTTACTAAGTTGAAGCACGATAGGTCTTTTACATAACCCAATAACTTTGGGAAAACAAAAAAAAAAAAAAAAAAAACATACCAAGTAAAAAATTGGCAATAATTTACTGTGGCCATGTTTACCCGGTACCGGTACAGTATATACATACAACTTATTTTTTTCACATATCAGTATAGTATGAACCAGAGCTGCAATGTTCATTACGTTCTACGTTGATATCAATATTTGTAAAATAATAAGAGAAGTTTACCTCAATATAGTACGTAGAACACTTTTTAAGTGTTCTACGTACTATATTGAGGTAAACTTCTCTTATTATTTTACACATATCAGTATGTAAATTTTGTATTTAGCTCAATCGAATTCTTGAATGAATTCTCAAATGAATTCTTTTGCATATCTTTTTAAACTTCCTTTTTTTAAATTAAAGTGATTCCTTACATTGTAATAGATTTGTATGTACTTGTGTTAGAATATGGACGACAGTTGTACGATGGTAGGTTGTTCCAACAATCAACTACCCTCTAGCTCAATGCTTCCCAAACCTTTTCCTTCATAACTCAAAACCGCTTATCAGAAAGTCTTTTTTACCAAATGTAGGTAAAACGCTAACTGCACAGAAAACATATATAGCAAGTGAAGAGAGATCGGTAAAAATTAGGAAGCGAACAATGTTTGATGCAATGTCTTTATTTTTAAGATCTCTAAACATTTTAGCGGCCACAAAAAATTTGGTAATTATTCACCAGGAATATTTCATCACCCAGGTCCCAGCTAATGAGTATAATGCCACTGCCCCATCTTATTTACTAGTTCCGCAAAATTGGGAGCTTTTGGAGACAGAGCACACCTCACATGGTATTTGGGGTTCAGCAAACAGTTTCGTTTTGTGCTCTTTATGAATGCAAGAGTGGAAAATCCTACTTCACACATGTAGGTGCTTGGAAACGGCAATAATTGCATCACTGCCTTCCTAGCTATCACAGGATATTCATCTTGAAGTGTTAACCAGAAAGACTTCAAACGGCCCTTTTCTTCAAATCACATTTTACACTGACTGCTTGATCTAAGTTCCATCATTTGCTCTGCAAAACCATTAACACTATCGGGGATTTCAGTCAAGTCACATAGAAATGTGTTTACAATCCACTGATGTATAGACCTTTCTAGTTCAGGAAAGTATTCCTTGAAACGCAAAGATTGTTTTATTAAGTGGGTGATCACGTCACATCCTTGATTTCACTGAAATCAACCCCATCAGCATTCTCCAAGAACAAAGAAAGGGTGGGGAAGAATGCAATTTTATGTTGCTCTGTCTTTTTTAGCCAATACTCTAGCTTTTCCTGAAACACTTATTTTTTCACTTGCAGATATCCTATTTTCCTTTTTTCCCTTTAAGTTGCAGATAAGTGCATTCATGTTGTAGAAAATATCAACTAAATAACTAAGCTGAGCTAACCACTTCATGTTGGAAATTATTTCAACGAGAGCATGCTTCTTTTCTACCAAAAACATCCCAATTTCAGTCCTCAGCTCCCTAAAGCGATTCAGAACATTCCCTCTTGAGAGCCAACGGGTCTCCGCGTAGAAAACAAGGTTCCGAAGAGTCGTGTTTAAAGCGCCTATCTTGGTTAAGTTCACTATGGTAATGACGTTTTTCATGACTTCCTCTAGTTCAGGAACAAGACCTTTGACGGCCAGAGCTTGGCGGTGAATCATACAATGTGTTGACAGAATTTTGGGATTGTGTTGCTTTGCATGATCTATTAAGCCTGAATGCTGACCCAACATTGAGAGAGCACCATCACTGTTAATCACCACACAGGAATCCCACGTTAAACCTTCTTCGCTAAAAAATTCATGAATAGCGTGGGATATGTCAATTCCTTTACAGGTCATTTTCAAAGGCTTGCAGCAAAGAAGATCTTGTTCAATCGTGGTTTCAAACTTATAACGGACGTAGACCATCAACTGCGAGTCGTTGGAGACATCCGTAGTTTCATCCAATTGAACAGCAAACTTACCACTCCGAATGATACGGCGAATAAGTTCTGCCTTTATGTCTTCAGCAATGATTTCAATTCGGCGACTAACGGTATTATTGGACAGTGGTACTGCTGCCACTTTTTGTGCTTGGTCAGACCCACGCATTATTTCATTGATGTGAACAGCAGCTGGCCGGATGAGGGTTTCCCCCTATTGTGTGTGGCATCTTTGATTTTGAAATCAGGTAAACCACTTCAAAGCTTACTTTTGCTGCATCCTTTTGATTAATTGTATTGGAATCCTTGTTAGTAAGTCGCTGCTTCTTTATAATCCCTTCTAAACATTGAAAATATGATGGAGGCTTGGACAACAGTGTTGGATGTTTCCGCTTCATATGGTCTTGGAGTTACCCTTTTTCAATGACTCATTGCGTAGAACGGCAAAGCACACAACACATTGTGGTTTCACGACTCCCTTATCTTCGATATAGGTGAAACCTTGTTCAATGAAGTCTGGCGCATAAGAACGTTTGGTAGCACTCATTCTGGGTAAGAAAAAAGATGAAAATTAGGATTTGAATATTCATTATATTATTTTAAATAAACTAAAAATAATATAATGAAGATTACCTTTTCCAAATGAGTACGGTACGATTTATAAACAGCCAGCGCGATAGCCTCACACCGCCACATCTAGCAACAACACTGCACTTAAGTTTAGACTAGACTCATGTTGCTCATGTTTAGACTAGACTCACTTGAGTTTAGGGAGGGGTCGGTTTGTTATTTGGTTTTCTGGAGCATTACCAACTAAGGCCATATTGCTCCGGGAATATGCGGTGGTCATTCCCTTGACCTTTCCGCATCCTCCGTATTTGGAGGATGCGGAAAGGGGGGAATAGGGGGGGCGATACGTGTAGACGTATTTTTTTAATTCTCCACGTGCTTGCGAGCGCGGCAAAAATGATTGAATCTAATAACAAGCTTATGGCGTATTTATTAAATAGCAAATAAATACTTATTAGGCTGTTTTGACTAGACTCACTCACTTTAGTTTAGGGGGCGGTACGTATCGCCCCTATCGGTGCACACTGATTGATCACTTTCTTCTTCTACACTGTTACGATAAATTTTAATGTGTATTCCGAGGTGTGTCGTTACCCAAAGAAAAACCACTTTTACCCAATTTTGGGTAGCACTGCTGTAGCTGAAAGCAAATATTTAAAATGTATACGTATATAGGAACCTCAGGAATGAGTATCTGAATTTTTTCATCCATATATTAGGGAGATAGCAGGAAAATAATAGGCTCGTTAAAAAAAAGCTGTAAAAAAAAATCCGAGGGATGTTCCTTTTTGGGTAGATAGAAGAGGATATATTTCCCATCCCCACACACCCTTATTTAAAAATCGAAAACTGAATTAGGTATTAATATGACACTTTTTATTATTTTTTTTTTTTAAATCGTCGGCTTTTTTTTCCGGGATTCAATGAGGGCAAAGCAGGATTGAAGAGCGAAAATGTTATTTTAGCCCCAACCCCTTACTGACCTAATTTATTTTTCGGTAAAAAAAAAAAATAATAAATAAATAAAAACATTATTTTTATCATAGTGGGGTTGCCCTTTTTCTCGCTTCTGTCATTCTGGGAATTTTTTCGGCTGGGCCTTTTTACCCAGCAGAAAAAATAAATAACCTTGGACTTTTTTTTTTTTTTTTATTATTATTCAGTTACGCCAGTATGGGACTTTATTCTGGCCATTTTTTCCAGTTACGGCCATTGTCGCTTCCAAAAATTTCGTGGGAAGGATGTGCAGGAGGATTATCTAACAATAAAATGCCATAAGGGTTTTCATTTGCATATAATTTTTCCTTTTGAACGGTTTTACTTCTCTTAGAAATTTGGACTTTTCCAAACTTAGTGAAACAAATTTTCGAAATTGTATTTAAATTCTTATTCAGTAAATATCTCGCTCCGTATAAATAAAAATAAAAACATGAAAAGGGCAGTCCGAATTGGTGAGGTTTATCCTTTCTCCTCCCTTAACCCCACATATATAGGACCAAAGATGTGTGTATATATATGTGGGAACCAATCAGATTTTCTTTTGGGAGTTGCAAACGATTATTACTTATTCTGAATTAATACAGTATTATTTCCATCCTTAGATCTGTTTGGCGCTCCGATAAATTCTCAACGGTGTTGATCTTCTGCTACCACCAAACTTGTGTCTGATTGGTTTTGCCTTACCTGCGCAGATGCCATTGAGCACCAACTGCTAGTAGCAAACACGGTCGCCTTCCCTTTTGAAGGTCCAATTTGTTTTAACAATCAATTTATAGGGAACTAAACATAAAACTGACACTATAATCTTATTTATATTTGCATTTATTCATTTATGCGTGACTTTGATGTGATTATCACCTAAAAATTCGCTAAGACGTTTATATCGCACGAGTTTTCGTTGTGAATAACTAACTTGCCATGGCCTTAATCGGATTAGAAATTCCTCTATACCTTCCAGAAATGTAATCGTATGATAATTCGTTTAAAGAATTAGGCTGCAATCTATACGTTAAATGATGTTAACATTAAAAGTTTTCAGTATCTTCTATTTTATAATTGTAATTTTAGAGGAATTAGTACACCATAACTGCATTGGCACGCGACACTGCTTCTATATAAGCAGAACTGAGAGATACTAGAGGTTGGGAGGTCCGATGCCTATATGGTACACCTTTCATTGCTGTAATGTTATTGATAATATCGTTATGATTTGACCATGGTAGGCGTGTGTTGACCTTCTTTTCCTGCCCGCTACCTTGTGCCTCATGTTTATCGCTTTTTTTTTTGTTTTGTTTTCATCGAACAACTAAGTACTAGAATAAACAGCGTGTAGTAAACTTATTTGATTGAAAAGAAGACCACAAAGAAATTTGAGAATGAAAGTGTTAACATGTCTCCTGATAAGTCAGAGGACCATACAGAATTTGTGATGAAGCCTAAATTTAAAGAGGTGGAGGAATTGACATCAAAAGGTCTTTGCTTAGAATGTTTTGCAAAAAAGAAAACTTGCCAGGAATCTAGGAAAAGAGCAATTAATATCTCAGGTTTACACGACATTGAAGTTTGTGACAGCCAGGATAGAGATTCAGATGTCGGCGCCAGAAAACTAAGAAAAAGAAAGCCAGCACATGTAAGAAAGGAATAGTAAATAAATAATAAATATTCATTTATTGCAACTACAGCAAGCCCATCACAGCACTAGGCTAGGGGCATAAATTCAGTACAAAGGAGACAAATATATATATATATATAAAAATACATAGCATATTCTATATATACATTAACAACGAATATGAATTGTAATGATCAAAAATATATATTGCTGAACATCACATTTGGCTCTCGGATGTAGTTACTGGGTTGCAGACAGGTAGCTGTTTGTATTTCTCATAATTTGTTTGGAAATGAGACTCCTGTAGGCTTCAGAGTTGAGAAACTTCTTACAATCAATGTTGTGATAATTTATGAGGTGAAGGGATGCATTGGGGAACATCCTGTCCATTTGTTTTAGTCTGGAGAGTTTTTTTTTTTTTTTTTTGGTAGTTATTGGCGCATCGGTTTCTGTGGCCATAATGCACCTCCCAAGGTTTTTGCAGTACTTTGATCCAAGCCCGAGGCGGGATTCGAACCCGCGACCTTTGGGTTGCCAGGTAGACACTTTACCCACCCGGCTAGCCCGGTCGGCAGGAGAGTTTGGATTTGAATTGTTGGTGGGAGCTATTATGTTGGCTAGGTTTGGTGAATTGGTTGCAGAAGTAATTAACTTTGCAAGAAGCATGACTCCAGAGTTGTTGTTATTTGGTTTTTAGGAGCATTAGCAACTAAGGCCATATTGCTCCGGGATATGCGGTGGTCATTCCCTGACCTTTCCGCACCCTCCGTATTTGGCTCGAACGCCGGTCTAATCAAGAAGCGTGTGCTACGCACTGCTGCTCCTTCCCACCTGGCTACGGAGGCGCCTGACTCCAGAGTCGTTGATCTGTAGCGGAGGCTTTGTTTCTGAGTTTTTATAAAGTTGTTGCCTGGATATTGTACGGGGAAAACGAAGTTTATTGTTCAGCCATCTAAGAACCCAATACTTTTGGGCAAGGAATTTTTTTACGGTAACTTGAGGAGCACCAGACCAGATTTCGGAGGCATAAGACAGAATGGGAAAAATGCATCTCTGAACATGGTTTATAACTGTTTTTCTATCTTGAATCGTCGCTGCTTCTTGTTTGATCAGCCATTTTGATTTTTGAATTTTTTTTTAGCAACATATACATAGTGAGAATTAAATGAAAGATTTTTGTCAAAAACGATTCCTAGGTCTTTGTGAGCGTTGGGAATTGAAACATTTGCAATTTTAATTTCTATGTGGTTTGGTTGTTTCTGTAAGGAATAAGTTATTTGAGCAGATTTGTTTGTATTTATAGTCAGATTGAGATTCTTCAGATACTTGATGATTCCGCACATCTGTAAATTCGCATCATGGCTAACATTGGAAATGTCATCACAGGATTTGGAAATAATAAACAACTTTAAATCATCGGCATAAGCCAGCAGATTTGGATTTTCTTGTAGAAGTGGTTGTAGAGATGCTGAAAATATAACACTGGAGAGAACACCTCCTTGAGGAATGCCTGTTGTGGTTGTGACGAGAATATTATCAGTATTAGTGAGGAAGATGAGATTTCTATGATTTAGGCTGTGCTGTAGATAGGATATAACCATTGTGTCAATGAGGAAATGATTTTTCAGTATTTCAATGGCTTTCTTGTGATCAACGTTGTCGAAAGTTCCTTTGATGTCTAAGTAAAAAACATCGCATTGTGCTTTATCCTGAAACGCAGTTTGGATGCGCACAATGGTGTCAGCTAGGCTTGTTGTTGTGGAGCGCCCTGTAGGACCAAAATGCATGTTGACAGGTGCATTAGCGAAGATCGCATCCTGAAGATATGGCAGCATGATCTTATCAATAATTTTAGCGATTACTGACGGTACAGCAATTGGACGATAGCTTATATGGTTATTACTACTAGCCTGTTTTGGAATCAGGCTAATTCTAAAAGTCTTCCATAGTCTTGGAAGGAATGGCTGGGAGATGCAACTGGAAATAATATGAACTAAAGAATCAATGATGAATGCACTGGACATTTTAATAATAAAACTAGGGATGCCCTCAGGGCCTTCGCTACTATCAATTCGTAATTGGTTAATAATTTTCTGAACTGTATTCTTGTTTACAAGTTGGTTGATTAGCAGGGCTTGACTAGGAAGCATTTCATGTTGCACGCTATTTGCGTGTTTATAAGAATTGAATTCTTTAAATCTGTTTTGCATATCTTCATTGCAGATGTCAAAATTGCATGATTCAATTGCATGAAATTGCAATTCCATATTGAATTTTATCCATGAATGGATAAAATTCAATATGGAATGGTCATGTTGCGAGGTAGCTCTTGTTTTTGAACAAAGTGCTCTTTTATTATGCTTGAGCCCGAATTTTTTTGAGCTGAAACAATGCTCTGCTCTCTTTATACTTTATGTATGTTGATGAAGTGTCGTACTTCTTCCACTGCCTGTGGCATTTTTGTTTCCTTTTAAAGTATGGTTTTAGATGAGATTTGAACCACGGTTTGGATTGAAAATAAAATCTTACAAGTTTGGATGCCGACTCTGTTTTTAATTGATTTAATCATTTTATTAGTAGAAACGTGGCGTCCTGAATAGGTATATTTTTAAGAGAATCCCCATGGATAGTATTTTAAGAGCTGCAAAAATTTTTCTTTCTGAAGGAATTTAATTGATGATATTCTTTTAATGATGATTTCTAGAGAGGGTCGAGGATTTCCACAGCAAATTGCTGCTTGCAGTTCTATACTTTTGTGGTCAGATCTAAATGTAATGTTGCTGCTACGTTTTTCTTGAAGATTAGAGTAAACAAGATCAAGCGCTTGATTACCTCTTGTAGCAGGGACGTTGATATTTTTAGCTCCTAGAACTAATAAGGAGTCGGATAGCAACTTCATTTGTAAATTATATTTGGGCAGGGGAAGATTAAAGTCGCCCATTATAATTATGTTAGATTGAGACTTAGGAACAGTGATGATCCAGGTTATTACTTCGTTAATAATATCATCAGTAGGTCCAGGCGGAATATAAATATTATATATTTGAAGTAGTGAATCTTTAACTTGGATCAGAAGAGAAATTCCTTCGAAGTTGTAGGAACAGGAGTTGTAGGTGTTAATCACTTTAATGTTGGATTTTAAAATAATTGCTGATCCTCCACCTCTTCGATTAATCCTAGATGTCATGTATGGAGTGTAGTTAGATTTTTCGGCAGTAGAAAAACATCCTGAAGAGGTTCCTGCATCCATGCTTCAATTAAACAAATTATGTCATGAGTTTCTTCAACCAAAAGTGCTATAAGCGTAGGCAACTTATTTTTTACGTTTCTTACATTCTGAAGAAAAATGACGAGATTAACATAGGTATTATAAGGATGTTCGCAAGTATTAGGAAGAAGGATAAATGATGGACTATGATTCGAACCCGGACTGGTATTTTCTATGAGGTACTTCTGTCTCAATCAAATAAGTTTACTGCAAGCTGTTTTAACCTTTATATGTTGGTAGAATATTTATAATCAATAAAAGTTAGAGACATCCTGTTCGTTGAAGCCTTTATTCAGATTTCGGGAGTTATATCGGAAGTCATACAGTAGCTCAAATTGCAGCATGTGTCTAAACCTCATCACGTGATTTGGAAGCTGAGATTTCTGTAGTGGGTGTGGTCTTTTTTTTTTTTTTTTTTTACTTAGATGGGGTTCAAAGATGAGAGATGGGTACTTATTGGCATGTTTGGTACGAAGAATATTCAAATTGCTGAAATTTTGAGGAAAGGAACATAGATGCTGTTCCAGATTTATCGAAATGTTTTTGTGGGAGGAGCCCTCCTCCTCCCACAGAAATAACTTTCTCAGGAATCATGAATTTTTTTGATTTTGTTCAGCGCCCAGGCTCCCCCCGGCCCGGAGTACAAATGGGACGCCCACTACCCGGCAAGCAAGAAATGCCCTCAGGAGTGGGACGCCAGAGCTACTCAGACACCATACCCGCATCGTCGCAAGCCTGAATCCTGTGCCTCGGATCATGAGAGTAGGGACCTAGTCCAGTAGTAAGGTTTTAGAAGCATCAGCGGCTAAGGCCATATTGCTCCGTATTTACTGTCTGTAAATTACGTGGTCGTTTTTCTGTTTGCTGGACGAAAAACTCGAGTTTAAGGAGAGAAAAAAAAAAAACAAAAAAAACTATGCTATCCTCGCTTGAGACCAACTGACTCAGCCATGTTGTGAAAAAGTCCATAAAAATTCCTCACTTCATCGAGGGACTCCAACTCAGGTCTTTTCCACCTGGTGTGGAGAGGATGGCGATTCTACCAACTGTGCTACTCACAAGGACAGGGTAGGGCATTCCGTAGCCGAGTGGTCATGAGCGGAAGTGCAGTAGCACACGCTCTTTGAGTAGACCGGGGTTCAAGCGCCTGATTGCCGAATACAGTCGATCTGCCAACCCGCACTGGACCAGCGTGGCAGATTATGGTCCACTTCCCTCAACATGAATTGTGAGGAGGCTTCCATCCTGCAGTGGGTTCATAATGGCTGCACTTTACTTTTTACTTTATTGGCACGGTTGACCCTTGCAGGCGAACCCACTAGCTGATTGATCCTGGGTGAGCCATCCAGGTCCACCCATCGAAGCAGGGGGCCAAAGAGGGGTGTTGCAGCTGAGCCCCCTCAACCACCAGTATCTCCTTTTCCGAGTTTCCAAGGGTTCTTTTTTGCACAGCTACATATGATTTTGTACGAGTGCTTTTTACAATGTATATGTATACTATTCGTGATAGCACTTGGCTTCTGTTTTCTGAATTACATACACTTACTCAACGGGAAGAAGATGTCGTGTTATACACACACACACACACACACGATAGAAGTAATAATATACACACAAATATACACACACAGATTACGCAATATACACAAATATATACGTAAATTAGTGCTCGTATATAACATCTTTTTTTCCCTTCTCTTCTTCCCGTTAATTAAGTGTATCTAATGCAGAAAATAGGCGCCATGTGCTATCAGGAATAGTTTTCACTAGTTTTTATTTACCTAAACTGGCAATACAGTACTGTTACGCTATTTGGCTCGTGTTTGGGAACTAAGAATGCCGACTCACAGTGCTGTTTCATCTTGCAGCGTGTATACGTGCAAGTCCGTTCTGAACAGTAGCTTTTATAATTGGAAATGATTCAGAACAGCTCAACGAATAACTACTGTAATTTTGTTTCCTTTAATAAAATATTACATACGGGAATATGAAATTCGACAGATGTGTACAAAATGCTATTGTGCGAGTGGTTATAGTACATTCTAAATTGTCTAGTAAAGAGAAGACAGGATATGATACCGAATACAAAAAAGAAATTACACATACGCTCAATTGGCAACTATAATTTGGAAGATGTGACTCTCGGTAAAGGAAATTTTGCCAGAGTGGAACTAGCTACTCACAAACTTTTAGGCGTTCAGGTAAGGCCAGTGTTTCCAAAATATTTTTTTCAAACCGGCATTGCGTAACTTGTTATGCCATACCAATTTTTTTCAAATAACTAGAGTACTCGATAATACTGTTCAAAGCAATGTTCGGTTTAGGAAGTTTTATGAATATGCTTTAAGAATATTGGCTCGATTAAATGGATAACTTATTTTAATTGTTTATCGTAATAGTGTAGGCCTGTTATTCATATACTATATACGAGTATATAAATAGTGAGTCGTCCCAAAAACTTGGGTTTATTTTGCATAAAAAATATAAGTGTACGAATACAGTATAAAGCACTGACTGTTACTGATTTTCCGAAGTTCATTTTTATTCTCGATAAGCAAAATTCCAGGCCACAGTCGTGTTACTAAGTAAGGGCCAGCCAAAAAAAAGGTACGGACAATTACTCTTTATTTTGATAACTTCAACGAGAAACGATTGGCCACACTTTTGTCCGTTAACATTTCAAAGCATCTTACAGCATTCATCATGTCTTGAAAGATCCAACAACCTCTGTGGTTACTGTACCAAACTGTTACCTTTGCACGATTCCAGGGCAAGTCGCAGGTCTGCAGAATGATGCAAAAAGCGCAAAACATTGAGCGGAGCAGGCGAATATCAAATATGCTCTCCATTAACAGCCTCCTTACAAGTGGCCAAATGTCGCGGTACGGAATCAAGATGGGGACGATTGCCATCTTGGTGAAAACTGAGCTATGCCTCTTGCACTTGTGGTCTCATATTTCATCCCAACTTTTTCATAACTTGAATACACAACGTTGTCAATAAACATCCGTATTCATATTCAACTTTATATTATTAATAACTTTTAATCCTTAAAGCCATCTATCTTGGCAGGATCTGGCACCTTTGTTGAGAAGTCTTTGATGGGGGGCCTGATGAGAGAAGGTTAGTGAACGTGTCATTATATTTCGAATTTTTTGAGAGCGGGGAAGCAGTGGACTTGGATTGGCTTCAACAGGATGTCCTGCAAGTCAGTACGCCACAGTACCTCTCAGAGGTGGAAGACAGTTGTAATTAATGTCTTCCAATACCGTATTTCAAGTGTTGGCCTAGTATGCCGCTTCCTAATGCCGACGATACACACGGTTGCCCCTGGATCCCAAACAGAAACGTGATTCGACACGAATTTCTTGTCTCCAATCAGGTTAAAAGATAGCAGACGTTGAAGAAGATATAACTGCGTCAGAAGCAGACAAAGCTACGGTTGGCGAGAATGCAGCCCTACTGCTCACACTATTCATAGTTGCTCACCAATACAGGGGCAACTACGAATAGTGTTAGTAATAGTACTGGAAGCATGTGATGCAAGAAAGCAAGCGCATGAGCTTATGTAGCTTCAGCGAAAAAAAAAAAAAAACACAATTTCACACATCCGTTCCCTCTAAAAATTTGTCCAGTTCCTCCTTAAATTTAAGTTATCAACTTCTACAATGACAGATGGAAGTTTGTTCCAGCAATTAACCACCCACTGGCTAAAGGAAAATTTCCGCACATCGATTCTAAAACCGTCTTTCTTCAATTTGAATTTATGCCCCTTAGGTTCGTAATCTGAGCAAGCGGAGGAATCCCATCGGAATTCAGCGTGCTCAACCCATTCAAGGCCTTATACACCTCAATCAGATCACTTCGCAGGTGCATAGTCTCCAGCCGCTGAAATTTGCAGAGCTTAAGCCTTTTTTGGTAAGAGGACCTCCTCGTTCCCTTCACCAATCTTGTTACCCTTCCCCATACACGCTCAAGCAACTCTACATCCTTCCTAAAATGAGGCCTCCAGACCTGTATGAAGTACTCAAGGCGTGTGCCTGACCATCGCCTTATACAAAGGAATAATCACCTCCTTTTCTGTGCTAGCAAAATTACTGAATATCATTGACAATACCCCATGACCTGCTCTGGCAGCCGATCTGCATTGCTCAGAAAACTTCGAAATTTGACTGCACAGTTACTCCCAGATCTTTTTCATTTTATACTACCCTAAGAAGTAACCCCAGAGAAACGCACACAATTGATCCTGCTCAGATAGCAAACAAACTGAATGAGTATTTTGCATCTACATTCACACGTGAGGAATTATTAAGGTTTGAAAATGACAGAAGGTTATCAAATTGTAGTAGGATGAATGAAGGGATCCTCTTATCAAGAGAGGCTTAAGTTCTGCAAATTGCAGTGGCTGGAGACTAGGCACCTGCGCGGTGATCTGATTGAGGTGTATAAGGCCTTGAATGGGTTCAGAACGCTGAATTCTGATAGGATCCTTCCACTTGTTCAGATTACGAACCTAAGGGGGCATAAATTCAAATTAAGAAAAGACAGATGTAGATTGGATGTGCGGAAATTTGCCTTTAGCCAGCGGGTGGTTAATTGCTGGAACAAACTTCCATCTGTCGTTGTGGAAGTTGATAGGTTGAATAAATTTAAGGAGGAACTGGACAGGCATTTGGAGGGAATGGTGTGATTTTTTTTTTTGGCTGATGCTGCATAAGCTCATACATTTGCTTTCTTGCATCACATGCCACTACTAACCACTACTACTAATTGGTGCGTTTCTCTGGGATTACTTCTACCCATATGTAGTACTTTGCATTTGTCAATGTGAAACTTCAGTTGCCACTTCTCAACCCATCTGCCCAAATTTTCTAGATCCTGTTGCAGTAGCACACTGACGCCATTACTGTCATTAACAACCCTGCCAACTTTGTATCGTCTGCAAACTTCGACATTAAGCCTGATATACCTTCATCAATATCATTGATAATTATACAAAACTCTCTCAAAACAACAGTGGGCCTAAAACCGAACCCTGGAGGACTCCACTAATAACATTAGTCCACGAACAGCGGCGTCTATTGGTTACCACTCTGTCTTCTCCCACTCAACCACCCTTTTATCAATTGTAGCAACCTAACCATAATACCATTCTACTCCAATTGGTACAGTAGTCATCCATGCGCCAATGATCCTGCAGTGCATCTTTAACCAGCGACTCCATTAGTTTCCTCGAACAGAAGTTAAACTATCGGGTGTGTAATTACTCGTGTCACCCTTAGATCCCCCTTTGTGAATTAAGGATACATTTGCACATCTCCAGTCCGTGGGTAACTTCCCTTGATTCCAAAGATGCTCTCATAATTATGGCTAAGGGTTTACTTACTGCTTTTGCTGCCTCCTTTAATATAACTGGATAGATCCCATCCATCTCCAAGTGCCTTTCTTATGTTTATCTTCAACAATTTCTCCTCCACTTTGCTCTCAGGTATTACAAAATCATCTAGCTCCTGCCAGAGTTTAATTGACCTCTGCCATTCCCCTCCCTGAATAACTCCTCATATGTGAACATAGATGCAAAATACTCATTCAGGTTATCAGCTATCTGAGCAGGATCATCAACAATCGAACCTTCGATGTCAAGTGGACCAATCTGTGTCATCCCCCTTCCTTCTAGACTTCATATAAGTAAGGAGATCCTTGTTGTTTTTCTTAGCATCCTTGGCCAAAGATTTCTCGTAATCTGCCTTCACTTGTCTAACTCCTTTTTGACTTGATTACAGACTAGCTTATATCTGCCATTGGCTTCCATGTCGCCTAATAATTTATAGGCATCCCATGCATTTTTTTCCCTCTGCCACGAGTCTCATTAGTTCATCTGACATCCATTTAGGCCTAAATGGATGTCAGATGAACATTCTTTGTCTGTCCATTTTCTCGTTCTTTTGATGCCACTAGAGGTGTGTTTTAATACTTCTTACTCATTGTTGATTACAGCAACCAACAGTTCAGGCCGATTCCCAAACTCCGTCAGCTGTTCATAACATTTTTCCTTACCCATATTTAAGGCACTGCACGCTTTTAGACGATTTTCGCTGACTGTTTTTTTTTTTTTTTTTTTTTTTTAATGCTGATACGTACACACGTTTTTGTAGTACAGATTCCTACCTAACAGTAGTACAGACACCATTGGATAGTTGTACGTCACATTCATGCATACAATTTTCAGTTAAATTCGTCCATTATTTTTAATGTTGGACTAATTCAATGACGATCAGTGTATTTGTTTTTGTTTTGAAAATCTATTTAACTAAGGTACCGTTCTTTTAGTGGATTAGGTACAAATACGAAAATGCAATAGAGAATGTTCTGTCGTATGTGCTATCTTCTAGGCTGAAAATTAAACTTGGTTTTCATTTTCAAAGGGCTTGTTCAAATTACTAGGCCGGGTGCAAGTGCACCTTTTGCACCCACCTAAAGCTAGCCTTGTATTGTTCTGAGTATAATATTTGTAGAATGAA
This sequence comes from Mastigoproctus giganteus, assembly GCF_048544385.1. Taxonomy (NCBI): domain Eukaryota; kingdom Metazoa; phylum Arthropoda; class Arachnida; order Uropygi; family Thelyphonidae; genus Mastigoproctus; species Mastigoproctus giganteus. Next base: position 211,731,135 of record NC_143583.1, read on the forward strand.
ATATTCTAATGCTTATGGTCTGATATTAACGATCAGAAAAGAAAATTATGTTTATATTTCTGGACAGCCACGTAGGACAGTAATTTACACGATGGAGAGAGACTAAAAGAACAGTACCTTACTTGGAAGTCAGGTGGGCTGTAACTGTGGTCAATTCAAACGATGTACTGCGCTTGATCATCAATTATGGCGTCCTTAATAAATATTATTTATAATCCCACGATCATATAGGTTAGAGGAATCTGTAATTAATCATTTTTGACAAGAATAGTCACGCGGCATTTAAGTGGCCTTTAATGGGCAAATACAATAGGAAAATGTATTTCACCCATTCTTTGTAATAGTTTATCCAGTCCTTTTTTTTTTTTTTAACCCTTTATTGGTCGACTAGAATTTTTGCGCGACCGCTTAAGGGTGACCTTAAGCGCTAGCTAATTATGCTTATTCAACATAATTAGCTAGTGCTTCAGCAGTCATCTAAGTTAGAACCACGGTCGATTCAAACGCGTGTGCTACTGTACACTTGGTGTAATCCTACTTTCTGTCAAAAACATTTGCAATTGCGCTCCAGATATGGAAGTTATCTGCTAGTTAGGACGCAGTTTTTTAGTATTTTTTTCCTAACTATTTTTAACCACTTTTCAGGGGAATCTTGATTTTTTACTTTCAAAAATCGGATCTAGTTATAACGGTGGGTTTCGTTTTGGGTACAGAAAATCTGGTCAGTTGAGCTATCGCCCACGTTTAAGATCTATGCTTTACATTGCGCTCTAAGATAACCGTGACCACTTTCATACGAATCGAAAGATAATTCATCATCGTTGTGTCACAACCTTCTGTAACAGTTGAATAAAAGTGGCTTGCAAGATAATTTTTTTTTTTTTTTTTTTTCAAATATTTCTTCAGTATGCGAGTCTACTTTCACGTAGTCCTCAGTGACGGTATACTGGTTTTGCCTCTTGTCTGGAGAGGTCTCAGTTCGATTCCCATTGACGACTGGAGGAATTTCTAGAGTCGTCTTCAATAGAGGCTGTATTGAAAAGATGTGCCTCAGAGGTGCCAATCTGAGGCGGGGGGGAGAGAGAGGGGGGCGCGAGCATGGGCATCCCGTGAATTATTCCGAGTTTTTCAGCCTGCACAATATGCAAATCAGTCTTTGAAAATACTTGTATAGATATGCTACACAATGTCGTAATATGATTTAAGTGTCGCCGAGGCGCCTAAAATCCTACAGCTTTCACGAGAACCTCCACGAAATCGTTCGTACACTTACCCTAAATATTCTGTTCATCTACGTTATCAGGAGGCCGCAAGGTTGATGGTCATCCTCTCTCTTAAGTGCAACGGTACTTCCAATTTATTCAGGCTCTGAGGGGGGGGGGGACAATGAAACATTGCTGTGAGTTTTATATAAATTGTTTGGTTACTATTCGTGTACAGAATTATTTATACAAAAATTTGATTAAAAATTCGAGCTTAATTTTTAATTACTGTCAGTCACTTGCGTGTCATTTAACCCCCCCCCCCCCCATAGAAACAGTCTGGATTCATCCCTGTGTACATGGAGGATTAAAGCCGTCATTCAACCGGAGTTGAAGGGGGGGGGGGGGCTAAATACATATGGAAACCGTATTAAATATTCAATCACTGACAGTTCGTTTAATTAAATTCCGTGAAGAAATGAAAAGGTTTATAAGAATTAAAAGAGGTACCGACTGCTAAGTACAGTATACCTGGTAGTTGGAAATGATTGCATATTGGCCGGGGTTATTGAAGCAGCATTACTAGACGCCAGACAGTCCTCTCGCTTTTGTTCTTTGGCATCGTGCCAAACGGAGTCGTCTCTAATGCTTTTATTTGACACCGACTACTTCCCCACTCTAGTTCATGAAGACGTGTGTCATAAGCATGCGCATACTCTTTTCAAGGTTACAAACCTTGTCTCCTCGCAGTGCCTCTCTAACCGTAACATGCGATGCCGCTTTCAGGTTGTCTGTTTTGGTGAAGCCAGTCGTGTTTACAGAATTGGGCGTTGAACTTATACAATAGACGCGCGCTCGCTCTCTCTCTCTCTCTCTCTCTCTCTCTCTCTCTCTCTCTCTCTCTTTCCACTTGTTTTAAAATAACACCTTTCAGTCGAATTTTTATCTTGCGGTTTTCTTTGTTACTGTTTTATTCTTTTAATTCCCTTCTTATCAAGTGGATCAGAATTTCATAAACGGGGAAGAAAAAAGAAAAAAGCTTTTCAATAAGTAAAAAACAGGCACAAGTAATGGCACAAGCACATTACAAATATTGCTTCCTCTGCATCTAAAGAACTTGGTTTTCTCTTTCGCTCTCGGCGTTACTTTTCTCCGAAACAGCTGCTCACTCTGTATAAATCGCAAATCCGCCCTGCCATGGAATATTGTTCCCACATCTGGGGTGGTGCCCCCAAAACCTCTCTCAGGCTTCTTGATTCCATTCAGAAGAGGGCAGTTAGGTTAATTAATGATTCATCTCTAACAGAGTCTCTCCACTCACTTTCTCATAGACGCACTGTTTCTGCTGCATGCCTCTTCTACAGATACTTCCATGGGCACTGTTCTTCTGAATTGGCTTCTATAATTCCCGCTCTCTCTTTCAAAACAGTCCGAACACGTGCCGCCACCAGCCAACATCCATTTACTGTCCAACTTCAAACCCACAGAACCAACTTTTCATCTTCCTCATTTATTCATTCAACTGCCGTTTTCTGGAACAACCTTCCTTCATACGTATTTCCTGAAAATTACAATCTACAGAAGTTCAAGTCCAATATCAACAAATATCTTCTTTTGTCTTCTCAACCTCCAACCCAAGCACGGTACTAAGTACTATAGGTTATAATACCTCTCGTGTTTGGGGTTCTCATAAAAAAAAAAAAAAAAAAGAAAAACAAAAATTGTCATATTACCTGTAGTAGGAGTGTGTGTGTGTACAGTATATATATTTAATGGAAAACAGTTCAAATGGTGCTGCACTAAAGAGTACCACTTATTCAATCCTAAATTGTGGCACAAAATGAATACAAATGAAAAAATATTTTTTTAATCTATATAATATTGGTGTAAACACAACATAGACAACTCTTAAACCAAAAACTACTTAAGTAGTTTGAAGGGCATCATTTTATCTGTATCTCATATTGTCCTCTTCCTTCACAACGAGTTACCATGTTTTTTGTTTGAGAGTTGTCTATGGTGTTTTTGCACCAATATTGTAGATTATTATACTCTTAAAGATGATGCCGTGTTGCGTTTAATTTTATTTTTAATGTAAAATTTTTATTTTTTGATTTGGGGTACAATTGTACTTATTATTATTAACGCAAGAGCCTAAAACAATAGGTCTCCCAAAGACTACCTACAGGGAACTCCGGAAAGTCGCAATTATTATTATTACTGGCAAATGATACAAAAAAAAGCAAGCGTTTACATTAATAATAAAAAAAAAGGCTACCCCACCTCATTCGTTTATTTCCTCTGCTAGTTTGTTCCAACAATCATTTGCTCTCTAGCTGAAATCAAATTTTTGTACGTCTATCTTGAATCCATCCTTTCTCAATTTAAATTTGACCCCTTGTGTGCATGGTCTGAGAAAAAGAACATCAACTAACTATCCCCTCTGGTAGTTTGTTCCCTGGCTAAAATCAAATTTTTGCACGTCTATCCTGAAACCATCCTTTCTCAATTTAAGTTTGACCCCTTGAATAGTTTTATATGAATAGTTTTAAACACCATCATCAACAACTTTACTCAATCCATTTAGAGCGTTAAACTTCAATCAGGATTCCAGACAATTGTCTAATTTCCCATGTGGTGCAATTTTCTGAACTTAGTCTTTTTTTTTTTTTTTATTTTATAAGTACCCATTCGTGTTCTTGACTAATCTTGTTAGTGTTCTCTGCACCCATTCTAAGAGATCCACATCATTCTTAAAATGAGGCTTCCAGACCTGTATGCACTCAAGATGTCAGCCATCAGAATCTGTGTGTGGGGGGGGGGGGGGAATGATGGTGGTGCTTAATAAATATACATGTGTGTTTACTCTTCTTTAATTTTATTTTGAATATGTATAATAATAATTCTTTATTAAATATTCCTTATTTGTTCTGTTCCCTTATAACTATATAGACCTCTATTTCTTACACCCCCACGTACACATCTGACTTTGCTTCACAGGAGAATTCCAGATTCAAGGGAACTTCTCAATTATGTATAATTCCCTTCGGAAAGGCTGAGTGTTCAGGAATAACAAACTCACAAATTAATAAACAACAAAGTTTATTTACACATATATATATATATATATACACATATTTACACATATATATATATATATATATATATATATATATATATATATATACATACATACATACATACATACACACACACACAACATAATATACATTTGAGTAAAAAAACATGTAATATGCATACAAAGTTAAATCAAGGATACCTTGCATATATTATTCTTATTCCTGTTTCCCTTCACTAGCTAATCTGAGTTGGCCATTATATGAAAACACTTGATTCATTCTTCTTGCCCTAACTAATTCCTTGGATACAATTCTGTTTCTTATATTAACAATCAATATGCTACTTTCATCATTATACTCAGTGTTCTCACCATTCTTTTACAATATACTGAAGACCAATCTTAACTTTCCTAAAGTCTCTATTTGTTATTAGTCTTTCAGATGAACCAACAATTCTTCATCAATACAAACACTATATTCAATTATCTATCCTTAAAACATTCAAAGTTTCTCATATAATTCAATTATCTATCCTTAAAACATATTAAAAGTTCCTTATATAATTCAATTATCTGTCCTTAAAACATAATCGAAACTTCTCCTATAAACCTTACTGCCCTTCTAACACATTATGATCATTTGAACAACAATTTAATCTATTACTCATCCTTCGTTTCCCTTGCATTTTACAATAACCTTTTTTTTTTAACATAATAACTCTGTTAGTATATATAATTTACTTCAGAGGTAATTTATCTATCATTTTACTTCTAGAGCTACCCCCCCCCCCCTTTTTTTTAATTAACTACTATACTGTTTCACTAACAGTCCTTGTTAACTTACAGTACTTACTATTTTTCTCACCTACTTCTATCTTTTTTCTTTCCTTTGCGGGGAGGTTTCAACCTTCCATTTTTGGCTCTGAGGATCTCCTTCATCTGAATCTGCTACAGATAATTTTCAGGAACTGTTGGCTGCATGGGACTGGCGTCCTTTCTCCACCTTATTCGGGCTACCTTCCATTAGCTGCTTCCTTCCTTCTCATCGAGCTACTAATTTTTCGGCTTCGCTCCTTCCCTCTCCACCTTATTAAAACTTATTCACAAAAAGAAAATTCACAGGGCATCTCACACTAACTCCTTCTCTACTCCACTTTTTACATCTCATCCACAAGGAGATAGCTCATAGGGTGCCACCCTCGCTTCTCCGCTCCACCTATTAAGAACTTCTTATTAAATTAAGAAATAATTCACAGCGCTCGTTGTATTCGGGTCATTACCCTTGCCTTTCTTCCGATGTGGATTAGACTATAGCATACAGCCACTGCTCTTGCCTTCCAATGACGGCCAGGCTTATTCTCCTTACACTCCATAATTTCTAACACGACCAAACACTCAACTGTCCATGTTACTAACTCATTTTTACTTACACCGACGAAAAAACTCAACTGTCTGTCCTAACTCATTTTTCCAAACGCCGACAAGAATCTCAACTTTGTCTCTCCCTAACTCATTTCCATAAACACCCACATAAACTCAACTCTGGGTTCTCTGTGTTTCCTACTCAGTCACTTTTTTAACCCATTTCGACAAACACCGACAAAACTCAGCTGTGTTCTTGATTATCCCATTTTCAGAAACACCGACAAGAATCTCAACTTTGTCATCCCTCTCCCCCCCTTTCACTCACCTTTTTCATCTGAATTACCTATACCCTTGTTCTGAGTCTTAACCAATCTTTCTCATTTTGTCAACTTTCACTCTGTTCTATTTGCCCGTTTTATTTTCTCTAGCTGTCCCCTTATTGCTCAATCTAACTTCTTATTTTAAGAAATTTGTAAAATTTCTCAGGCTGTCTGTACCTTTGAAGTCAGCCGCTTATAGTTATACTTTAGCAGACTTATTTCACACGATCTACAAAACTTGCCATCACCGACAGCCAGACGCCAGTCTTACTCTAATTCCAGCATTTGTCCCGTATTTACTTCCTGTCTCTTCTCCAGGTGTCACCGATCAAAGAAATGTCCCGACAGTACATGGTCCACCGCACCACTGTTTTCCAGAGTTAACACCTATTACCAACAGCAGTTGCTACTCGTTTCCATTGTTTCTGTGTGCTGGGAGTCGAAGTGTACCCAGGTTGCTAATAGCCTTTCAGCTTACCGCTTTCCTTCTATAAACGTTGTCTAATTTAATCCCTTGCAGGTGACCTTAGTAATATTCTTGACTTGTAAGGATTCACTCCCCCATATTGCTATATTATAAGTTTTACTTTAAATTAATCTCACTTTTCTATAAAATAATATACTTGTAAGATTTTACATCTTACAAATCCTAATGCTGATGGGATTCTTCCTCTTGCTCAGAATAATCGCCTGAGAGGGCATAAATTCAAATTGAAGAAAGGCAGTTGATAGATATGTGCGGAAGTTTGCCTTTAGCTAGCGGGTGGTTGATTGCTGGAACAAAACTTCCATCTGTCGTTGTAGAAGTTGATAGCTTAAACAGATTCAAGGCAGAACTGGACAAACATTTGGAGCGAGTGAATGGGTGAAATGAGAAGGGGTGCGGTTTTTTTTTTGGCTGATGCTATATAAGCTTGCTTTCTTGCATCATGTGCCCTTGTTAATGCTAATCATTCCTTTATACAATGGGATAATAACTTGCCTGTCCCTGCTGCCAAAGTTCGCATATATCACTGAAAACCCCATGAACTGTTTTAGCAGCTCGTTTGCACCGCTCAGAGAACTTAACGTCCGACTGTACAATTACCTCTAGGTCTTTCATTCTCCACCACTAAATTCGTGTGTTATTCTGGGATTATTTCTGCACATATGCAGTACGTTGCACTTACGAATGGCAAATGCAACTCAATTACCACTTCTCAGCCCATCTACCTAATTTATCTAGGTCTTCCTGCAGTAGTATATGTCTTCATTCCTGCCATTTACTACTCTGTCAAACTTTGTATTATCTGCAAACTTAGACAGTAAGCCTGATATGCCTTCATCAAAAGTTTACAAATACTGTAAACAGCCCAACACTGAAACCTGATGGGGGGGCCTTCACTAATAACATTAATCCAAGAAGAGCAATGTCCATTTATAATCACTCTGTCTTCTAATACTGGACCATTCCTTTATCCATAACAGTAACATACCCCTAATTCCACACTGCTTCAATTTGTACATAAGTCCTTCAAGTGGAACTGCGTCAAAACCTCTACTACAGTTCTGAATATATGATGTCAACATTTTTTGCATCTTTAACAATCCCATACTGTGATTTCCGTATAAATCCCATCCTGCACTACTACTTTAATTAATCACGGACTCCGTTATTTTCCCTAAAGTCAAACTTACAGGTCCGTTATTTTCACGTTGATCTCTGTATCCTCCCACTTTGTAAATAGTCAACACATTTGCACGCCTCTAATCTGTAGGAACCTGCTCTGAATCCAAGAATAAATAAATAATTATGGCCAAGGGTTTGGTTTACCTCCTTTGCTGCTTCTTTTAAAAAAAGTCGACAGATTCCATCAGCCCTAGATACCTTCAGCAATTTCTTTCTTCTGATTTATAACAAATCATTTAGCTGCGGGTTATAACTTATGTACTTCCATATTCCCAGCCATACAAACATTTAAATATTTTGCATCTACATTCATTTTCGAATGAATGTAGATGCAAAATATTTAGTTTGTCAGTAACCTGAACAGGATCATCAGTGTTATGCTCTTGACATCTAGCGAGCCAATGTTTCTCATCCCTTTCCTTCTAGCGTTTAGACAGCTTAATTTCAACATCTTTTGAATCTTTAAAAAATGAACTAAGAGTGCCCGTCGTGTTTCTTGATTGTAAAAACACTTCCACCCCCCAAAAGCCCGATCATTTGCTGCTTAAATGCTTTCGTATTTTGAATGTAAAACTGGCATGCAGGTTTTACAATCTTTGGATTGTTGCCTATTCTTGCCTATTGCTAGCAGGTCAGAATATCTTTCAGTTAGTCATTCTTTAAAAACACACTTCCTTAATCTTTCATATTCACGAAGAGAAAATTGATTATCATTGATAAAAAAAAAATAGTTTAATACGGCTAAGGAGCTACGAATTATTAACATTTTCTTACAGCAATGCCAGCTACAGTGAAAGCTGAACAGTGACATAAGGCTGCGAAAATACAGTATAATCATTAGTATACGCTTTTAGCGAAGAGTTCGAAACAGTCTAAGTATGAATAGTTTTATACAATGAGTGGCCAATTCATTAGACGCACCACCAAGTAACGGGCAGGTTCCATGTTTAGCCTTCAGAACAGCTTGCATTCATCGTGGAATGGACGCTGCTTCGTATTGACTAAATTACTTTCTACAGTTGTTATAAATTGGATGGATACGGATCTCTACTCCAAATTGATTTGATTTTTATGGCGCAAGGGCAACTAAGGCCATGATGCGCCAAATCCACTCCACTCTTCATTCTACTGTACTGATGTGGGATTTACTTAAAGATGTAACTACCATCAGGGGTAAGGGGAAGGGTTTTTTTGCTTTCGTAAAGATGACTACAGTGGTATCAGAGTTTTTAAATTCTATACAGTGTGATCAACTGATGATGTTACCAACGGTGAATTCTAAATGGGAGGCCGTCAGGGAATTAATCTTGAGGGTACTAGGCTTTTCATACCATCTAAGAAACTGTTCAAGGTTTAGGCCTAAATGGATATCAGATGAATTAATGCGGCTCATGACAGGAAGAAAAATGCATGGGATGCATGTAAATTATCAGGCGACACAGAAGCCTACGGAAGATATAAGATAGTCGGTAATCAAGTCACAAAGGAGATTAGGCAAGCGAAGGGAGATTACGAGAAATCTTTGGCAAAGGATGCAAAGAAAAACAGCAGCGTTCTTTACTTATGTAAACTCTAGAAGGAAAAGGATGAATCAGATCGGTCCACTTAACATAGATGGGTCGACTATTGATGATCATGCTCAGGTAGCTGATAAACAATGAGTATTTTGCATCTGCATTCACACATGAGAAGCTGTTCAAGGAGGGGATTGCCCAAAGTTTATCGAACTCTAAAAGGGAGCTACATGATTTTGTAATAACAGAGCAAAGTGGAGGAGAAATTGTTGAAGTTAAACATAAGGAAGGCACCTGGGGTGGTAGTAGTGGCATGTGATGCAATAAATCAAGAGTATGAGCTTATGCAGCATCAGCCAAAAAAAAAAAAAAAAAAAAAATTACAAAACATATCCCTCTAAATGTTTGTCCAGTTCCTCCTCAAATTTATTTAACCTATCAACTACCACAACGACAGATGGAAGTTTTTTTCCAGCAATTAACCACCTGCTGGCTAACGCAAATTTCCGCACATCTATTCTACATCTGTCTTTCCTCAATTTCAATTTTTGCCCCCTTAGGTTCGTAATCTGAACTGGAAGAATCCCATCAGAATTCAGCGTACTCAACCCATTTAAGGCCTTATACACCTCAATCAGATTACCTCGCAGGTGCCTAGTCTCCAGCCGCTTCAATTTGCAGAACTTAATCCTCTCTTGGTAAGAGGAGCCCTTCATTCCACTCACCAATCTTGTTGCCCTTCTCCGTACACGCTCAAGCAACTCTACATCCTTCCTAAAATGAGGCCTCCAGACCTGTACGGTACTCAAGGCGTGGCCTGACCATTGCCTTATACAGAGGGACAATCACCTCCTTTTCCCTGCTAGCAAAATCCTTATATATCATTGACAAAATCCCCATCACCTGCCCTGGCAGCCTATCTGCATTGCTCAGAAAACTTCATATCTGACTGCACAATTACTCCCAGGTCTTTTTCATTTTTTACCACCTTAATAGTAGTACCACACAGTTGGTACGTTTCTCTGGGGTTACTTCTACCAATATGCAGCCCTTTGAAGTTGTCAAAGTTAATGCTTCAGTTGCTACTTCTCAACCCATCTGCCCAAATTTTCTAGATCTTGTTGCAGTAGGACATTGCCGCCATTAATGTCATTAAAAACATAACAACCTTTGTATCATCTGCAAACTTCGACACTAAGCCTGATATACCTTCATCAATATCAATGATAAATATACAAAAGAGTGGACCCAACACCGAACCCTGTGGGACTCCGCTAATAATATTAGTCCACGAAGAGCAGCACCCATTGATTACCACCTTCTGTCTTCTCCGACTCAACCATCCTTTTATCCATTGTAGATGGGATCTATCCATTTATATTAAAGGAGGCAGCAAAGGAAGTAAGCACACCCTTAGCCATAATTATGAAAGCTTTCTTGGAATCAGGGGAGTTCCCCATGGACTGAAGAAGTCCAAATGCGTCCCCAGTTCACAAAGGGGAATCTAAGCATGACACGAGTAATTACAGACCTGTTAGTCTAATTTCTATTCCAGGGAAAATAATGGAGTCACTGGTTAAGGAAGCGATGCAGGTTCATCTATACAAGACTGCAGTTATAGTTCAGACACAGCATGGGTTTTTTAAGGGAAAGTTTTGTCTGACAAATTTGATTGGATACTATGATGTGGTCACAAAGGAATTGGATTCAAAGAATAATTTTGATATCATATACTTGGATTTTAGGAAAGCTTTTGATACTGTGGCACATGGAAGACTACTGTACAAATTTGGGCAGCATGGCTTTAAAGGAAGGTTGCTACAATGGATAAAAGAATGGTTGAGTGGGAGAAGACAGAGTGGTTATCAATGGCAAATGTTATTAGTGGAGTCCTCCAGGGATCAGTGTTGGCCCATTGTTGTTTTCGATATTTATCAGTGATATTGATGAAGGTATATCAGGGTTAATGTCTAAGTTTGCAGACGACACGAAGGTTGGCAAGATTGTTAAAGACAATAATGATAGTACGCTACTGCAACAGGATTTGGAAAAGTTGAGCAGTTGGGCTGAGAGGTGGCAACTGAAATTTAACTTTGACAAATATAAAGTACTGCATATGGGTAGCAGTAACCCCAGAATAACGTATCACCTCGGTGGTACTACACTCAGGGTAGTATAGAATGAAAAGGACTTGGGGATAATTGCGCAGTCAGATATGAAGTTTTCTGAGCAGTGCATAAAGGCTGCAAGAGTAACTCATGGTGTCTTGTCAATGATATACAGGAATTTTTCTAGCATGGTTAAGGCAATGGTCAGGCCACACCTTGAGTACTGTATACAGGTCTGGAGGCCTCATTTTAAGAAACATGTAGAGCTGCTGGAACGAGTACAGAGAAGTGTACCGAGATTGGTGAGTGGAACAAAAGGTTGGTGTTACCAAGAAAGGCTTAAGTTCTGCAAATTGCAGCTTCTGGAGACAAGGCACCTGCGAGGTGATCTAACTGAGGTGTATAAGACCTTGAACGGATTAAGCAAGCTCAATGCTAATGGGATTCTTCTCCTCTTGCTCAGATTACTCACCTGAAGTGGACATAAATTCAAATTGAGGAAAGACAATTGTAGAACAGATGTGTGGAAATTCGGCTTAAAATCGGGTGGTTGATAGTTGAAACAAACTTCTACTGTCGTAGTGGAGGTCAGCAACTTAAATAAGTTCAAGGCAGAACTAGAGAAACATTTGGAGTGATTGGATGGTTGTAATGGGAAGGGTATTTTTTTTTTTTTTTTTTTTGGCTGATGCTATATAAGCTTCCTTTCTTGCATCATATGCCCTACTAATGCTAATACTCCGAACTCGTTCCTCTCTATATACAGGCGCTGAACTGGATTGAGATCAGGTGACTGCAGAGGTCACCTTGTAGGCTTGAATTGCTCCTGTTTCTGAACCAGTTTATATTTAAAACTCATGAATTATTACTATTCGCCTGAAATGTAAGGCACTGAATACATTAATTTGTTACTTTCTGTTATTCAGTGTGTAGAATTAGTTTTCAAAAATAAAGTATTGGTTCTTTTAGCCGAGTTTATCTGAACGTGTTTATTCTGTCTTGTACGGATATAGGTGGCTGTGAAAATAATCGATCTAGATAGGATAGGCGAAGATTATGTTGTGCGGAATTTGGAACGAGAGAAATGTGTTTTATCAAAGCTAAACCATCCTAATGTTGTTCGCCTATATGAAACAATGAGGGTAAGTGAACTTTTCTTTTTTTTTTACCTAGCGGTATTTTTCTGTTGTATTACGCTATATAATAAATCTTGATCTCCTTTCTTACTCGAAGGGAATCATTTTACTTGATGAGTTTTAATGATCATAACTCCAGCTGGCTCTAGTTTTTTAATAGTAGTAAACCAGCTGTTACGGATGTTGAGGTTTGCTCTCACCTTACATATAAGGTAATCTTATGAATTACCTTATCCATTAAGTAATCCAAATCACTCACTAGCACTCGATCTTTTCCTCGATGACAACACTCTAAAGCAGTAACATGCATACTTTTCTTGCCCCCCCCTTTTTTTTTTTATTTGCTTACTGTAATGTCTGAGGAATGTTGAAGATCGCTTTCTTTATCTAAATTGTTTATTAGTGAACAATAAAACGAAATTATACTTTACTAAGACAAATGTGGCTCTGTCACCAAGACAGAAATAACAAAAATTATACCACGGAACTAAAGTAAATGCAGAAAATTAATGTAACATTAACGCAAGGTGCGATTTTGGTACTTGACCTCCAAGTTATCTAACGAACAAAGTAAAGTAGGCCATAAAAATTAGAAAACATTTTATGATATGACAATGTATATATAAAGGTACATATTTTAATTTGTGGAGCCTCCGGTCAAGTTACGAATGAAAACGGATCCAATGCTTAAAACGTTTGCCTGATATACACGTTAGCCAGTCCAAAATATTCCGACACACACAGGTAGTTTGAAAACGGGGTTTTAAATGAAAGTCCTTAAACGTAGCAACAGCATACCGATGGTGATTTCAACTGGCAAAATCAACTGGTGTGCCTAAATGTTTAATTTCAAGTTTATCATCGTAAGCCAAAAAGGTTTCTTTCTTTCTTTCTTTTAATAAATTACTTCTTTATTGCAAATAAACGATAACATCCAAAACTAGAAACTGGGCCAAATCCATCGTTTGCTTCAGCATACCGCCATGCCAAATGTGGGTTATTTACGATATGTAACTGTGCCATTCTCACATCGTCAGACAGCTTCCATCAAACTTCCCGATAGCAGCGGTTCTCTGGACAACCTGAATACCCAAGGACGTCAAACGGAACGAAACACCGTGTAGCGAGATTCGTTATACCACAGCACCTTCTGCCATATTCCAGAGTCCATGAACGCAGGAAACGACATCACTCCAAATGCTGTTTGTTACTGTTGACCATTGTACTGGGCTTAAGTACAGCTGCTACTACTGAACACAAGGCTATGCCATGCAGCTCTTTTTGAATAGTTGCTGTGACCTCTTGTATCTGTTCAGTAGTGTTTTCCATAAACAAACATGCGCGAGTCACGAATTAGCTTGTTTTTGTTTCGTCAAACAGGTTCCATGAGACCTTCCTGACCTTTTTGGTCAGCAAGATCTCATGAAAAGATGTTTTGTAGTAGATGCTTTGATGAAAGGTCTAGACGGCCATCTCTGAATAACATCTGCTACATTGGATATTGGGAGGAACAGACAAATCACAGCTATAGATTAATTGTGTGGAATCCAACCACCATCCCACTTGAAATTCTGTGAAGTCCGATCCACTACGGGCCGAAAGTCGAATCTTCCCAAAATCGATACGCATGCGCAGGGGACTTTTGACACACTACACAATATTCGTTCTGAGGATATTAAAATATCCTTTTGTCTATAGTGTATATACACTGTATTTCGGCAATATCTCAATATTGAGGAAGCAGTCGGTTACGTCTGTCAATACAATATATACTGCCAGAGGTAACTGCACACAGGCACGTTTCAAGGAACCTTTTATTGATAAAATATTTAATAATGAGTCAGCCCACCCTGTATTCTAGCATGTAAACTCCGAACCAATTTTTGATAACAGCAAGGCGATATTTTGGTCTTCTTTCGGCACAGCGGTCAAATGCGCTGCTGATTGTGAGCATGTTTGGCCCGAAGCCGACGTTCCAGTTCATCCCAAAGCTGTTCAAGTAAGGATGGAAGTCAGTCGAATCTCTTGACAGGTCGACGAAGCTTTTGCAGCAATGCCTTCAAACTAAATCGTTAAAGTCTATGCAGTATGAGACATAGTGCGCTGTAATATATATATATATACATTTGTATGTGCCAAATATGCAGAATGTCCATGTATTGTATGCCATTCATTGTTCCAGAACGATTACCAAAGTCTAAGCCCAATTCACGAGAGAAAATTTCAGATGACAGTATCCATTATATATGGGTGGCACCATGTTTCTAATATCCCTGTAATGTCCACAGTTGAATTATCCAATATTTAAAATTAATTTACTACTTTACTTTAAAATTAATTAACATTAGTGAATATATATATATATGTGTGTGTGTGTGTGTGTGTGTATTTGCTTTCCAGGCATCTGCATGTCCCAACACAAGCACTGCGAAAATTAATTTCATCTCTGGGTATACTGCTGCCATTAAACTGTTAGACTGTGTATTCCGCTCCCTACAAACTAGCAGTTTTACATTCCACCCATCGGCAAATATTCTTGTACCTCTTCTACTTAATATTCCATCCCCGTAAAAGCAGTCCCTCCTGTTAACGTTCTTTACAGTACTTACCCTTCAATAAATTTAAATAATTTTCCATTTTATACTCTGTAACAATCACGTAGGTCAGAGGAGTACACAAAATACACAGAATAGAACATCACCGTATTTATCCGTCACATGAGCTTGAACCACGGTCAACTAATGCCGTATTGATTAACTTGATCAATACGGCGTAAAAAGTAACTGTAAAGAATTGAGGTTATTATATTCTTAGTAAATAATAGGGAATATATACCCAAGGCTTATTCCCAAGAAATTGAAAAGCTTGCAGTTTTATACCTGTTATGCGAGATGTTTCCCATCATATATTTCATATAAATTAGCGAGCACGGTGGTTGTCCTTTCGTATCTTTACAAACAAATATCGTCTTCAAGCTGCCATTGAGTTTTCAAGCATATTAAGTTACCTTATACTGAGCAAACAGTGAATTATGATCACAGTTCAAAATACATTCACCAAGCTTACTTGCTTCGTACATTTCGAGTTTTCAACAATCTGTACTGCACTTGTTTCTTCAAATACGTTTAAGATTTCAATCCATTTACTGCAATCCAAAGGGGAGGGAACTACAACATGAGTAAACCAATACGTCAAAAATTCCAAAGGCCAGCAAGAGGGGGAGGAAGGAGGAAACAAATATTCTAATTGCAATAGCGATTATTTTTATTATTTTTTATCACTTGGAAGTCTCGATTTCGTTAATTTGAGACAGTGCTAGGGTCATTACTTTTCAGTTTAATAGTCAGTATCTGATACAACACTATTGTTTCTATTCGACTGAAAGAATTTTTTTTTTTTTTTTTTTTTGCTTGTCGTGTTCGTCATAATATTCAGAAAATAGTTACTCATGCTGTAGTTCCCCCCCCCCCCACCTTTTGATTATTTGAATGAAAGAAAAAAATTCGTCTGAATAATTTCTTTCTTTCATTCAAATATTAAAATAAATAGTACTATCCTTAAAATTAATGGAATTGTAATATATTTAAAAATTCGCGAATCTGCGAGAAGAAAAATAAGTAAAGATAGGACATACCTGTGCTTAATTGGGGTTGGGTCGACTCATCCATTGTGCTACTGACTTCCGTCATCCAGAATTCAATTACTGCTTTGAGGAATTTTCAGCAGAATTCGATTCCGTAACTGTTGTAAAACTACTTTCGCATTATACCGCCCTATCTTCTGTATTTATTAATTTCTTTTTCATTGAACTGCAGCCAGAGTACAACTTTATATCATAGCAGACAGCATAAGGAAACTATTTCATTTATTTCGATCACATTTCTAGTATACCCGCGAAAGAATTTCCCCATCTTTGATATTAAAATTTGAAATCACTCGGTACACCTCGAAGCCTTACTGTTATAATCGTACAGCACTTAACACAAATCCAGTTGCATTTCTCACATGACACTAACTCATCTACATTGATTACGAATTCACACTTCCTCGCTGCAGTGCCATCTTTATTTTACATGGCATTATTTTTCTGAATTAGTAAGTTCAGAAGAATAGTCTTATTCTATCGTTTTCTTTCAAACTAGCACGAAAACGACCATCAAGCGATTAATATCTCTTCGTGGGTTAATTCCAGATTCATTCAACTTTCTGCTGCTGTCCTACAAAAAACTTCCAACATAAGTATTTCTATAAAATTACAGCCTATACAAATTTCAGTCCCACGTTAACAATGACAACTTCATCTCTCAACCCATTCACGGTATCTGAGTATTAAATTTAGGTTTCGATAGCCTTTTGTGTTTCAGCTTGCCATAAAAAGATAAAGTAAAAGGAAGAAAAGAAAAAAAAAAAAACAATCCAGAAAACACTGAACTGATTTTTCTTTATTTTTGTAACTTGTAGGTTTATTCTCTTCAGCAGTATTTCTCAACATCCATTAGCAGAAACGGATCCAGAACGGAGGAGGAGCGATGTAACAATTAATATATATATGCGATTGACAATAAAGTGAAAGCTAGATAAGCTTGAATACATCTCGAAATTTATCCAGCTCTCATAAACCAAGGGACTACTTTATTGGGTACACCTACCTAACAGCGAGTAGGTAGGTGTACCCAATAAAGTGATCCCTTTAGCCCTCACAAACAGCATGGATTCATTGCAGCATGGAGTCAGAGGTTTCGAAACTATGAACTAGCATCCGCAGGGATGCTGGTCCATGTTGACTCATTTAATTCTCACATTTGTTGCATATTGGATGGTTGCACATTTGTAGTCAGTAGAGCTCGTTCCATCTCATCCCACTGGTACTGAATTGAATTGAGATCTAGTGACTGCAGAGGCCACCACAGTAGGCTGAATTCATCACCCTTAAGTTCTTGGAACAGTTTTGTACAAATCTGGTCTTGTGACATCGTCTTGTTGGAAGAAACCATTCACAGGTGGATACACTGTGCAGCCTTGATGGGATGCACCCGGTGGGAAACAATTTCTAGATAACCCGTGGCATCCATATGTTGATTCGCTGATATCAAGGGACCCAATGTGCATCACGAAAACATCCCATCCCGACACCATTTCATGCCCTCGTGGGTGGCGCAGTTGGTAGGATCGCCGTCCTCCCACACCGGGTGGAAAAGACCTGAGTTCGAGTCCCATCGATGACGGGAGGAATTTTATCGGCCTTTTTCACAACGTGGCTCATTTAGTCGGTCTCAGGCGAGGACAGCATGGATTTTTCTCCTGGAAACTCGGGAATTTTGTCCAGCAAACAGAAAATCGACCTCAGAACACACGCAATTTTCAGACAATATACATGGAGAAATATGGCCTTAATCGCTGATGCTCCTAAAACCCTACAACAGCAACACCATTACATATCCACCACCACCACCACCAGGCGCATTTTTCACTTGGCAGAATGGATCCATGTCGTTATTGCCGTATTCTGATCCTCTAATCATCGTGAAATAGCAGGAACTTAGATTCATCAAACGACGGCAACGACCTTTTTCCACTTTCCGCTGTTCAGTGTGGACCTTAGCCTACTGTAACAACCGAACCGTCTTATGTTATTTAAATTTTTTTTTTTATGACGAGTGGAACCTGTTTTAGTCGTTGGTTGTTATATCTCATGCGTAACAATTTACGACGAATCGTGCGTTTGAAATATCTTTTTGGTTATATCTTTTTGTACTGCGCTGTAATTTGCTTATAGGTGTTTTTTTTTTTTTTTTTTTATCCTATGCAGATTTTGTCTGCTTTCACTGGCTTCTCACATCACTGAGCTGTTTCTCACCATAAAATCGCCCCTGGCCAGATGTTATTTGGTTGTTGGGCCAATCTCGATACACCCAACACACACAGTTGTATGTGAAATCCCAGCAAGAATAAATCCCAGCAAATATTCATAATAGTGCATTTGGCGCCAATTACCATGCCACATTCAAAGTGACTTATGGCGGACGCTCTGTAAATGAAACTTTCGGCCAGGCTCCGTGTACATGCCTTCCAAGTAATTGCAGCTACCTGGCAGCTAAGAGGCCAGTCAGAGAACACGAACTCCCATTACCAATGCTGTCGAGTACAAATTACCCATGTGGGACACACCACCAACCAGGCAAACAACCATAAGATGGAGAAAACCAAACTGATTAAACACCTGCGGCAGCCATGGCAGAGTAGATGGGGCCCACTCCACCAAGGGAGAGGTCACAAGAAAATTCATCCCAGACAGGGTGTATCCCCAGCCCTCTCCCTGGGTCTTCCCAGGACTGAATACAACCTATCTGATAACAGGACATGGCCCTTTCAATGCCAAATTGACAGCCTTTGGTCTGGTCGATAAGCCCTCTCTGTGGAGAGGCAGAGACCTGGCATCATTTGATGCATAGATGCGAATACTACGGGGATCTACGATGCCTCCTAATTACCAGGATTAGACATACTTTGCAGGACCAGGAGCTATATCTCCCAGACACGGAGGAGGAATATAGGGCACTTTCGCGATTTGCCCAGGACTTGTTCTCCAGAAGAACACTACTAGCGATTCACGGACCAGACTAATTAAAACAAGATGATCAACACCTCATAACTTGGATGCCAGGCTGACTCCATCCTTAAACCTCCTACGACTTGACTAAGACCGCAGCTCTGCTGCCACCATCAAGGAACCAAGAACATCATCTCCTGGACATAGACGATGAGCATACACCCTTCAGCCTATACGAGCAAAGTGCCTACAGCTGAAGAAGAACTGAACTTGCCTTCCACAACGACCGACAAACCAGGACATTGACTTGACCTGACCAAAACTGAAAGGAACAGGAGAAAACCCAAATTGATGAGGAAAACATACCCACTTAAATGGACCAAGAACGAGCGAGAGTGAAAACCCACTAGGACAACGGTGAACGGAGGATATCTCCAAATGACGATGGACGGAGTGCAAACTCCAACCCTCCGAGTTGCACCCTGGGACACGGTTCGACCCGGGCTCATATGTTGGGGCTCATATCTAGAACTGAGATAACAGTCTTGATCCGGAAACTGACTGAAATAACCTTTGAGAAGACGAAACATAAGCCAACCAAGTGGCTGGAAACCAAAACATAACTGAATTGAACAGCTGCAATTGCTGCCACAGGCCCTATTGGCGACCTGTGCTGGGCTCTAGCCCAACACACTTTCATTCCCTTCCCTGGTGGAGGGAGGCGACAGTGCTTCTTCCCCCTCCTCTCCCTGCCACCCCAATTTCTTCCCTTGGTGGGGCACTGGCATTCCCCACTGTTCTGCCTTGGGGTCATCTCTATCGTCCTCATACTTCTGTCTTCCCTCCAGTCTTCAGTCTCCCTCCCTACTCTACCTATATCGCCAGCGAACGCCCCACACAATGAACAAATTTTAAGTGTCCAGATTCTCACCGCATACGTGAACCTCTTTCGGCCTAACTAGCGTCCATCACCCCCCGTTTTTTTTTCTACCATAGGCCCTAGCCACTGAAATCTCAGGAAACTAGGTGGCAGGGCCTGCCACAGCAATTAATTTCTCAATACTGGTCTACCTGGTTTGCCTCCATGGGGCCAAGTGTGGCAACGTTGAGCTGCAGGAGGGGTCTAGCGGCTAAATTGCCAGAAGAACAACGATACGTAACACTACACTTATACAATATCCATACACTTTTAAATCTGTGGCCTTCCCAGCGAACTGGTACGCCTACAATGAAAGCAACGCAGAGTTGGGGGAAACCCCTAGTGCAGTTTGATACTAAATACACTTTACACTTACCAATGCTATCCACACTTGACTGGCTTTGCAGAAGAGAGAGAGAGAGAGAGAGAGAGAGAGAGAGAGAGAGAGAGAGAGAGAGAGAGAGAGAGAGAGACAGAGAGTTGCAATGTCACTAGATGTATTTGCGAATTTGACTGGTTGGTTGTTTTAGGATTTTATGACGCATTATCGTCTAAGGCTATAATGCGCCAAGCAAATTGCGGATTTGAAGGAGACCACTGGACCCAGTTAGACAAAATACAGTACAAAAATATACAATCATAAAATACACAGTATTTGTTCCAGTTTACTCAAGGGTGGGGAAGAACTTTCACCCCGAATGCTCCCTCCTACGTCAGTCATGTCCTTTACTTAAAAATTACCACTAAAGAAATTCAGCTCCTTCTTTGGCTTCTCACTTCTCAAAACATCTGTATTAGAGAACTAGGTTCTAACAACTTCCAAAAAAGAAAAAAATACGAATGAGTGAAAAAATATATATGCGAGTTGCAAAAGAAATGTAAGAGCACATGCGTTTTCAGCTAGCATTCATCGACAATTCAATTGGAAATTCGTAGAACCTTTCTTTCTGCTTCAGTTCTCTGCAGCAGTCTTTCTGGTGTTCCTAAAAAAAAAAAAATAAATAATAATATATATACATATATATAACTTGTAAAAATTGATGTTGCGATCAAAGTTTTTTCTGGTTTTCAATTCCTTAATCCCTCAACGGCACTACAATATTAATGCTTTCAACAATGTTTCGTGTTTTTGGGACCACCTTAAAAAAAAGTATAATTTTTTTGTGTTCCATGATGAATTAATTTATTTTTATTTATTTATTTATTTATTCAGTTAATTGCACGTTACAATCGCCTCTTGTACGACCTGCAAGTCAGAGGAGTATATTTACAATGCAGAGAACAAATTTTCAAAAATATTTACAGTTTAGAAATAAAGGAAATAGATATACAGTATTAATATAAAAATTTGGTCCTTCATTGCTGGGTGTCTTCGTAGAGCACTAAATTCGCACCACTAAAATTTATTGACTTCGCACCGGAACGGCCGCGATGACAGCATTACTCAGAGTAACTAAAAGACGATGGGTTTCAGCCAATAGTTTTGTAGTCTTACTAGGCCTTATTGGAGCATAGTTTTTCACAGTTAGCCTGAAACCGGTTTAGGGCTTCTATAGTATTTAGTGTGAACATCCTGTTTAAACTTTTCAAGGAGATTAGATTGGCGCGAAGCGGCCTAATTTGCAGGCTACATGATTGTCTCTGACTTTGTGGGTTCGAGATGATGCCTATAAGTCCTGGCACATCATATCTTCCGTCAATAGCTTGGCCAGGATATGAATATTTGTCCAAATGACAATAAACATCCAACGTGTCTACTCTATATTTGCGTACAAAATTCTAAATTGCTTGAGCCCTACACCCAAAAACTTAACATCAAATCGCATAACTAGTACTCCTTTTGGCTGACCCCTATCTATAGCGGGGTTTTTTTTTTTTTTTTTGGGTCCCAAGCCACTGAAATCTCAGGTAATTAGGTGGCGGGACCTACCAGAGTAAATAACTATAATATTAGTGTACCTGGTCTGCCTCCACGGAGCGAAGTATGGGCAACATTGGGTTCCATTAGGGGCTCAGCGGGTAAATGACCAGTGGAACAACGGTACACGACACTCACTACACATATACCATATGGTGATTATATCCACCGTATACCCGCAAGGGCACGCTTAATATTATGACAAAAATCACCTCTCTAAGTCGGCAGACACTTGTCTTTCGTCCACGTTTCTTGACTCGCTTCCGCGTTGAATACATCATTGCTGTAATCTTTTAGAATTTGAGAAAAATTTTTTGTGCCATTCATTACAGACCTCATTACGAACATCTGAACTGTCTCTGAAAATATTTCGAAAATGTTCAATCCTTTGAAAATTTACTCGACGTTCACTACTTGCATTAAATCCATCATGCTTAAAATTAGCAAATTGTTCAGCCTTTTCACGAATAAGTTTTCCGCTTAAAGGCATGAACTTCCTTCAGCAGTGAACAAACCACATGAATACACATTGGCACACACATGGATGACTAATACTTCTCCATCATTTCTGATTGCTAAGGAATGGGCATGTTCTGCCTCCTTTGAAACTGCATCCTTACTTTTCAGATAGGTTGAGAGCAAATTATTAGGAGAAAGCCCAAATTCATCAGTAATTTCAGACCTCTTGTTACCCTTGTCTTTCATGGCATAGACAAGGATGGATGGTGGTGTAGACAACAGTGCTAAAATTTTCAGCAAAGTATACAGTAAATCTACTGTGAAAACGAACCACCACTCAAAATACGATGAACAGAAAACGCACAAGGAGCGTTCACACGACAAAGCCTTCTTCTATATTGTATGGACAGTACTGTAACGTTGATACTACTTAACATTCAGAATTCGTGGGAACAGTTTCTGTGCTCGTTCTAAACGAGCACAGAATTTTCAGACAGACAGAAAGATAGACAGATAGATAGAGAGAGAGAGAGAGAGAGAGAGAGAGAGATCGAAGTTGGAAATTGACCTTCGAATTATCGAAAGCTTATTGTCTATGATATTGTATTTTTTATTTTGTGTAGATATCCAAATTAAATATTTCTTTAAATAAATCTTGCAAATATTAAATGTAATAAATATTTGGTTATTATAGCTGTTTAATATTTAACTTTGTTTTTCATGCAGACTAATACCTTGTATTGTCTGGTAATGGAATATATTTCTGGAGGAGACTTGGGAACACACATCAAGTCCAAGGCTGATCATCGCCTCTCAGAACCCATTACCAGGCAGATGTTCTTTCAGTTGCTGTCTGCTGTTAAACATATGCACGCTCAGGGAATACTGCATAGGTTAGTTTATTAATTCCAGTGTTTATTTTTTGCCAAATTTTTGTATTGCAGGTTTGAAAGAAATTAACTTTTATCCTTTCAAATGCAAAAGTTCATTTGAGCTGAAAAACTTTGCATTTGGATATTTTTATATTTTTTAGTTGAACATTATAACAATTTTACGGTATTATTTTAAAAAAGTTTGTCATTACAGTATCTGAAAACAGTTTTCCAAATGGCCCATTTCTGTATGGTGAGAGAAACAGCTTTGCAATCGTTCGGTTTGAACCGCTTATTCTATGGTGCATATTTTTCCCTTTTCCATTAAGCATGTTTATTATTTATGATATATCTTTTACTTTTTATAAATGTTTGTGCCCTTTTCTATTATTTTTATTGTTATTGTATTTTTTTTATTTCATAACTTTATGGATAACACCTGCCGCTAAGTGAAACTAGAATGAATTTTCTATTTTAGTTTTCCAATTAACAATAGAATAAGAAGAATTACCTCTATATTGAGTGTAGACCCTTCGATGCCAACACTCCAGAATTCAAATGAATATAAAAACTAACTTAAATGAATTCTCCACACTCGAAGAAACATTAATGATCCAACGCACTCGGAGTCGAAGGTAATTTGAATTTTGGAGAGTGTTTGCATCGAAGCGTTGTACGTACAGTTAATAAAGAGGTAATTCCTCTTATTCTATTGTTAACTGATATAAATATAACGTACAACTTATTGAGCCATGTTGCTCTGACATTTATAAATTCTACTTTTCCTTATGTACTCTTTACCATTAATATCCAGAACTTGAATATCTACAAATAACCGTTATTTACATTAAAGCGAATAATGTGTGCTGACACCTTTAGCATTTATGACAGCCTCTGGTTTCCGCAGGACACTCTCCACCAGTGTTTTGTAAATGTCTTCCGATATTTCTGCAATTGTGCCTTTAAAGCGGCGACCAGTTCAGCTCTCTCTCTATCTCTTCGCTTTCACCGACGATCCAATTCATTCTAGAGGTTTTCTGTAAGACTGAGGTCAGGGATCTGGTCTGGTCAGTCCGACTTTTTGATGCTCATATCCTCAAACTATTCCGTCACAACGGGAGCAGTATAACATGGTCACTGTCCTGCTGATACAGGTATGGATGTTCCTCGACGTGCTGCCACAACGTAAGTAATGCATTATTGTCCAGGACATTTAGATAGACCTCAGCATTCGTGGTGGTGTTGTCCAAAACAATCAATGGTCCTAGACTAAACCAAAAAAAAAAAAAAAAAAAAAAAAAAAGTCTCAGACCATCACGCTTCCTCCGCCAAACTTCATTGAGATGATACAGACTGGCAGGTAGGTTTATTCAGGCATCCGGAATTTGAAGGTATGTTTATTCAGGCATTTTGAAGACCTCCAATTCAGCCACCAGAGCAGCCAAGGTCACACAGACCCATAGCACTCCTTCCCGTTTTAAGCAAAATATTTGAACGTCTTCTCTTATTCAGATTGGAAAAAACACTATAAAAATGAAAACCTCTAGTCCCCAAACCAGTTCGGCTTTCGGGCAGGCCGTTTAGCAGAAGATGCCCTTCGACAGCTGATGGATTCGCTCAAAAATTCAGCCACCAACTACTTCTTAGTAATATCAGTGGATTTCGCCGGGGCCTTTGACTGGCTCTGGTGGCCAAGTATACTACGAAGACTCAGAGAAGCTAGCGTTCCAGAAAATCTTTACAGGTGCATACAGATCTGCACAACAGAAGTGTTACAGTCAGAAATGCCTATCGACAAGTCTCCAGAGGCTGCCCCCAGGGCGCTGTCTTTGGCCCTTTCCTATGGAATGTGGCCATGGATGAGTTCCTGAACCTAGACCTGGGGGATGTTTCCACCCAAGCGTTTGCAGACGACTTGATACTGACAGTCACTGGAAACTCCAGAGTTTCCCTGGAAACAACAGCCAACAGAGCCTTTACAAAGCTACAAGAATGGGCCAGCCTCCATAAACTCCGTATATCCCCTGAGAAAACTGCTTCAATTATACTCAGAGGAACCCTTTAAAATAAGCAGGCCGCCGCAGATTAAAACTGCTGGTGGAACCATCAAACTGGCAACTGAGAGGAAGTACCTTGGGGTAATTCTCGACCCTAAGCTCACGTTTTACCCGCATCTAGACTACCTTCATAGCAAAGTTAGGAACTACACCGCAATGGTAGTGAGAATCAGCAGGTCTGACTGGGGCCTAAATCGCCGCTCACTGCAAACGCTATACAAAGCTGTATTTATTCCCACTATAACCTACTGTGTCTGGTATCATCGTGCACTCATTGTTAGTAACCAAAGGAAGCTCACCTCCATTCAGCGTAATATCCTTCTCACTATCACCCGTGCCTGCTGCACAGTAAGCAACCCAGTGCTCCAAGTCTTGGCAGGAGTTCTCTCTCTGGACCTGCAGATAATTCGCAAAGGCGTGCACTACCGGCTCGCAAAGGGACTCCCTACCACCATCCTGGATTTCACTACAAACCCAGCAAACACCATCAAAGAAGGAAAAAAGCGTTTGTAAATTGCGGTTTTTCTGTAGTCGATTTGCCTGTTTGGTGAACAAAAAAATCCGAGGTTCCTGGACAAAAACTATGCAGCCCTCGCCTGAAATTTTCACATAAAAACTTTCTCAAGTCATTGACGGGATTCGAACCGCGCCTTTTCCACCCGATTTAGGAAGACGGTGCTTACTACACCCGAATCCAATTTCACTTCTTAAGGAATGCCGAATAAACAAACAAAAAAAAAAAAAAAAAAAATTCCTACGAGTTTGTTCTTAAGTGGTTTCAGTTTTTATTTAACTTTAAAGTTTAACAATTTTTTTTTTTTATAATTGGTTTCCCTAAATTTAGATCTGTTGATATTGGAAGGAATAAACCTCGCAAGTGTTTAATTTTTAACTAGTCGTTTATTTTTGTTAAGCATTGCAATTTTATGGCTGACAAATTCGTGAAATATATGACACGAATGATTTTTACGTATCATGTAATGACATCTGTTAACTTGGATAATTTTTTTAATTATATAGGATTTACAATAACATTTAAATTAGATGAAGATTTCATTAGGTTTCCTTTATCTTCACGGTAACCATTTATATGCGAAATAATTAATTAGGAATTAATAATTTGAAATGATTAATTTCTTATTCATAAAAAAAAGTCTGCAGTTTATCCTAATTCTCAGTCCGTGCAAATGATTGATCATAAATACACTTTCTGCAAGAAAACAATGAGTAAGACAGAAAAGTCACTTCGCGTATTCTGAAATGATTTAATCACATGACTCAGAAAACTGGTCTTTTATATTCAACGCAAACTTGTGAGAAAGGAATTTCTATAATATCCCATATTATTACATTGGAACAGAATTCGAAGCATCCAGCGCCGTAACCAGTTTCTAAAATCCCTTGCAGTCACTTTGAATGAAAACTGTGGAAGCCTTCGTGAGAAAACTGACTCCTCTTCATTCACCAATTATGATTAGCATTGAAAGGGCGTAGAGTATTTGTCTGTAACTGCTTGCGTGCTTCCTAACTACATTCCTCTCTTAATTTCTTTATCATTAACTGCATAATTTTCGTTCTTATATACGACAGACAACTTCATGGATCATTGAACACTTTAAAAAACAGATTTCTCATATTATAAATCGCTACATCTATTCCCTCAGTTTGGAAAACACTTTATGCCTGTTGGGTTGCCCGTAGAGGCACTTATGCTCTAACAGTCTAACTGAAATTCTGTCCATAGGGGGTGCTATCCTTGGTAGTTACCCGTTTGTAGGGAGGGGAGACTTCGGGTACAATTGAAGAAACTAGCGTTTTTATTTAGCATTATCATACGTCATCACAGTGAAGGACCGTGAGATAAAAGGACAATATTTTTTAAATATTAATGCTCGTTTCATAAACTATAAAATTTAAATAAATTGTCTAGTTTATTAAACCCCTTTCATGCACATGTCACAACCCAGACAAGTTTTCAAAACTTCGTTGTTTTATAAACACGTTCATTTAGGTCACTTTCTATGCTGTAGCAGAGCAGAGCAGGTTAACGCTTGCAAATTTTAGCAAATGTTTTTCGATTTCTGGCTGTTTTTAATTTGTACAAGGGTATAGTTTTTATTGTTTTGATCATGAAACGAGGAACGTGCACTTATCCTCTAGGGGCGAGACTGCTAAATTCAGATGTAGTGAACCTAAGCACAATGATCTAAAAGCAGGCACCTTCATTATCACTCAGAAATATCTCAATGCCATGCCTTGCGGTGATGGACCCCAAAGGGTTCAGCAGAAATGCTGGCCCATGTGTACTCGATTGCATCGTTTCCGCAGTTGCCTCAGACTGGTTAATGGCAGATTTCTGTCGCGAACGGCATCATACCTTTCACCCCCACACAATTAGGTTGGGATCTAGTGAATCACATATCAATCACAACCAAATTAAGTTACTTATCCCAAATGACTTGTCATTAAAATTTCGTTGGTGTGCAGGCACATTACTAGCAAACCCATTGTTGGTAGATGACTGTCAGAAGAGAAGTGCATTCATATGGTTCGATGTATCAAGGAAAGGCAACAATAAAGGCAAGGCTCTGTTTTGGGATTTAACAGGAAGATTCGGGATATCATTATACACTGATACCCCGGTGAACGGCGTTCCTGCTGTGTAGTCTATAAAGAAATACAAAACGAACATTGAACGCTGGGAATCATATGAAAACCGACTTTTGTTCAGGGCACTCTCACAGGCCTAAATTTATTCTTTTCACCAGTTACATAACTGTTTATTCCAAAAGGACAATGCTTGGCCTCCTACTGCTAACGTTAAATAGTTTTCCTATGTTTCCTACTATCTCTGGGATATGATGAGTATGCACTTCAGGTTTCTGGGAGCATCGGCAAGAGGAGTCAGACAGCAGCATTGTCTGATGATGGGTATCGGTAAGATGCCTGAAATTAAATTGTATAGTGATTTAGGCGATTACCTTAATAAACTAATTATTAGGGATTTCAAGAGCTTCTGGGAGTCATTATGGAACAATTAAATACATAGGTTGTGTTAGGGTAACTAAGAGTAAGACTAGGTGTATGTATACTTGCATGTACACCAATGCTAGGAGTATAATAAATAAATTTCATGAATTTGAACTGCTGGTCAAGACATCAAAAGCGGATATTGTTGGGATATCAGAGACGTGGTGCCACACGGATATAAGCAGTGCAGAATTGGAATTTGGGGAGTATAATCTGTACAGAAAGGATATACGGGAAAGGAAGGGAGGAGGGATTATGCTGTTAGTTAAGAAACACATAAAATCTAAGGAAGTGCATCCATTTGATATGGGTGGACAGTGCAATGTTGAGTCAGTGTGGTATGAAATAAGCATTGAGAAAGGGAAAATGAGAGTAGGTGTCTGTTATAGGTTTAATGTATCTCATGAGTATAATGAGAAATTGTGCAGAGAAATAGAATGGGCCAGTAAATCAGAATATCTTATAATGGGGGATTTTAACTTTCCAGGTAGTAACTGGAACTTTTGGGTTGGTCACTCGCACACTAGCAAGACTTTTCTGGATTTATTGGATGACTGTTTTCTACAGCAACATGTTCGAGAGGCAACCAGAGGGAGTAATACTCTTGATCTAATTATCAGCAGTGATTCTTCATGCGTTAAGAATCTGCAGATAAAGGAACCACTAGGTGGCAGTGACCGCAGTGTACTGATGTGGGATTTACTTAAAGATGTAACTATCATCAGGGCTAAGGGGAAGGGTTTTTGCTTTCGTAAAGGTGACTATAGTGGTCTCAGAAAGTTTTTAACTTCTGTACAGTTGGATCAACTGATGATGTTACCAACTGCGAATTCTAAATGTGAAGCCATCAGGGACTTAATCTTGGAGAGTACTAGGCTTTTCATACCAACTAAGAAATACTGTTTAGGTTTAAACCTACATTTAGGCCTACACCTACTTTTAGGTTTAGGCTTAAATGGATGTCAGGTGAATTAATGAGGCTCGTGGCAGAGACGTGAAATGCATAAGATGCATATGAATTATCAGGCGATACAGAAGCCTATGACAGATATAAGCTAGTCTGTAATCAAGTCACAAAGGAGGTTAGGCAGGCAAAGGCAGATTAAGAGAAATCTTTGGCAAAGGATGCAAAGAAAAACAGCAAAGACTTGTTTACTTATATAAACTCTAAAAGGAAGGGGATGAATCAGAATAGTCCATTTGATATCAGTGGTTTGATGCTAGATGATAATTCTCAGATAGCTGCCAAACTAAATGAGTATTTTTCATCCACATTCACACATGAGGAGCTATTCAAGGAGTAGAGGGCCAGATGTTTATCAAACTCTAAAATGGAGCTAAGTGATTTTGTAATAACTGAGAGCAAAGTGGAGGAGAAATTGTTGAAGTTAAACACAAGGAAAGCACCTGGGGTGGATTGGATCTATCCATTTATATTAAAGGAGGCAGCAAAGGAAGTAAGCACACCCTTAGCCATAATTATGAAAGTGTGTGGGGAGGGGAATGTAGAGATGATTATATTTATATTTGTTCCCCTATTTATTTATATATCCCCTTTATAATAGATCCCCTTTAGAATATCTCCCGACTTGCGCATCTGACTATTGCTTCGCAAAAAATTCTAAGTTCAAGGGGAAAGCTCCTTAATGTGTTTAGTTCCCTTTGGATAGGCTTGTACTCAGAACAACAAAAAACACAAATGTTGTATATAAAAAAAAATCAGTTTATTAGAGCATAATTAAAAAATCAATTTACATGAGCATAATTAAAACCAAATAATAATTGAATTCATACATATGACAACATGATTTGGTCTCACCTACATGTGTATATATATATCATATTCATACATCAGTAAAAATCATTAACAAGCTAATAACAATCCCATTCTATTCTAGAAATACTTAATACTGCATCAATTAAATAAGAAATATCAGTTCCATTCCATTCCTTCCTACATATATTTAATACTGCATCAATTAAACAAGAAATATCATAATCCATTCCATTCCTTCCTACATATACTTAATACTGCATCAATTAAACAAGAAATATCAATTCCATTCCATTTCATCCTACATATATTTAATACTGCTTCATTTACATACCATTAATAAGAAGCATCAATTCCATCCCACATATACTTAATACTGCTTCATTTAATTACCATTAATAAGAACCATCAATTCCATTCTATTCCTTTCTACATATATTTAGTACTGCACCAATTAAATACTATTAACAAGAAATATCAATTCCATTTCCTTCCTCCCTACATATACTTAATACTGCATCAATTAAACAAGAAATATCAATTCCATTCCATTTCCTCCTACATATACTTAATACTGCATCAATTAAACAAGAAATATCAATTCCATTCCATTTCCTCCTACATATACTTAATACTGCATCAGCTTAAACAAGAAATATCAATTCCATTCCATTCCTTTCTACATATACTTAATACTGCCTCAATTAAATACTATTAACAAGAATTATCAATTCCATTTCCTTCCTCCCTACATCTACTTAATACTGCATCAATTAAATACTATTAACAAGAATTATCAATTCCATTTCCTTCCTCCCTACATATACTTACTACTGCATCAATTAAACAAGAAATATCAATTCCATTCCATTCCCTCCTACATATACTTACTACTGCATCAGTTAAACACCATTAGTAAAACAATATCAATTCCATTCTATCCCTTTCTACATGTTTAATACTGCATCAGTTAAACAAGAAATAAAAATTCCATTCCATTCCTTTCTACACATATTTAGTACTGCACCAATTAAATACTATTAACAAGAAATATTAATTCCATTCTATTCCATCCCGCTTATGTTTAATACTGCTTCATTTAAATACCAGTAATAACAATTAATGATTAACATCAATTCCATTCTGTCCCTTTCTACGTTATCATATATCCAACATTCTAAATATCTTATATCTAATAAATTTCCCTCCTTTTAATGTTCTTCCTTCCTGATTCTTCCCTAAACTATCTTTACATTTAGGTATTTCTAAAGTCCTGCTGACCAATTTACTGGGTTTCTATAGTTCTTGGTGTGTGTGTGAAGGTACTACTACAATCTAGCCACTTACTTGTAGAACTCGGCGGGGCGTCATCTTTCATCCTTCCTATCAGGTACAGCTTATTTTTACTATCTGGGGCGATGTCTTACTATTCTTGAAGAATTAGGCACTGGTAGTTGTGCTGCCAGGAGATTTCGGCTTCATTTTATTCAGCCTGCTTGACGCACTTCTCCTGTTCTGGAATGGCTACTATCATGTCGGTCGGGGTTCCGATTCCATCCGATTCCAGCACTTTGCTTTCCAAGATTTCAGGAATCTTGGTCTTTAACGGCAGATTTCAGTCTACCCTTTCCTTGTGAGAGACTCGTTTTGTCTTCCACATATTTCTTCCCAACTCCTAGACGTCTCAAAGAGCCAACATTGACTATGTTCCACTCAAAAAAAAACTCTGACTTTCTCAACGACTAACCCATTCTTACTAGCACCGACCAAAATCTAAACTATGTGTCTGACTAAACCATTCTTACTAGCACCGACCAAAATCTAAACTTGTGTCTGACTAAACCATTCTTACTCACACCGCCAAATTCTCAACTTGGTGTCCTCTGCAACTCTTTCACTGCCGATTTCGCCACGCCCATTTCCCAGTGACTTCTACCAATCTTACATCTACTTTCGGATTCTATCTCATTCCATTTGTTGGAAAACCCCTTATTCTGCCGGCCCAGTAGCACGTGATCAATACACCCCCTTTTTTTTTTTTTTTTTGTTGGATCTGCGGCCATCCGGTGTGCCGTTTGATGGTGCCGATTGTCCAAAAACAACTTTATCCCTCTCATATAACACCTTGTCTCCATAGCGTTCTAAAACCACAAAAGTGACATTAGTGACCACAGCATCTATATTTGGAAACTTGTGTGTGCGTTTAAGAACCGACTTCCGGTCTAGCGACTGAAGTAAATTGCCCCTACTATATTGACCTTGCATAAACATTAACCTGTTTGTTTCGCAAAACCACTTGCTGCTTTTGCCCTAGTATTCACCGTCTGTTCCCTGCTTACAACGGAAGTTATGCTAATGGCTCTGTTTTTCATTTCTACTACACACTAATTTTATAATTCTTACTGAATAATTCTTGTTACTGAAACTGACGCTATTACCATATTATCCTACTAATGGCAAGAATCCAAAAGGAAAACTAACTTTCAAAGTCTTAATAAAAAATTTTATTTTTGTAAGATTTTCAAATCTTACAAAAGCTTTCTTGGACTAAGGGGAGTTCCCCCATGGACTGAAGAAGTCCAAATGTGTCCCCAGTTCACAAAGGGGAATCAAACAAGAGTAATTACAGACCTGTTAGTCTAACTTCTGTTCCAGGGAAAATAATGGAGTCACTGGTTAAGGAAGCGATGCAAGTTCATCTAGACAAGACTGCAGTTATAGTTCAGACACAGCATGGGTTTTTTAAGGGAAAGCTTTGTCTGACAAATTTGATTGGATACTATGATGTGGCCACAAAGGAATTGGATTCAAAAAATACTTTTGATATCATATACTTGGATTTTAGGAAAGCATTTGATACTGTGGCACATGGACGGCTACTGTACAAATTGGAGCAGTATGGCATTAAGAGCTAGTTGCTACAATGGATAAAAGGATGGTTGAGTGGGAGAAGACAGAGAGTGATTATCAATGGACACTGCTCTTCATAGACTAATGTTATTAGTGGAATACCCCAGATTTCAGTGTTTGGCCCATTGTTGTTTTCGGTATTTATCAATGATATTGATGAAGTTATATCAGGGTTAATGTCTAAGTTTGCAGACGATACGCAGGTTGGCAAGGTTGTTAATGACAATGATGATAGTATGCTACTGCAACAGGATCTGGAAAAGTTGAGCAGATGAGCTGAGAGGTGGCAACTGAAGTTTAACATTGACAAATATAAAGTACTGCATATGGTAGCAGTAACCCCAGAGTAATGTATCAACTGGGTGGTACTACCCTCAGGTAGTGGAGAATGAAAAGGACCTGGGGGTAATTGTGCAGTCAGATATGAAGTTTTCTGAGCAGTGCATAAAGGCTGCAAGAGTAGCTCATGGTGTCTTGTCAATGATATACAGGAATTTTTCTAGCAGGGACAAGGGCGTGATTGTCCCCTTGTATAAGGCAATGGTCAGGCCACACCTTGAGTACAGTATACAGCTCTGGAGGCTTCATTTTAGAAAGGTATAGAGATGCTGGAACGAGTACAGAGAAGGGTAACGAGATTGGTCAGTGGAACAAAGGGTTGGTGTTACCAAGAAAGGCTTAAGTTCTGCAAATTGCAGCTTCTGGAGACTAGGCACCTGAGAGGTGATCTAATTGAGGTGTATAAGGCCTTGAATGGATTGAGAGAGCTCAATGCTAATGGAATTCTTCCTCTTGCTCAGATTACTCACCTAATGGGGCATAAATTCAAATTGAGATAAGGCAATTGTAGAACAGATGTGCGGAAATTCGCCTTTAGCCAGCGGGTGGTTGATAGTTGGAACAAACTTCCATCTGTTGTAGTGGAGGTCAGCAACTGAAATTAGTTCAAGGGAGAAGTAGACAAACATTTGGAGTGAATCGATAGGTGAAATGGGAAGGGTGTTTTTTTTTTTTTTTTTTGGCTGATGCTATATAATTTTGCTTTCTTGCATCATATGCCCTACTAATGTTAATGCTAATATATTAATTTCATGTGGTATATAAGTGGTATTAATTATAGTAATAATCTTAATTTAAAGTAGCCACGTAACGTCCTTCCCTAACTATATTAAAAAAAAAAAAAAGACCTCACCGGAGACGATAAAAATGGAAAGAGCAGATGAGTGATTTCGTTGTTTCAATAGTCATTCTCAGTTACAGGCCTTGTTTAATTATTAGTTTAATTTTGATAACAAATTTTGCGTTTGTCGCATATACAGTATATTACGACAATGCTCACATTGTTTCTCTTAAGAAAATGCATTCTCGATTCGGAACAGTCAGCAAGAAAATACTGGCGCTTTTATACAAATGAAACGAATTATGCATGCATTTAAAAATGAAACTGCAAAAAGTTTCACACGATGAAATCCCATGTTGTAGCCTCACTCATGCGTTTGAAACATCTTTTACGGTTTTCGTAATTACGCATATATAATGATACCTTGTTCCTACTTTATACTTTTTCATATACATTATATACATATACACACACACACGGTTGTTATGTTATGTTTATTATTTTGATTTTTAGGAGCATTAGCAACTAAGGCCATATTGCTCCGGGAATATGCGGTGGTCATTCCCTGACCTTTTCCCCATCCTCCGTATTTGGTGGTGACGGGCTAGAACCCCGGTCTAATCAAGCAGCATGTGCTACGCACTGCTAGTCCTTCCCACCTGGCTACGGAGGTGCCACACACAGGGTGATTCAGGAGGAATAGTAAATATTTTGGCAGGTTATAGTATCGATTATTGAGAGTAAAAAAGTTCAGATAAACGTGTACAATTCTCAATGGATACAGAAATACAGCTGTTTGAAACTGGCGCGCAGAAAACCATTATGAGCGGTATTAAAGAACGATAAATGACTTATTGTTTGTATTTATTGACTTTCTGCTGAATGTTACAAAACACAAATAATTGACAAATTGTTTACATTTCACCGTAATGGTTCGAAATCCCACCGTCAACCTCAGTGCACTTTGCAACTCTTGTGGTAGATGTTCCAAAGTTCCAAAATGCGAGCGAACAATTCGTCTATTGTATTCACCTTTTCTTTGTATACTACGCTTTTCACTCATCTGCTTTTCAAAATTCCAATCGCTGGGCGTCGTCTCCTGGTTGAAGGTGTTGCACCCGCTGTATGTGAAATGGATACAAACCGTGCTCACGTAATGTTCGCCATACTCTTGTCTGTGGAACACCGATACGAGTAGAAATTCTTCGTGTGCTAATAGTAAGACTACGTTCTACCCACTGAAAAATGTGTTCTATTTGATCTACATTTTGTTCATTTGCACGTTCAAAAGAAATATGGCGCTGGGAACTGTACCAGTCTCACCCAGTATGGTGTAAACACTAGTAAACGCTCTCGAATCCGGTATTCTGCGGTTAGGAAATCGTCGACAGTATTCTCTACAAGCAGCAGTAGCACTTCTACCACAAAAATCGTAGACAAACACCATATCGGCATGTGTGAAGATGTTCTTAACAACACTTCTAACACCAAACAGCGTCAGGTTATAAATGCTTCTTGATTGGTCACATCAGATTCAGGGAGCTGTGCGTGCCAGTTCCAAACAGCTGTATACCCATACCCATTGGACACATGTTTATATGAACTTTTTTACTCACAATAATCGATGCTATAACCTCCCAAAATATTTACTATTCCACCTGAATAGTAAATATTTTGGGTTTACAAAAAAAAAATATATATATATATATATATTTTTGTAAACTAGCCTCAGGAAGCAAAAGATCTAGATTCTGCTCTGTGTGTTTTTATATTTATTTATACACGCACGGAGCCAGCCTTCGTGGTTTACACAGTTGGTATAATCATGGGCCTCCACACCGGGTGGAAAAAACCCGAGTTCGAATCCCGTTAATGACGCGGGTAATTGGGTCTTTTTCACAACGTGGCTGAATTAGTCGGCCTCAGGCGAGTTTAGCATGGGTTTTCATTCCAAGGGATTGAAAATCGGATTTTTCATCCAGAAAACAGCAAATCGACCACAGAATCCATGCAATTTACAGACATATTATATACAGCGCAATATGGCCTAAGTTCCTTAATACCCAGACAACAACCAATACGGTAAACTCCCGAAATAACACTTAATAGTACCCTCCCGTTTTTAACGCTTTTCGTCTGGTCCCATGGTCATCACTATCAAGTACCATGCATTTTTTTAACAGCTGTAGCGCTGCAGTAACTTTCCTACTTATATAACTCCTACTTGTAAGGTTCCAGGAAGGAATAAATAAGGATATTAAAAGAAACTAAATTCTGGGAATCGTTCATCGTGCAGTTTTGTTTACTTCACCAAATTCGATTACAGGTGACGTTTATTTTATCTCGAACCTTTAAAAGTAAATAGGTCGCTTTTTACAACTGTGTTTAGCTGTTGATACTGTTGCACACGGAAAACTACTGTAAAAGTTGAAGCAGTATGGCATTAAAGGCAAGTTGCTGCTATGGATGAAGGGATGGTTGAGTTGGAGAAGACAGAGTCGTAATCAATGGACATTGCTTTTCGTGGATTAATGTTATTACTTGTGCCCCACAGGGGCCCATTGTTGTTTTCTGTATTTATCAGTGATATTGATGAAGGTATAACAGGCTTAATGATCAAGTTTGCAGATGGTAAAAGGTTGGCAGGGTTGTTAATGACAGTACACTACTACAACAGGATTGAGAAAAGTTGAGCAGATCGGCTGAGAGGTGGCAAATGAAATTTAACAATGACAAACGTAAACTAAATAAATAAAATAAATTTTCTGTTTATACTCCGGCACGACAACCAAGTCAGTAGAGTTTACAATAAATCGTCAATACAAATATTTATCGTATTTAGTAGTCACGGGCTTGAACCCCGGTCCACTCAAGGAACGCGTGCTATGCACTCTCGCTCCTGACCACTGGGCTACGTCAGGCCTCTATACTGCATATGGGTAGCAGTAACCTCAGAGTAACGCATCAACTGTGTGGTACTATACTCAGGGTGGTAGAGAATGAAAAAGACCTGGGTGTAATTGTGCAGTCAGATATGAAGTTTTCTGAGCAATGCAGACAGTCTGCAAGAATATCTCATGGTGTTTTGTCAATGATATACAGGAATTTTTCTAGCAGGAATAAGGAGGTGATTATCTCCTTGTATAAAGGAATGGTCAGGCCACACCTTGAGTACTGCATACAGGTCTGGAGGCTTCATTTTAGGAAGGATGTGGAGCTGCTCGAACGAGTATAGAGAAGGGCAACGGGATTGGTGAATGGAACAAGGGGTTGCTCTAACAAAGAAAGTTCTGCAAAATGCAGTGTCTGGAGACCAGGTACCTGCGAGGTGATCTGATTGTTGTGTATAAGGCCTTCAATGGTTTCAGGAAGCTCAGTGCTGATGGGATTCTTCCTCTTGCCCAGATTATTCACCTGAGGGGATATAAATTCAAATTGAGGAAAGACAGTTGTAGAATAGATGTGCGGAAATTTGCCTTTAGCCAGCTTGTGGTTGATTGCTGGAACAAACTTCCATCTGTCGTCGTAGAAGTTGATGCTTAAATAAATTCAAGGCAGAACTAGACAAACATTTGGAGTTATTGGATGGGTGAAATGGTAACGTGTTTTTTTTGGCTGATGCTATATAAGCTTACTTTCTTGCATCATATGCCTTTACTAATGCTATTCATCCTCGTACGGTCTTAGCTTTTTTTTTTTTTTTTTTTCGAATTCAACGTTATTCATCCGTTTTCCACGCCGTTCAGTAATGTTAATTGCGAATGCGCGTATACATGTATTCTTAGAGGTATGTTACGGAAAATTTCGCCATGACTACAAGTGATCATGCATTTTAGTAACGCTGTGGTTGGCATTTTCTTCCTTTCAAAATATCTTCAGCTAGCCTATGATTTCAAGACATCATACAATGCCAATTACTGCTTGCAAGTTTTCCTCGAAACTTGCTTCCCCCCGCCCTTAAATATTGCAGGAATCTGAAGTCATCTGTTATAGTCATAATGTGTTCAAATCGTCCTTAAAGTTGCATAAAAATACTATTAATTAAAGTTAATAAAAAAAGTAACGTTAATTGCGGTTCTGGGTTACTAAGCATTTCATCTTCGGAAATTACATCATATTGTTTTTTTTTTTTCCAACAAACAGCAATGTTAAAACAAGATTCCTCTAATTTATTCAACAAATGCCTCCGTTCTTATAATTCAGGATCAAATCTATTTTATCTAAGTTTTTCAATTTGTAATCTGGAAGATACCAAGGTTGTTTCCCCCGCAACACAAATGTTCATTTATCTTATTTATAATGTTCGAAGTCATGCAAAATAATTTAAAAAAATCATTGAAAGTCATCTGCTTCAGAAACAACATTATTAGCAGATGTTTCAATAATTTCACTTAATGCAGCACAGGTATCTTTAATAACCTCAGGGGCTCACATCTGATAAGTTATGGGCTTGGCCAACCCAGGGTCCTGAGCTGGATATCATTATTCTTCTCTTTCTTGGTGATTCCTTTCTACTTCTCTCTCTCTCTCTCTCTCTCTCTCTCTCTCTCTCTCTCTCAGGGTAACTCAGGAATTTTTTTTTTTTTTTGGCAGGTACAGCATAAGAGTTCCTCGACCAACAGTAACATCAGACCTAACAACAATCACCCTGTGTACTTGGTAGCAGAGGCGGATTTAACGGCGGGCGCACCGGGCGCGCGCCCTGGGCCCGACTTCTGAAGGGCCCACGCAAAACCCCAACTTTATACGCAAAACCCCAACAAATTAGTTTTTTTTTTTTTTTTTTTTTTATGTGAACCCCAAACACGAGAGGTATTAGAACCTATAGTACTTAGTACCGTGCTTGGGTTAAACTAAACTTTGTTAAACTAATATGTTCAACTATTAGTTCAAAACTTTGTGATTATTATTATGCTATTATTAATTATATTATACATATATTATATTCAAATTTTATTGGAAATAAAACATTAATAGTCCATAATATTTTTTATTTATTTAAAAAAATGGTTAATATGTATTTTTATTTTCCCTGTCTCTCTTTTTTTTTAAGGGGCCCAATATTTTCTTCGGTGCCCGGGGCCTCAACCGATCTTAATCCGCTACTGCTTGGTAGCAATACCCGTCACGAGGTGGAACCCCCAATCAGGGAGAAATAATATAAGAGAAGCAATAATAATAATAATTTAATAAATCTAAAGCCTAATAGCTTTGACAAGGCCAATACGTGCCTCCCATCTTGAATCACTGAAGAGCTTTATGCTTCTTTAGTTGGTCAAAATGTTCCAGCGCTATGATAAAGAATAAAAAAATAAATGCGATCTTCATTTTTACGATACAAATTGCTCGCTGCTCCATCTAGTGTCGTCAACTTTACATATAAAAAAAAAAAAAAAAAAAAGGGAGAGATTTAGAGACATCGGTTTTGTTTATCCAAAATTTTATACTTTCTTTACTAGAAAGTTCCGGTATCTCTTAAATTACTTTCAGAGCGATTTTTTCAAAATTTTAAAGCGATATCAGTTTCAGCTACTACTAATTACATCTTAATGTGAGTTGGATTGTTTTAGGCTGAGTCAGATTGCCAAATACAAGGGCTCACATCTGGTGAGTATGGTCTTGGCACACCCAGGGTCCTGAGCTGGATATCATCATTTTCCTCTTTCATGGTGATTCCTCTCTCTCACAGGGTAACTCTGGATTTTTTTTTTTTTTTTTTGGTTGGTGCAGCATAAGCCTCAGGCTGCCTTGTACCATATGGATAATAATAATAAATCCTGGCAATGACAAACGTAACTAAAAACACGTTTGAAAGAATACACTACACAAATAACATTAATTTGAGTACATTTCCATGAATATTTCTCGCGACCACACCTAGAATTGTGGGGTAGTTCTGTCACTCTTCTTATTTGTTTAGGTTTTGGTTTAAAAGAAAAAATAATTATAGCGAAATTCAGTGAATGCTGGCCAAATTTAACAGAACTCTTATCCAATATTTCATTGCTGATCGCAACATTCAATTTTTACGAATTGAATAATATAATTGTAATTAATCAATGAAGTAAAAGGAAGGACTTTTGCTTTCATCAAAGCGCCAGACAGTTTAAATTCTATACAGTGGGACTAACTGATGATGTCACCAGTTGGTCCCGCTATTCTATCGCAAATTCTAAATGGGTTCTTACGCCGTATATCATGTGACCGTATTTTCGAGCTGCATTGACTAATGTCATGTGACCATTTTGGTAATTCTCATGCAACCCCTTATACCTGTTCAAAATTTCTTGCTGTCTCCTCATTTCATCGTTATTCGCTGGTACACCAATACCAAAATTTAACCCGCTTCATCGCAAGATGCACGAGTTATACCACGTTTTCTATGTGCTCCGTTAATTTTGTTGAGCAGTGTAGCTTCAACACTTGGATGACAAGTGATATTTCTGCTTCATCGTTTTAAAGTGAGTTTGTACCATCGGTGAAACACAACTTGCTTTCCAAAATACTTCAAGAAAAGGCTCTGTTACTGTCGGATCATTGTCCAGCCCATCCTTCGGCTGAGGTCTTGAAATCGTAGGATGGCAAGATCAGAGTAGTGTTTCTGCCAAGGAACACAACTGGACTAATTCGGCCCATGGACCAGGCCATTATTCAAACCTTCAAAGCTTACTATCGTGGTGAGCTACTTTCTGGTGTTGCTAACTCAGAAATTAAGTTCTAGAATTTCTGAAAACATTAACACTGAAAGATATTGCATGCAATATTGGATTAGTGGGAAAAAGTAGCTCAAGAACAACAAAATTGCTAGAAAAAATGTGTTGATAAAGACGAAATCGCTAATAATAATCCTGAATTAGCAGAACATTTTCAGAACAAGAAGCGAAGGCTGCTTGTAATGTACAAATGACCTGAGTGTTTGAATTGTGGTGGATATGGAAGCTCCAGATGCGCATTACCTGAGCGGGGAAGAAATCGCAGCCTCTGTGAACAGTGGGAAGACAATTGAGTACAGGCTCAGGAGTCAATGTGGATAACTCGTGTAAGAAAAGAAGCACTAAAAATGAACAAAATGCTTGAAAACATTAATGAGGTGATGGCATGGTTAGAACGTTAGAGTGATATTTAGTGTCTGACCGCTATTAAGAATTTTGTACTCAAAAAAACACTGTTATGAGTACCGGTGAACAACATTTCACAGAACGGATGCATAAAATATGTCCATAACAGCATTGTGGATTAGTTGAATGTAAAGGGAATGATTTAATCTATAATGCATTATAAACATATAAATAAAGTACTCATGAACATTAGTAAATAAAGTATTTATTGGTAATAATCCAGAACACGGTGCCCCTTAGAAAATGACGTCGAGAATAAGAGGGGGGAAGCAGTGACGTACGGTTTGTAACTCCGCCCACTCACTGCATTTCTTCTCGACGACTGCACACGGCGAATGTCACGTGACATAACAAGGCACAGCTGAAAAACAACGAAATTAACGGCAACACGGCAATTTTTTCGGAGCAGCAATTAAAACAAATGCAATTTATTCCGAAAAGACAAAATCTCACGCAACATAACATGTCAGAGTTAAAATTAAGAAAATTTAACACAAAAACAGTAATTTTTTTCTCAAAACGAAACAAACTAATATGACATGCAGCAAACGATCAGCTTTCGCTGAATAACTCCCGAAGTCGCGTAAAAATGTAACCTAAAAACATAACCATTTTTCACTAAACACAAATGAAAGTCGATCAAAAACATGACTCCATTATAATTTTTTTTTCGTCCAACGACTGGTTTTTTGCTTGAATCCCTCCCGAAGTCGCGTAAAAACATAACCATTTTTATAAACACAAATGAAAGTCGATTAAAACATGAAGCCTGTTATAATTTTTTTTCGTCCGACGACCAATTCTAGCTTGAATCCCTCCCGAAGTCGCATAAAAATCTAAAATCTTTTTTTCGCTAAACAGAAACGAAAGTCAATTAACACGTGCAACGAACAATAAAACTGCCCTTTGCATAAGCACAAAACGGCAACATAGAATTTTTTTTTTTGAAAGAACCCAACTGACACAATATTCAACCAAAATTAACCTAAAAACGTAACCTTTTTTCGTTAAACAGGAACGAAAGTCAATCAACACGTGCAACGAACAATAAAATCAATGACCCACTGTTAAGATAATTCTCGTACAAGGCCAGGGCAACAGAAGGAGCTTTTGTAAATAACGCAATAATCGGCGTCTGTTGCTGTTTACAACCTACCTCCAACAGAGCTAACTAAGAGTGAGCATTGTGTTTCCTTCTCCCTCATAGTGACAATGGCTGAAGCTAGCAGTGCGCCCATTGAAAAAATATGTAGCCTATGTTTAAAAGCTGAGATTCTTACAATTAAATGTATTATTTGTGACCAGTTTTTTGGAGGCTGCTGCACCTTGAATATTAAAAAGCTTAGCAAAGCACAGAAACAAAAAAATTTATTTGCCTTTCGTGTGAAAACATGACAGCTCGAAAGAATTAACTGTTCTGATAAATGCAGTTAAAGACATTCAAACTACAGAGCAAA
The DNA here is from genome assembly GCF_048544385.1 of Mastigoproctus giganteus. Classification (NCBI taxonomy): domain Eukaryota; kingdom Metazoa; phylum Arthropoda; class Arachnida; order Uropygi; family Thelyphonidae; genus Mastigoproctus; species Mastigoproctus giganteus. The sequence goes on from NC_143583.1 coordinate 211,773,712, forward strand.
TTTTGTCTGAAGTAACGGAAACTCTGCTCTCTTTCTGCAAGGTTGTGGCCCAAAACAACTCCTCCATGCTCGAAGACTCAATTCAAGATTCTTGGTTGTGATGCTTGCCCAGAAAATTGCAGGCATGGAATACTGACATCTCCCACAAGGCAGCAAGTTAAAACATCACCTCTAGTTACAGTTGCTAAAAATAAGCTTACAAAGATGCTCAGCGAGTCCATGGAACCTATCTTACAGCAGTTTAGTAAGATACCGAGATCTCTGCAAACTTCTCTGACCAATTACTTCCCATCTATAAACTCATATTTGCCCTGCAAGAAGAAAACAACCTGCTTAAAGAGCAAAATCTCAAAATCCTACACAGTGTAAAGCTACTGGTGGAGAAGATGGATATCCTGGAAAATCACACCTGCATGAAGAATAAGGACTACAGGCCCCCTTCTTCCCCTCAGTCATCCAGTGATGAACCAGGTGTGAAGATTAGCAAAGCAGTCGATTGTTCTATAAATCGTGAGGTCAACTACACTCCCACCACTCATAAAGCTAGTTGTCAGTCCAGCTACATAATTAATGTTTGGCAAGCACCAAACACAGGAAGATGGGGCGGCAACTGTCAGCCCGCTCTGCTGCTTCAGAGGCACCGTCCCTCTCATATCCCATCATATCCTCCTCAACATGCTTTCATTTCAATCACTGCTGAGAAAATCATCAGTGAAAAGAGAGAGAGAGAAAAACAAGATAGCAGAAGTATCCTACAGACTGCAGAACCTCAGTTCCAATAGTATTTCGCATTCACCTTTGCCAGAAACAAGTTGCAACACCTTGAACGGGACCCACACTACTGGTAATAATGTCTGGCAGTGTACAGCACCTTGCTTTTCTAATCGCAAGGGTCGCGGTACTGATGTTCGTAGCACATCCAGCCAAGATTTGAATAGGCTGGCCAAATATAATATTACATCCGTTACTACATGAGAGAAGATCTTTATCTCCAGAGTAGGCCCTGCAACGCAGCCCAGTAACATCAAAGATGTAAAACTGAGTTTGGATTAACAGTAGACATTAAAAAATTAAAAACGAGGCATCCTGCTTACTCCTCATTTGTTGTCACATGCCCAATGGGACACTCCTTGTTGCTACTGAATTTTCAGGACTGGCCGGCCGGCAGGGTCACTGGTCAAACCATACAGCGATGGATGATAAAATCAAGATCAAATAGCCCTGCTGAAATGTCACAGTAGCAACCAAATCCTCCCCCTTCTCAGAGACAGGGGATTGGCAGCATGCGGTGTTTTTTCCAGAATGTTAGAAGCATTTCCAACAAACTTCCCACGCTACAAACCTTCATGATGATGGCTGACTTTGACTACATTTGCTTTGTTGAAATGTGTTTATGCAATAACAGACAACTAAACGTTCTCACTAATCCACGGGCGCCTCCGTAGCCAAGTGGGAAGGAGCAGCAGTGCGTACCACACGCTTCTTGATTAGACCGGAGTTCGAGCCCGTCACACCAAATACGGAGGATGCGGAAAGGTCAGGGAATAACCACCGCATATTCCAGAGCAATATGGCCTTAGTTGCTAATGCTCCTAAAAACCAAACAACAACAAACAACATCGCTAATCCACTTGGATACAAATGTGTTGGCACTGGAAGAACTGAAAAACGAGGTGGAGGAACCATGATCCTGTATTAAGAGGAATAACAGTCTACAAAGGAACATTTTGAAGCCACCCGTGCTACCTTTTTCAATGGGAAAATAAAATTACAAATCTGTCTCATATACCTGCCTCCTGAGCACACCAGAGATTCAAGAAATGAAATCCTTGATTGGCTTACCATTAACCTCAATCCAGCTGTAGATACGATCCTGTTAGGAGATGTTAACATGCCAATTCCAAAACATACTGACGCAAAAAGAAATCTTGACTATTCTTCCACAACTAAATCTGAAACAGCTGGTTACTCCAGCAACTAGAGGGTTCCAACGGTTAGATGTTATCTATTACAATACACTTAGCATTAGATTAGCAGACAACTTGTTTCACTTTAAGTCAGATCACAATCCCATAGCTGTAGAGACCACACTCAATGTTGCTGGAACCGATCAGAAGGACACCAGAAATTTTAACAGCATGCACAGAACGACCTTTTCTTTAAAATTTATCAAGCCAAACATCATTCTCAAAGAACTTTGAGAATACAAATGGCAAGAACTAAGCGCAAAGCCGGCAGAGGAAGCTTTCCAGCTACTGGCCCTAAAGCTCACAAAAAATACCTATGAATCAGCATCAAGGGTCATAAGGATAGCCAGGAAATCCAAAAACTGGTTTAATCTACAGATAAAATATGTCTTTCGTAAAAAGCAATGACTTTACAGGAAGTGGCTGAAGACAGGACATCCAAATGACTACATTCTGTACAAAAAAGAGAGTGCTCACTTTATAAAGCTGAAACGACAAGCACATTACGCAGCTGTATTATCAAAGCTCAATCAAGAAAAAAAGGATTGTTGGTGATAACAGAACAAAGGGTCTCATGACTGCCAAGGTGAATGGTCCAAAAAGATATTTGGACAACTTCCTGTGCCCAACCAATTAGCAACTGAAGAAAACAGGAAAAGAATAACTGACCTCCTTCACTGAATCACAGAAAAAGAAGAATCCGTTTCAAACTTACTAAGAAAGACACCTCTAACAATCATCACAATTACCAAAGAAAATCTCAATCCAGCTGTTTTCTGGATTGAGGTTTCTCATGAAAGCCATAAATGAACTTCCTAATAAAGCAATTATTGGTCCTAATAACTTCCCTCTTTTCATGGCAAAAATCAGCAGCCCTTACATTATTGAAGTGTTGCATCACACTTTCAATGAAATTATTAAAAAAGGTACTCTCCCTTGTATATGGAACAGCTACACAGTCAGGCCCATTCCCAAAATAAAGAAACCAAAACACGCCAAAGACTATAGACCCATAGCCATAAGTTGCACCATCTTGAAAATTTTTGAGAAGACCCTTCTCTCAGCTCTCACCCAACACTGCTTTGGGCATCATCCTCTGCACTTACACTCTGTCTTATCTGAAAGATCAACTGTCACAAATCTCCTCGAGACCCTTTTCTGGATGCAGAAAGCTCTCAACAATAAGGAACAGCTCAATATTATCTTCCTAGACATATCCATAGCTTTTGACAATATCTCGATAACGGCTCTGGAACAAATTTTATCTTTCTACTTCAAAATACAAGGCAATCTCCTGAAGATTTTATGTAACATTCTGAAGGAAAGATGCCTCATAATCTGTAATGACAATTTTATTGCCCATTACTCCATTTTGCAGGGAGTGCCACAAGGAGGCGTTCTGTGCTCACTGTTATTTGTTGCAGCTCTGGAACCATTTTTTGCATCACATAAAGACAACTTTATTACATATGCTGATCACCTGAAATTCTTTGTTTGTCAAATCTAAAGATCTACAACAAGTTAAGTAAACAAATCAACAAGCCAATAACACAATAAATGAACTGGAGCATTACCTTGACTGTATTGGACTACGTTTAAACCCAAGAAAATCTGCCCAGATGACAATTACAAAGAAAAAGAGCAGGAACAATATCTCTATGCTGGTAAGCGGATGCAAAGTTCCAAAGGTTAAATCACACGTAGACCTTGGCCTAAAATGGGATGACGGACTAACATTCTCCGAGCACTTTGATTACATCAAAGCTAAAACATATGCAGCACTCTGGGCTGCCAAACAGGAGTTAATTGGCATTAGAAACCCAGATCTTGTTAAAAAGTATATCTTGAAATGTATACTTCCCATCCCACTGTATGCTTCACAGATTTGATTTGGTCCTCTGCCCCACCGAGCAACCTGAAAGCTTTCCTAAGTATTGAATACTGGCTTTTGAGATGGCTGAACAGGATCTCGAATCACCCATTTACTATCTCTAGATCCATCCTACTTTCCAATCTCAGCATTCCTCCCTGGAAACAGACAATTAACACAAGAAACATTTTCACATTAGCCCTACTGCTAACAGGAAGATTAGACGCTCCCAGTATTTACAGCTTGTTTCACTCTCATTGAGAAGTCACCAGGATTGCTGAAACAAGACATCCTCTTCAAAGCAACTTAAAAAATCAGAACAGCCTAAGTCGCTTTTTTACAGCAAACACAATAGAACTCTTCAGTCAACTAAGAATTGAATTGGAAAAGCTCTGTAACAAAAAAACCTACAGATTGCAAGTTTTTGCTGACTCTTATCATCTCGTGCAACTGTGGTGCACAGCCACTCAGCTCAAAAATTGCATTTAATTTTGATCCCTTTTAACTATATATTCTTGGTATTCTTGATGCCAACCTAAGATGTCAAAATTTTAAATATTCTATGATGTTCAAAGATGCCAAAAATTTAAATATTCTATTATAAAATCATAATTACTCATGTATTCCAAAATTCTATATTCAACCTTTCAGGATGAACGTCCCTTTGACTTTGTAACCTTTTGCTCATGGGTCTGCTTCACACCTTAGAATGTAACTCTCACCCTTCTAGCCAATGGCTGTCCCAGGAGTGTCTCTTTAACAGAGAAATACATTAATAATAATAATAATAATAATCGTGTCATCTTGTCAACCATGGTATGATGCCAAAGACTCTACATAGCAGCCTAGCAGCAATAGGTCTCCCAGAGAACACCTAGAAGGAACTCCAGAAAGTCGCAATCCTGAACACCTAATACGAAATCAAAGATTTCCTAGACCAACAGTAACACCAGACATTACAACCGCCCTGTGTACCTGGTAGCAGTACCCATCATGGAGTGGAATCCCCCCAATCAGGGAGAAATAATATAATAATAATAATCAGAGACTCAGAAGCCTGCTGAAAGCAAAGATGAACAGAGGGAATTAAAGCCATAAACATCTGTGTAGTCCCACCACTAACATACTTCTTTGGGTCATAGATTAGACTAACACCGAGCTGGAGGATATCATGAGAAAGACAAGGACAATGATGACCAAGAGCTGCCAACACCACCCTAAATCTGCCATGTAGAGACTGACAATTTCCCCGAAAGAAGGAGGAAGGAGCCTGATAGACCTTATTGAGCAACAGAAGGCAGCATTTGCTAGCCTGAAGGATTACTTCCAGAAACACACAGCAGCACTCCACCAGGCTATAAGGAAGATAGACAAGTGGTATAGATAGACCTCACTCAACCTAAGCGAGGAGTTCCCCCAGCCAGGAGGTACAAATGAAGATAGAAAGATGGGCAGAGAAGACACTCCATGGCAGACACTACAATGATCCCCATCAAGGCCACAAAGATAAAATTGCTTCCAATGCATGGTTCACGAGCGGGACGCTCTTCCCCGAGACTGAAGGATTCATCCTCGCCATCCAAGACCAGATAATCAACACCAGGAACTATAGAAAATACATCGCCAAGGAGCCCGGATGTTTGATGACACGTGTTGACGATGCCATCTGGCCTCAGAAACGATCCAACACATCACCGCGGGCTGCAAGGTGATCACCCAGACTGAGTACACTCATAGATACGACCAGGTAGCCAGGGTAATACACCAGAAGCTAGCAAGGAAATACCAGTTGATCGAAGAAAATGTACCATACTACAAGTACAAACCCCAGGCAGTACTAGAGACCCCAACCCACAAGCTGTAGTATGGACTGTGCCATAATAACGGATAGAACAATCTCGCACAACAGACTGGACATAACCCTTGTGGACAAGAAGGAAAAGGCTACCTATCTGATTGACATAGTGGTACCCAACACTGGCAACCTGCAGAAAACCAGGAAGTACACAAACATAAGACAGGAGATCAAAGAGATGTGGCATATGCAACAAGTAAGACCATCCTGATCATCGTTTCAACCACAGGTATGGTGTCAAAGACCCTATATAACAGCCTAGCAGTAATAGGTCTCCCAGAGAACACCTACAAGGAACTCCAGAAAGTCGCAATCCTGAACACCTGTAGGATAGGCAGAGAGTTCTCAACCAACAGTAACACAAGACACATAACAATAACCACCCTGTGTACTTTGTAGCAATACCCGACATGAGGTGGAACCCCCAATCAGGGAGAAATAATATAAGAGCAATAATAATAATAAAACTGCTCTTCGCTTAAGCACAAAACGGCAACATAGAATTTTTTTTTTTTTTTTGAAAGAATGCAACCGACACAATGCTCAACCAACAAAACACTACGTTAATAATATGTGAAAATAACACAGAAATACAAATAAAACTCACGTCATAAACAGAGGACTAAATAAGCAACCACGTCCCAAGCAGCAACGGAACATTAACTCCAGCAAACTGCAACAAATGAACAGCACAGATCACAAACCAGTACAAATGAAATCATATGCGACAATTTTCACATTGAGCGCTCCAGTGATGTTGTGTCATGTGATATCTGCCTGAAACGAAGAGGGATATGCAGTGAGTGGGCAGAGTCACAACCTGTCAATCACTGCTTTCCCCTGTTATCACAAGGATGCACCGTATACTGGAGTACAGCATATTTATTTACTAAGTAAATTGTATTTATGTTTAAAAAAAAAAGGAAAACTTTTTTTTCAGCTATAACGAGTTTGTCTTATAATGCAGGTATTAAATTTCTTGCCTGATATCCATGTTTTGTCGAGGTTGCCCTGTATTTGTATTCATTATTGTACATAATATATATGGGGAGGAGAAAGTGAGGTAAACTGCCAAAATGCCAAAATAATAATAATTAAGCTTTCTTCTGGGAATTTTTACGGGCGATCTTTTTCATAGTCTTATTTTACTGTATCTTATGAAAATCTCACTGAATTATATAAAGTATTGATTGCACTGTAGAACAGATGTGCAGAAATTTGCTTTCAGCCAGAGTAAGTGATTGGAGGGAGTAGACATGTGGTAGGGTGAGTTTTTTTTTTTTTTTTTTTTTTTGACTAACGTTTAAGCTTGCATCACTAATGAACACTTTTTTCAAGAAAAGGGTGAACAGAAAGTGGACATGGAAGAGTCCAAATGGATTAACTACTAATGAAGTAAACTTCATCCTCACTAACAGAAGATATATTGTGAATGATGTTACTGTCCTGAATAAGGTAAATGTTGGAAGTGATCACAGTATGGTAAGATGTACACTTGATATAGATGTAGGAAAGGAAAGGAAAGGAAAAAACTGACTCGAGTAAATAATACAAAGGTCTTCGGGATAACAGAAAAGGAGAAAAAGCAGTATGTACTGGAACTTAAGAACAAGTTTGAGTTTCTGCAGACAGCTCAGGACCAAGATATCGACGAGGAATATTACAACTTTCTGAAAGTGATAAAGCCCAAGAAACCTATAGGAAAAAAGAAATCCAAAGAAGAAAAAATTAGTCAAGAAACACTTGTCATGATGAACCGAAGACGACAACTGAAAAGCAAGAAAAACACTGAGAGGGAGAAAATTGAGTATACTGAGTTATGCAAAGCCATTAGAAAGAGACTCAGAGAGGACATAAGAAGATTTAACACAAGAAAAGTAAAACAAGCATTAAGGGAAAACAAAGGATTTAAATCAGCAGCCATGAGCAGTAATACAGAAAGAAAAATGATACTGAAACTGAAGAATAGCAATGGTGTACTTATAAACAGCAGAGAAGGCATAATTCAAATAGCAGAAGACTACTATAGAGAATTATACAAGGAGCAGGGGAATGATGCCAGCAGTGGGGAAGATGATTGCAAAGTAGCAACACATACAACATACCCGATATTCTTCCTGATGAGGTAGAACATGCATTGAAGAAAATGAAGAATCGGAAAGCCCCGGGGGAAGATGAAGTTACTGTAGAGTTGTTAAAATTAGGAGGGAGAGACATAACACAAAAACTGGCAAGGCTCTTCACAAAGTGCATTAGAAAAGGTGTGAAGCTTAAGCAGTGGAATAATGCAATCATAGTTTTGCTGCATAAGAAAGGAGATAAATCAGAAATTGGAAATTATAGACCAATTAGCTTGTTATCCCACATCTACAAGTTGTTCACAAGGGTCATTACTAACAGATTAGAAAGAATACTTGATGAGAATCAACCGAAAGAGCAAGCTGGCTTTAGGACAGAATTCTCAACTATGGATCACCTTCATGTAATATCACAGCTAATGGAGAAAGCAAATGAATATAAAACATCATTATGCCTGGCATTTGTGGATTATGAAAAGGCATTTGACTCTATACAGCATAAGGCAATGTTTCGGGCACTGCAAAGACAAGGCATAGATACCCCATATATTGAAGAAAATATATGAGAACGCTACCTCCATTATTAGACTAGACAAAGACAGCAGGAAATTCAAAATTGAGAAAGGAGTTCGACAAGGAGACACAATATCTCCAATATCTCCAAAGCTGTTTACTGCTGCCCTTGAGGAAGCTTTCAGAAGATTAGACTGGTCGCAGAAAGGAGTCAATGTGAACGGAGAGTACCTAAACCATTTACGATTTGCAGATGACATTGTGGTCATAAGCCACGATCCCAAAGAATTAGAGGAAAATCTTAATCAGTTATGCACAGTTACTAAGGATTTTGGACTAAAGATGAATATGGCTAAAACAAAAGTAATGATGAACAAGTATGCCACAGAAAGGGAAATAATGATTGAAGGAGCAGTAATTGAAAAGGTGGCGCCTCCGTAGCCAGGGAGGAAGGAGCAGCAGTGCGTAGCACATGTTTCTTGATTAGACCGGGGTTCGAGCCCGTCACCACCAAATACGGAGGATGCGAAAAGGTCAGTGAATGCCCACCGCATATCCCGGGAGCAATATGGCCTTAGTTGCTAATGCTCCTATAAACCAAATAACAAACAAAACAATTGAAAAGGTGGAGTCATATACTTATCTGGGACAAGTTATTAGCTGTAATAATGATTTTTTTTTTTTTTTTTTGGTAGTTGTTGGCGCATCGGCTTCTGTGGCCATAATGCACCTCCCAAGATTTTTGCAGTACTTTGATCCAAGCCCGAGGCGGGATTCGAAACCGTGACCTTTGGGTTGCCAGGCAGGTACCTTACCCACCCGGCTAGCCCGGTCAGCCCTGTAATAATGATAAATGGCTGGAAGTCAAGAGAAGAATAAATTTTTGGATGGATAGCATTCAGGAAATATAGTCACATACTGAAGAGCAATATCCCAGTTTGTCTGAAACGTAAAATAATGAGCCAATGTATATCCCCACCATGACTTATGGAAGTGAAACTTGGGCACTCACCAAAAGAATGGAAGAGAAGCTGAGAACTGCACAGCGAAGAATGGAACGAATTATATTGGGAATCAGACTGTTAGATAAGAAAAGAAACACATGGATTAGGCAGCAAACTCAAGTAAAGGACATTCTTATCAAAACAAAGAACTAAAACGGTCTTGGGCAGGACACATAGCTCGAAGACATGATGATAGATGGACTAAGAAAATAACAGAATGGTATCCAAGAGGAGATAGAAGAAAACCTGGAAGACAAAGGCGGAGATGGAGAGATGAAATTCATGAGTTTGTGGGTAGTAAATGGATGGCCAGTGCTCAAAACAGAAGGAACTGGAAAGTTGCTGGAGAGGCCTTCATCCTGCAGTAGATTGAAAATGGCTGATCATGATGATAAGCTTGCATAATTTGTCAGTATTGCTACTAAGGTTGAAGGAAGGAATGAATGGGCAATGTGGTATATGAACATAAACAAAATTTTCTTGGTTCACACATAAAGTTTTCTTTTTATTTTCTTTTGTTATGAATAATGGATTATTACCATTTTCTAATGCATCTGAAATGAAATGTAATGCACACAGTAAGTACTTATGAAAAACAGTACTAAACTATCAATTTGAATGAGTCTGTATGACAAGAACACACAGCTCTCGCTAACAAAATTTAGTACTATTCATATCAAAGAAAACCCAGGAAACAGTGAACTTCACTGTTTTCCATTTTTCAAAAAAATTAATATGCTTGTATTAAATTATTTTCAATTTTCAAATGCTGTAGTAGCTTTTATTAATACGAATATATGTAGTATTATATTATACATATACCAGTATTTTACATCTACGTTCACATATGAGGATTTATTCAGGGAAGGGAATGGCAGAGGTGAATTAAACTCTGGCAGTGAGCAAGATGATTTTGTAATAACAGAGAGAAAAGTTGAGGAGAAATTGTAGAAGATAAACATAAGAAAGGCACCTGGGGTGGATGGGATCTATCCAGTTATATTAAAGGAGGCAGCAAAGGAAGTAAGCAAACCCTTAACCATAATTACTAGAGCTTCCTTTGACTCAGGGGAGGTACCCATAGACAGGAGATGTGCAAATCTGACCCCAATTCACAAAGGAGGATCAAAGGGCTACACAAGTAATTACAGACCTGTTAGTTTAACTTCTGTTCCAGGGAAATTAATGGAGGCACTGGTTAAAGAAGCACTGCAGGATCATCTAGACAAGACTTCAGTTATAGCTTGGACACAGCATGGGTTTGTTAAGGGGAAGTCCTGTCTCACCAATTTGATTGGATACTATGATGTGGTCACAAAGAACAATTTTGATATCTTATATTTGATCTTAGAAATGCTTTTGATACTGTTGAACATGGAATACTGCTGCACAAATTGGAGCAGTGTGGCATTGGAGACAAACTGCTGCTATGGATAAAGGGATGGTTGAGTGGGAGAAGACAGAGAGTGGTAACCAATGGACACTGCAATTCATGGACTAATGTTATTGGTGGAGTTCCCCAGGGTTCACTGTTGGTTCCATTGTTGTTTTCTGTATTTATTAATGATATTGATGATGAGAGTATATCAGGCTTAATGTCCAAGTTTGCAGATGATACAATGGTTGGCAGGGTTGTTAATGACACTAATGACAGTACACTGCTGCAACAGGATCTAGGAAAGTTGAGCAGATGGGCTGAGACGTGGCAACTGAAGTTTAACATTGACAAATGTAAAGTACTGCATATGGGTAGCAGTAGCCCCAGAGTAATGTATCAACTGTGTGAGACTATACTGACAGTGGTAGAGAATGAAAAGGACTAGGGGGTAATTGTGCAATCAGATATGAAGTTTTCTCAGCAGTGCAGACAGACTGGAAGAGTGGCTCGTGGTGTGTTGTCAAAGATATACAGGAATTTTTCTAGCACTGATAAGGAGGTGATTATCCCCTGGTTGTATAAGGCAATGGTGAGGCCACACCCTGAGTACTGTATACAGGTCTGAAGGCCTCATTTTTCGAAGGATGTAGAGCTGCTGGAACGAGTACAGAAAAGGACAACAAGATTAACGAATGGAACAAAGTGTTGCTTTTACGAAGAAAGGCTTAAGTTTTCCACATTACAGTGTCTGGAGACTAGGCATCTGCGAGGTTATCTGAGTTTTTTTTTTTTTTTTTATGAAAACCCCAAACAGGAGAGGTATTAGAACCTATAGTACTAAGTACCATGCTTGGATTGGAGGTGGAGAATATGAAAGAAGATATTTGTTGACATTAGACCTGAACTTCTATAGACTGTAATTTTCAGGAAATACATATGAAGGAAGGTTGTTCCAGAAAACGGCAGCTGAATGAATAAACAAGGAAGATGAAAAATTAGTTCTGTGAGTTGGAAGTTGGACAGTAAATGGATATTGGCTGGTGGCAGCATGTGTTTGGACTGTTTTGAAAGAGAGAATGAGAATTATAGAAGCCAATTCAAAAGAACAGTGCCTATGGAAGTATCTGTAGAAAAGGCATGCAACAGAAACAATACATCGATGAAACAGAGAGTGGAGAAACTGTTAGAGATGAGTCATTAATTAACCTAACTGCCCTCTTCTGAATGGAATCTAGGAGCCTGAGAGAGGTTTTGGGGGAACCACCCTAGATATGGGAACAATATTCCATGGTAGGGCAGATTTGTGATTTGTACCGAGTGAACAGATGTTTGGAAGAAAAGTAACACCGTGAGCAAAAGAGAAAACCAAGTTTTTTGGATGCAGAGGAAGGAATATTTGTAATGTGCTTGTGCCAAGAGAGAGATTAGAAATCAGGGTAATCCCCAAAGATTTTTGTGAGATATAAGACAGGACTGAGTTTTAGAAGGATTGAAATCAACTAAGTTGTCTTTGCCCCACTGGAGAATTACCTGGAGATCTACATTTAAGGAATTGTTAGCAAATATTTGAGAAGTTGAAGCTGATTGAGCAGGGCAAAGTTTCTCAAACTGGAAAGTGGAATGCAATGTGCTACCATCAGCAAAACTATGGATAGGATTTTGGTCAATGGAAGAAGGTCATCAATATACAAGAGGAAAGAACTGAACCTTGGGAGACACCAGCATTAGTTGAGAAGTTAGAAGGCAGAGAGCCATCTGCCCTCATCCTCAGTGAGCAGTCAGAGAGAAAACTGGATAACCAATTGCAAAAAACAGTTGGAAAACCATAAGATGGAAACTTGTTTAGAAGACCTTTATGCCAAACACGATCGAAAGCCTTTGAGATGTCTAGAGCAACTGCTTGCGTTTCACCAAACTTTTCCATTGAATTTGTACATAAATGGGTAACATAAGCTAGAATATCACCAGTGGATTGACACTGTTGGAATCCATACTGGCGATCGTTGATCAGATGGAAGGTTTCTATGTAGTTTAAGAGTTGGCGGTTAATTGATTTTTCCTTTACTTTAGAAAGAGTAGAAGTAATTGCATTGGGCCGATAGGATGGGAGGGATTTGTCACCCTTTTTAGGAACTGGCTGGATATGAACAAATTTCCAAGCAGAAGGAAAAGCACCTTTGGAATAAGAAAGTGAAAAAAGGCGGCAAAGAACAGGAGCAAGTTCAGGAGCACAAGTTTTGAGAACAAGTGGAGAAATACCATCAGGACCTGGAGCTTTCTGAGCATCAAGATTCGTCAAAATTCTTCTGATGGAAGACCACAGGAGGCATTGAATGAAGCGTGTTGGGAATGTTGGTGTTGGGAGGTGTTTTCATTAATACATTAGTTGGAAGAAAAATGGGATGCTAGCAGGTCAGCTTTATCCTTGGCTGAAGTGACAATAGAACCATCTGTTTTTGACAGAGGTTGGAGCAGAGATGGGCAAAAGTTGTGGCCAATAGCTTTGGCAAGAGACCAGAATGCTCGAATACCATTAGGGCAAGAAGCAAGTTTTCTACTCTTAGCCTGTTCAAAATCTAGTTTGGACTGATTAATAACTGCTTTACTATTGTTGTGAGCTTTGGTGTAGGTAGAAAATGAAACTGAAGAATTGGAAACAAGGCAATTACAATATGCAACATTCTTCTCTCAAACAGCCTTAGCACATTTATTGGAAAACCAAGATTTATTTAAAGGACAAGATTTTAACGTTGAATGTGGAATAAAGGATTCCATTCCTACAAGAATAATTTCACTGGCCCGATCTGAGGGAAAGTTGACATCAGAAGTTTTGAAACAGTAATCTCGAAATCGTCAGAAATGAAGAAAAAAATCTCGTATGTCATTCCATTTTGCTTTCTTGTAATGCCAAACAACACAAGGTTGGGAACAGCCATGAGATAAAGGTGCCATTGGAGAAGAGACAATCACCAAGTTGTGATCTGAGGTGCCTAAAGGACCACCCACCTTGACCGTGTGCTTAGAAGGGTGTTTGTGAGAAAAATATCAAGTACGTTGGATGTATGGTTAGGACTGTCCAGTATTCTAGTAGGTAAACGAACAATCTGTACAATGTCATTAGTAATTGCAGAAGCTCAGCATCTCGACCAGGTGGGGTCTGTGTGACTAGAAAACGGAAGCCAGCTGGAGTTGTGAAACTTAAAATCATCAAAGAAAATTACCTCACTGTTAGACTGGAGAAAGTCAAGTTACAAAGGGAGAAAGTCAAAGAGCTGCAAGTGATTAGTGGAGTTGGGAGAATGGTTAGACAAGAGATGAATTTGAAAGAATGAGGTAGAGAGATTTTAAGCCAGAGAAGATAGAAAAGAGGAGATTCCAATTTACCAAGTCTGGACAGTGAATATTGGAATGGACATATGCACAAGTACCACCTTTGAGGCAAAAGGATTCATACAGTGAATAATTTGGGCAACTGAGATGAGCAGCGGTTGAATCAACCGATAACTGAGATTCTGTCAGAAAAAGTACATGGGGTTTGGCAGACTGCAAGTGGAAATGGAGATCGTTGAGATTAGAACTGAGACCACATATATTTGTGAAATGAACTAGGAAGTGTTTGGAAGGTTTAGATCTTTCACAGATAAGCGTGCTCTTTTAGTTTGACAATTCATGGTGTATTTAAAAGTAAGAAAATATTGGGGAGGAGACATGCTATATGATGTAATGAAATTTTTGGATATGGCGTACACATGGTAAGAATATACCCAGATCCTTGACATAACGTGGCCCTCGCATACCCACTACTCGGACTCCCTCCAATCACTATCTGGCAGAGTAGAGGTAGCAAGATTATACACTAGTTGATCCGGAAGCCTCCTAGAGAGTTATCAATAGGTTCGGTGTACTAACTAGCGGCCCGGCCTGCAAACACCGTTTTAGAGCTGTATCCTCGAAATGTAAGGAAGTTTGGATCTCGCCATGGTGTTCATCATAACCTCATGATGCATGATGGAAGAGATAGGGAAGAGTTGACCGGAACCTAGCTGTGGAGATTAAACATGCATTCCACTTCTTCAAGCCTCTAATAAGCAAAGTGTTGGCATTGCTCTGGTTTATGAGAATCCTCTACCACCTGGTATTGCCTGGTAACACAGAGGGGCGGCATTCCTCTGTGTGGTGTGGGTGCCACACCTTGCCCCTGCTTATGGTGGTTCACACCTGGGTGGTCACCTACAGTGTGCTTGCACATGGGGTTATACCTAGGATTACTAACAGTCCCATCATCATGAAGGTGCAAGCAGAATATTTTGCTGTCACAGACCGTCTGGACTTTTCCGAAATTGGGTCCACTTGACTTGTGTGTCACCCAAATATCGGTTCAATCAGCGTTTTAGACTCCCAGGTAGCAAGCACAGCTTGTCTGGCATATTTGAGAGAATGTCTGGGACAACCTCAAAGACCTGAGAGGTGGTGTATAAATCCTTGAATGGTTTGAGCATGCTCAATGCTGATGGGATTATTCCTCTTGCTCAGAATAATCGCCTGTGAACGTATAAATTGAAATTGAGGAAAGACAGTTGTAGGATAGATGTGCAAAAGTTTGCCTTTAGCCAGCGGTTTGTTCCAGCAATCAAAATTACCAGTTGATTGCTGGAACAAAATTCCATCTGTCGTTGTAGAAGTTGATAGCTTAAACAGATTCAAGGCAGAACTAGACAAACATTTGGAGCGAGTGGATGGATGAAATGATAAGGTTTTTTTTTTGGTTTTTTTGGCTGATTCTAAATACACGTATGCTTGATTTCTTGCATCATATGCCTTTACTTATGCTAATGTAAAAAAAAATAATTTTTTCATGTTTATGAGTTTGTCTTTCATTTTGTGTATTATACAGGCAACTTTATTTCCCAATTTCCCTGGTTAATGGGATGCTTGGCAGGTCCAATTCTTCAGGCCTAGGAAGCAATTGCTGCTAAGGCCAATGGACATCATTGAAATTCAGCAAATTTAGGTCACTGACAAATATGCTTTGTCACCATACCTTTGTCATGATATGATGTCATGCAGCCAAAACTTTCCAGTATGACACTGATCAGAAGCATACTGTATATGGATAATCTATAAGGAATTAAAGTAAGCAGAAGAATTAAAATACAAAATTAAATACAGTCTTATGCAGATGATGCATGCAGTATTAATGGCAGAAAATGAAAATTATTTACAAAGATGTTACATCATTGTATAAAAAAAAAAAATCAAGAGTATAATATGGAAGTATCCATAGGGAAAAAACATTAAAAATTAACAAGAGAAAAAAAAACAAAAAAAAATATTAAAATGAAAATTAAAATTAGAAGGGAAGATGAGAGAACAAGTGATGGAGTTTTCTATCATCTTGTTTACCACATAAATAATTTGCAAATAACTCAAGGCATCAGGAAGATTAAATGATATAATCTGGAATAACTCAAGTATTAATCAAGAAGCTCAAGTCTTGATAGCATAAAAGTCGAGACAAGGGGTAGAAGAACAAAGATAAAACTACAAAAATGAAGACGTTAAGGAAAGTAACTAATAAAATATTAAAATAAAAAATTAAATGTGAAGAAATAAGAAAACAATGTGAATTCAACTAAATTGGGGAATGGACATAAGAAAAAAAAGGGAAAAGCACATAATCTAGTGATCCATAATTAATTATATAAATTAAAATAATCGACTATGAATAATGTAAAAGAAAAGAAATGCCAGTGAATGAAATCGAACTGACTGATTGTATTAAAACTAAAACTTATGTTCTACATTTTTTTATAATGTCTTACCCCCCCCTCCCAACATCAGCCACCAAACTTCTAATTACACCTTTCTATTCAATTATCAAAAATTCATTTATCGATTATGCCCATCACTGCTTTTAAGCATGGTATATAATTCAATTTCAGTTCAAAAATTAATAAAAATTGTAATGACCACTTTCTTGAATGATTTTGTTTTTAATAAAATTCATTATATTAATGATGCAGAGGTCAGGTTGCAGCTGAACTGGAACAGCAGTATTGAGTGAGTATGTCTGTAAAAGAGAGAAGCCAAGATTTAGTTCAACTAGAAGCAGTGGTGCTGAGGATTTGTCTTCGTTTGTCAAAACGTTCTTTGCAAAGATCTGGTGAAGTATAAAGATGAGTTGGTTAGCAATAAAACAGTGCCCATTGCCAGGAGTGAAACTGTGAATTAAGCTTGAGATGTCATAAGTTCTGACACAATGAACAGGAATAGAGAATATGTAACCAGTCTTAGTATTAGCAAATAATGTAAGAAAGCAAGCTTATACAGCATCTACTTACCAGCTGAAGATTAACTTCCACACATCTATCCTGCACCATTTCTCCTCAGTTTGAATTTATGCCCCCCTCATGTATAAGGGACACAAATGGAGGAAGGATTCCATCAGCATACAGCTTACTCAATCCATTCAAAACCTAACACACTGCAATCAAATCTCTACACAGGTGCCTAGTCTCCAGATGCTGTAATTTACAGAACTGAAGCTTTTCCTATAGTAGCAAGCATCAGCAGTAAGATTGGAACTATAGAGCTTTGCAGTGAGAGATCTGTGTCCAGTTAGAATAGGCTAGGAAAAAACATTTTTGGTCAGCTCTAGAGATGACCAGGCCATTGTTTGTGTCATAGCCACATATGCATGATTTGTCACCAATAATGATGAAAAAAAAAAAACAGTGTGGGCCAGCAGTAGTACTTTAATGAAGATAATGCTGCTCTCTCTCTCTCTCTCTCTCTCTCTATGGTCATTGTTGAGGATGCAAGGCATAAACTGCTGAAACAAGTCACATTCCCAAATCGTGTTAAATAGTGACTTATCCCATTAGAAATACCAATTTCACAAGAAGATAGCTACATGTTGATGAACTTTTCAGATAGCTACATGTTGATGAACATAATAATTGAATCATGGTTTTTGAAGTTTAAGGGTAACTAAAGCGAGGATCAACTTCAGTGGATAAGCAGCTCTTTTTAATATTTCATTGGTTTCTGTTGCACTTTTCCTTAATTTTTGAAAACAAAATTCAGTGCAAATTTGGTGCTCAGTAAAATCACTCAGTTTAAAATGCCAAGAACATAAAACACCTGCTATTCAAAAGTTTTTTTTTTTTTTTTTTTGTGGATGATGCTGTATAAGCTTGCTTTCTTGCATCATGTGCCTCTGCTAATGCTAATGTATGCTAATTCAGAGGACCACAGACTAATTCAGACTAACTGCAAATAAGTGAGCGATCTTTGCATTACTGTATTTAGGTGGGTCACTGGATATCTGCAACTAGTTTGCAACTCACTGTAATTCTGTAATTTCAAGATACATATTCAGCAACTTCAGACTGAAATCAGTGGTCTTTATAGAGCAGAGGAAGTGAGCAGTTTTGCTAAGCCCTATAGTCTGTGATTCAATGACCATGATGATCATTGATGTTCTCTTTGTTGATTTTGAACCCTGTGCAGCATCTTTGTTTTTATGAACTAAAGTTTTATTTTGTAAAACTCTGTAAAATGTGCAGCTTTCAACAGTATTTTAAACCTGTTCTGGGGCTTGGACCCAATTCAGTTATCTTTTGAATGCATTTATGTCAAAAAGATTCTGTTAATATACATGGCCAAAATACTTACTACTATCACTAAAAAGTACTTTCACTGTGTACAGTTGACAAATACCTAATTCCACAGCACATTACAAATTTGTCTTGAAATTACAGTTTTCTGAAATAAAAAAAAAATCAGTTACCTTAATTTTCATCTTTGCCACTAAAGTCTGCCTGTGTTCTCTTCTTTTCAAAATAATCTCCCTCAGGCTGTATACAGTTGTGCATTGAGGAATTCACTTGCAGAAGTTCTCTTGGAAACCATTTCTTGATAAGTCTGCGAGAGTGGTTGTTGTGGCTTTTTCGATTTTCCTCAACTGAGTTAAACTGTTGGTATTTCAGTGCGATCTTCAAGTTAAAGAATAAAAAGAAATCACAAATAGCAAGATCAGGAGAGTAGGAATATTTTTGTACTATTTATGTCAGTTGAGTGAATAACATTTTGAGCAGTAGTGGCACTGTTGTGATGAAAACACAATTGTTGGTCAAGAAACTCAGGGCATTTGTTGCAAATCAAATGGCACAGCTTTATTTTGAAAGATTTCAGCATGAGCATTTTTATAAATAGTTATACCATGTGGCACAAAGCATGTAATGAGAATAACCTTCAAATTGAAAAACATAGATGCGATGCAAGAATCATTTTCATCTTTGCCTGCAGTTATTGTTAATCTCTTAGTCTTTGTATCCCCCCTCCCCCAAGGCTAGCAGTTTTCCTATCCACCTACACTGACTTGACACCATCAGCAAATATTCTTTTAACCTTTAAGTGCATCTCTTCCTTGTAAAAAAGTTTCCTCTGTTAACAAGCAGAGAGCATGCTGAGAAAAATTCTATCCCCATGAGCATGGCGCAGTTTCTCCAGGACCGAACTGATTGATAAGGTTCTTGTAATGTACTCCCTTCTATCATTTCTGGGAATAATTACACACACCTTCACATTTAGTCATAACTCGTGACTTTTTTCAACATCGTCCTCTATTAGTTAAGTAAATCCTCAGATCTCCTATTCTTAATATCATTAGTACCAATGTGTACAACAAGGCATACAATTATAGTGCAATCACAGCATGTATTTGTTAAGGGGCAGTGTTGTTGACCAATCTGATAAGTTACTATGATGAAGTGACCAGGGAGCTGTATGCAAAAAAATAAATTTGACATCATATATTTGGATTTCAGGAAGGCTTTTGACTGCTTTTGTGATTGCTTGTTGCACATAAAAGACTACTGTACAAACTGGAGCAATGTGGCATTAAGGGCAAGTTACTGCTATGGATAAAGGGATGGTTAAGTGGAAGAAGACAGAGAGTAGTTATCAATGGGCACTGCTCTTCGTAGACTAATGTTATTAGTGGAGTTCTACAGGGTTCAGTGCTGGGCCCATTGTTGTTTTCAATATTTATTAATAATATTAATAATATTGATCAGGTTCAATGTCTAAGTTTGCAAATGATACAAAGTTGGCAGGGTGCTTAATGACAGTCATCAGGGTGAGCTACTACAACAAGATCTAGGAAAATTGGGTCGACGGGCTGAGAAATGGCAGTTGAAGTTTAACATTGACAAATGAAAGATACTGCATATGGGTAGCACTAACCCCAGAATAACTTATCAACTGTGTGGTACTCCACTCAGGGTAGTGGAGAACAAAAAAGACCTGAGAGAAATTATGCAGTCTGACATGAAATTCTCTGAGCAGTGCAGACAAGTTTCCAGGACAGCTCACGGGGTTTTGTCAATGATATACAGAAACTTTGCTAGCAGGGACAAGGTGGTGATTATCTGTTTGTATAAGGCCACATCTCGAATGCTATATATAGGTCTGGAGGCCTCATTACATTGTTAATAAAACAGTTTGTTCAACATTCATCAAAATTTTGCAGTGAATTATGCTTAAATATCAAAATATAATATATAGCTGAAACAGAAAAGAAAAATTATGAAAAGTAGAATTTTCTCATTCTCTATGTTTCTAAACTGCTTAGTAAATATAATGGTCTTGATGTTCACAGCAGAAGGAACTTCTCTTAATCACAAACTGCCCTAGTTTGCATTAATTTTAAACAAATAGTATATTGCCAAAAATGGTTAATCTGCCATTTATTTAAAACAGAAAATAGTGCTATAATAGTATCACAGTCTCCTCTTTAAAATAAATAGTAGATTAATTGTTTGAATGTATCTGAACCTTTTTAAACGTGTATTTATAGTTTACTTGTCTCCATGGTATAAATATAATATAGATACATTTAATATTTATATATTTAAAAAAAAATTCATTTAAGAATCAGTGTTTGGATTTAAAAATCTGGTTTTAATTAAATTTAAAATTAATAAAAAAATTTAAAGAATTGTTTTAAACCATTATGTTATAAAACAATCTGCGATTATGATCTTTCATTCACAGAGACTTAAAATTGGAAAATGTGCTCCTAGATGAATCTCAGAAAGTCAAACTGGTTGGTAAGTTTTGTTCCTGTAGGGCAGTATGTTTCTCAACCTTTTTACTTCTGGCATATTCCTTCTAAACAAAGTAAAATTCATAACCAGTTTCACCCCCCCCCCCTCGTCAAAAGCTTAGTTACCTTCTTTCTTCATTTGATAACGAAGTTTTATGTTTGTTTTGGTACATCGCAATCCTCCATAATATTCTTTGATGACTCCTCCCCCCCACCACCACCAGAAATTGTAACCTGCTGGTTGAGAACCACCACTGCAGAGTGGTTACTTATATATATATATTCTATTCTGTATTGTGTATATATTCTATTACATATTGTGTATATATTCTGTTGTACTGTACGTACATATATTCTATTGTATATATACATTCTAATTCCTATAATTTTGGTCTTCCTCCACTGCCTAATCCATTACAAATGCATGAGGTGCCACACTTCAATGTTCAAGGTCAATGCACTAAAATATTATGAAATCTTTAGAGCAGATCTAAAAATTTCAGTTAGAGGAGCAATATTAATTAATTAATGTTACTATTCTGTTTAGTAATAAAATAAGAAGGCCTTGTTTCATTACTAAAGAAAACCTTCTTTCTAGAATTTAAGTTCACTATATTTTATTTTTGTGGCATATCAAACAAATTATCCATCTATGTAAAGTTTTGTGAAGTTTATAGGGATTAATTGCAATATGATAAGATTTTTTTCCCTTAGGAGACCCCCAAAACATATGATTCATTGAGAAATTTGGAAAACACTGAGGGTGTAATATTGGATTCTTTAGCTGTATTTTTTAAAATACAGCAAAAGAATCCAATATTATTGCTGTATTTTTTAAAACTTCCATATTTTTCTTCTAGCAAATGCTCCCATAACAGCATTTACAATTTGGGCTGAATAGTACCATTCGTAACAAAAGAAAAAATTTAATTTCATTATAAATCTATAAATGTAGGTCTCTGAAAATAATTCCTTGTACTGATTTTTTTTTTAACTTTTTGTTCAAACAAAACTTACAAAGCACTAATAATAAGGGAAGTCAGCCCGAACCTAGAAATATTTTTACTGTAACAAAAATTTTATTAAAATAGTATTCATTATAATTTAATTTTACTTAATATATAATTGCAGAAGCATTGGGGTTAGTGTATACAGTGTAATCACTGTATGCTTTTAGAATTAAGGCTGATAGGTCCTTGAGCTGTCACAGACAATTCTCTCAGGTATATCAAGCTGGGCTTGCTACCTGGGAGTCTAAAATGCTGATGGAACTGATATTCAGGTGATACTCAAGTGGAGTGGACCTAATTTCAGTGGAGTCTGGTTGGTCAGGATTTGTCTGTCACTGACCGACCTGGCACTAGACTTTGCTGAATGAATCCTCTGCTAGCACCTTCATGGCTGTGTGACTGTTAGTAACATTGGGTCTAACCCCTGTGTATAAGTCCTGAAATACAGCACCAAGTTTACTGGAGGTGAACACCCAGGTGTGAACCAAACTAAACAGGGGTTAAGGAATTACATCCCCCCACACACACCACAGGGAGGAATGCGGTCCCTCTACGTTATCAGGCAATAACAGAGAGCAAAGTGGAGGAGAAATTGTTGAACTTAAACATAAAAAAGGCATCTGGGGTGAATGAAATCTATCCAGTTATATTGAAGGAGGCAGTGAGGGAAGTAAGCAAACCCTTATCCATAATTATGAGAGCATCCTTAGATTCAGGGGAGGTCCCCGTGGACTGGAGATGTGCAAATGTATCCCCAATTCACAAAGGGGTTCAAAGGGGAGATTTGTCTTGTCTGACTAATTTGATTGGATACTATAATGCGGTCATAAAGGAAAAAATAATTTCGATATACAGTATATACTTGTATTTCAGGAAAGCTTTTGATGCTGTTGCACATGAAGACTGCTGTACAAATTGGAGCAGTATGGCATAAGGGCAAGTTGCTACAATGGATAAAGGGATGGTTGAGTGGGAGATGGCAGAGTGTGGTAACAAATGGACACTGCTCTATATAGACTAATATTATTAGTTGAGTCCCCTAGGGATCAGTGCTGGGCCCATTGTTGTTTTGTGTATTTATCAATGAAGAATTCTCTAAGGGAGTAGATGCTAGAAGTTTATTAAATTCTAACAGGCAGCAAAATGATTTTGTAATAACTTAGAGTGAAGTAGAATAGGAATTGCTGCATTTAAACATAAGGAAAGTCACCTGGGGTGGATGGAATCCATCCAATTATATTTATGGAAGGAGCAGTGGTGGTTATAAAATCCTCAGCCCAAATTTTGAATGCATGTTTCGATGCAGTGGACATTACCGTGGACTGCAGATGTACGAATGTATCCCAAATTTGCTGCGAAGGAGAAAAGTGTGACATGAGAATTAGAGGTGTATTAAGCTTAACTGCTGTTTCAGGGAAAACAATGGAGTCACTGGTTAATGAAGTATTGCAGGATCATCGAGATGGAAGTGCAATTTTACTTCATTTAAGAGACTCCCTGCAGTACACCCCATGTGTTTGACGGTGGTGTTTTATGCTCTACAAAGTGTGAATTTTAACGTGGTTCAAACTTCAGGATCTGGATTAATTTCAAGTCAAAGCGATTCCTTTTGGTATGATGAATCGAACGATGGTATTTTTATGGCATTTTTATGGCAAACTTCTTCGGCATTGTGGTGTTATGAATGTTTTTGACTTTCACCCTTTAAGTCATTCATAATGGCATCGCCCTATAGGTTTTGCTATTGTTTCACATAAAAACTTTGAGTTGTTGGTTTGATGTTATTGGAAGTTACTTTGACTAGCCTTATTTTAAAATGAATCCTCTAGGAAATATGCTGCATGCTGATATAATTTTTTTGTGTTAAGTTGTTAATGTTATTTGTGACTGTGGAGATTTCTTCATTTTACACGAATAATTCAGTTGTTTGTCAATGGCCATTGCTTCTTCCCCGGCAGGGATAAAGGCCTTAGCACCAAACAACAACTAACCACGTGACTGTGAAGGGGAATGGCCATTGGTCAACAACTTCTGCCTGGTTGAAGACTCTGTTTACTCTGGAAATTGGTATTGCCTACTTTGACGTTGATTTTTATTGATTGTGGGCATATTCTGATTAATTAATATGCAAATTATTCATTAGCGACTACCCATATGAATATATAATTAGTGTAGGGAGCTATTTTGTGTCACCTCCCCCATCCATAAATTGACTATGGCAGATTTGCAACTCTTCCTATCATTGGGGGGAACAGTTGCAGCCAAGAAAGCATGTGGGTATGTATAATTGTGCTCCTGGAATATAAGGATTTAATCAGTGATTGCAAAGTTAATAATAATGACTATGTAATATCAGAATATTCCGTAAGACGAGTGCTACTGACTGATACCAAATGCATGCTAATCTTGGCATCAGGTAAATATATATATATTCATTTTTCATAATTTACTATGCAGCATGGCTGTGAATGCGAACAATGTCCGGCGACCAAGGTCAATGTGAGCTTTGTTTATTTTCAATTCCGAGGGCCTCCCTACACACGGGAATTGATGTAGTTTGTTGATCGGGAACGGACGATATCCCCCAGAGACTATACCGCGAGCTTTTGAAAGAAGCGGCCTAATTTCAGATAGTTGCACTAAGAGCAAACATGAAAACTGAATGTGAGAGGGCTCTAAAATATTTTACTTAATCCTGTTTCTCTACTCACTTCTTTCGGCTGATGTTTAGTCAGAAATAAGGTCATTGTCCTCTTCAACGCCCTTCAGTAACCTTCAAAAAAGGAATTTACCCTGCAGAAAACTGTTTTATATCCGGGCTCTTCCCCCATAGTGCTGCGTCTAGTTCTCGGATTCTGTTGGATATATTTTTGTGATTTTGCTTGTCTCGAAGAGCAGATTTTTGGACCATATATTTATCTGGATTGAGAACTTTCAGTCGACCTATTTTGCCCCAACATCAATATAGTGCTATTTGCTACTTGAACCAATGGCTGAAGAGGATATCATTAACCAGAAGGTTATGCTTCATCCACATAAACAGACTCAGAGGGGAACTCCCCTTCTGTCCCCATAACTAGGAACAAACTTCTCACAAAACTACCAAGATGCCATTGCAATTGATAACTCTCCCGGCAAAAATGATGACGATTGCAAGGAGAATGGAGAGCGGGGCCTCCTGTCCACGTCCAGAAAGAAAGCACTTGTCAAGAAAAGAGGGTTAAAGAAGCCAGAAACCTCTGCTAACCCCTCTAAGCAGAGGGAGGGCAATGATGAAGAGAGAGAGGATCAGCCTAACTTATTAAGCAAGGAAATTCCAAACCTAAGAATTATCCACACTCTGCGGCGTAAAATGGAGAGCTGTCTTTATAGCAATAATAGTGGAGTTTCCAGTGCTGCATGTTTGCGTATTACACACTGCTGGGGCTCATTGTAAAAGACGTTGTATGAAACAATAATTGAAAACGAGCAACTGAAATCAATGAACGAGCAGTTGCAGAAAACAAATGCGACCCTCATGACAACTATAAGCAACCCGGCTTTTGAGGCCTTGAACACCATTGCCTCTACCACACATGCCCAGGCCCCTTTTGAAGGGACTCCTCAGACTTTGTCATATGCAGCCGCCGTCAAAATGTCCAAGATTCCTCCCCAGAACACAAAACAGAAGCATATGCTCATTATCAAGGCAGCAGAGGGTTGTGATATTGTGGACAGCAATGGCATAAAAGACCAAGTCTTGAAAATCTTGAAACCAAAGTTGGAAAACATAAAAATCAAAAGTGTCCGAAAGATCCGCGACATAAGCATAAATCTGGAAGCAGCCTCCAAATCAGATCTGGAGAAATTACAAATGTGGAAAAGCTGAAAACTTGAGCCTCACCTTTGAAACCCCGAAACTTAGAGGGCCGAGCATTATCATCTTCGATGTTGACGTCTCACTCCAGAAGGAAGAGCTGTTGAAAGAGATTTTCAATAGTCAGGAACAAAAACAGGTCTACAGACATCATCAATTCCATATGCAATAATGGCTCTCCTGAGACAACAAATTGGCTGGACACAATGAACAAAATTCTGGATGACTTGATTTACCAAGATGATGCTGCCCTAAAGAAGATCTTTTTACTGAAGAGGAAGTGGTTGTGGCCATCAACAAGAGCAAGTATGGCAAGGCTCCAGGTCTGGACCTCATCGAGGGGGAATCTGTCAACGTCTGTGGACTGTCACTCCTGCTATTCTCATCCAGCTTTTCAACACCTGCCTGAAAGATGGCATATTTCCATCATGCTGGAAGCTTGCAAACCTGAGAGTTCTACCAAAGGATCCCAATGGCAAGACATCAGCTTATTGTCCTATAGTACTTTTCCCAACACTGGGTAAAGTCTTTGAGAGACTCCTGCTATTTCGCCTCCAGCCTGCATACGAAGCTAAAGGTCTTGCAGCTCCTCTCCAGTTCGGGTTCAGGCCGAGTTGTTCTACAATTGATGCTCTGACCATGATTCTGAAACTTGCAAAAGATTCTGAGGCCGCCTATGCCTTTGCAATTTTTATAGATTTTAAGGGCGCCTTTGACACCATTTGGTGGCCAGCCATCCTACAGAGGGTCAGGGCCACTGATTGCTCCATCTGATCAACTGCCTCAAGAACTACTTCTCTAACCGTTGTCTTACCATCAAAACACAGTTCCTTTCCATCACCCAGAGGCTGTCCCCAAGGCTCCATCCTTGGTCCAGCAGTGTGGAATATGATCCTGGATGACTGGCTTCTGAGGATATATTCAAACGTCACACAAACTTCTTATGCCGACGACCTTGTCATCATCGTTGAAGGACCTACGAGAGCTACAATAGAAACTAGGGCAAGTGCAGTACTGTCTGCCCTTTCCAAGTGGGGTGAGAATAACAAACTTTCAGTCTCTACTGAAAACAGCAAAACCCTTCTACTGAAAGGAAAGTTGGATGTGAGAAGGCCTCCGACCATCCGTTATAAAGGACAATCACTCAAAAACGCTGTCAAATATCTGGGTATTACACTTGATGACCGAGGAACTTTCATTCCCTATCTATGTTCCATCAAAGAGAAAATTAAAGCCTATATTGCCATGTTGGCACGCTTCACCTGCAAGGACTGGGGCCTCAAAGGCCGGGTTTTATATCTTCTTTACACAGCTGTATTTATTCCCATTGTCACATATGGTGCCGCAGTTTGGTATAACAGGATGACGATAGTAAGAAAGCAACGTCTGATCCTTCAGGTCCAGCGGCTTATGATACTGCAAATGACTCATGTGTATCGGACCACATCAACCGCTGCACCACAAGTTGGCGCCTCTGTAGCCAGGTGTGAAGGAGCAGCAGTGTGTAGCACACGCTTCTTAATTAGACCGGGGTTCAAGCCCGTCACCACCAAATACGGAGGATGCGGAAAGGTCAAGGGAATGACCACCGCATATCACGGAGAAATATGGCCTTAGTTGCTAATGCTCCTAAAAACCAAATAACAAACAAACAACAGCACCACAAGTTCTTACTGGATGCTTACCCCTAGATCTCCATGTCATATACTTCGGCCTCTTTCATGCCATCAATAAGAATAAGGAGGTTGAAATACTCACCATTAAAATGCGTACAGACACTAACATCAAACAGGAGATGACCCGTGTGTGCACTGAACTGGTTTCCCTATGGCAGACACGATGGAATAACTCATCAACAGGCGAAATTACTAAACTCTTTATTCCAAATGTCACCTTCCTCAACAAATGACATTGCAACTGGTTCTATTCTAACATCTACACGTCCTTTCTTTTGACTGGCCATGGATCATTTAAAAGGCGTTTTCTCGACTTTGGTCTGGCTGAGGATGCTTTTTGCATCTGTGGAGAGTCAGAGGACTGGAACCACATGATGTACTCCTGTCCGATCTATCTTGACCACCGCAACCAGCTTCTTCTGGCCCTCAATGCACCGACAATCCATCCAGAGGCTAGGGTACTGGAATCAGAAGAAGCCTACAAAGCATTCTCAACCTATGCACCGTGGTCTCCAACAGATGCCGCTATCACTCACAACCACCAATTGGCACACCTATGACTACCGCAGCTCATTCTGTCGACTAGCTTCACTGCCAGTCACACCAGAAATTAAATAGCTTGTCAGCCATAAGGATATACCAAACCCAGTAATGATTCTCTACTTCACAGGATGCACCATTGCAATCACATCACCAAGTTTCTATTATGTAGCCACTCGATAGCTGCCTCTATTTTTTTTTTTTTTTCTTCCTGTCCATCCACAGTAACTTCATATCCAACATGTGTTCTCTGCTGCTCCTAGAAGACTTCACTGGGTATTTCTCAACTTCCCTTGACAAAGCTTCCACCAGAGATTCTTGCCAACGCCGACACTTCTCTCTGCAGGGGATAAACTAATGGGATTTCTGCCTTCACTTCTCCGTGAAGCTCATTTGCTGATGCCGCCTCTCCATCGGCATGGGATTATATGCTTTTGGGCTCTTTTGCTGGCCTGGGACACTCTCCAGGCGGGATTTTAACCACCCAACAGAAGATGCCCCTCGATGAATCCTCATCGAAGGGGCTCAGCTGATGCTGGTCAACTGACAGGCGTGGGATCATCTGGTTGTTCGGCCCTCTGCTGGGGGTAGCATTCCGCTTTGCCTACCCTTGCTTCCTTCCCTTTTTCTTACCTTTCCTATCCAACTTGCTCCGTTCCTCTAATTTGGCCTCTGTCCTCTCTTGTTTCGCAAGTGGGGAGAAAGCCCGTCAGGCGTTCCTTTTACTTTCCTGGCCCAGCTCCTCGTGCCGGTGGATGGATGCTGAAAGGCTCCTTCCATGGTGATCGAGCCTCTCAGTAACTAAGAGGCCAGTCAAACAGCACAACCAACACACTACTCACACATAACCCATACTGACTGGCCTTGCAATGTTGTGCATACATCACAGAGTACTCACGCAGATTTGTGGGAACCACAGGAACCGCTTGGCAAAAACACCATATCCACTATGTCTCTTCCTATCATTATGTACAGTGTCCCCAGGAGAGATTAGTCCCATTGTTTTAGGGGCATTTTTACACTTGGTCTTCCTCCCCTCCCACATGACCAGTAGGAACAGCCCAAAAGTTAGCTGATGAACTGTTTAGCCCCAAATTTACCCACAGACTTGTGGCTAGTGTCAGACTACTGCATTTGGAGTAAAAAAGTAAAGTAAAGTGCAGCCATTATCAACCCACTGCAGGATGGAAGCCTCCTCAACAATTCATGTTGAGGGAAATGGACCATAATCTGCCACGCTGGTCCAGTGCAGGTTGGCAGATCGACCGTATTCAGCAGTCAGGGGCTTGAACCCCGGTCTACTCAAAAAGCGTGTGCTACTGCACTCCCGCTCCTGCCCACTCGGCTACGGAGGCCGTCATTTGGAGACCGCTTTGCATCTGTGACTCTTTGATGTCACAAATCCAAAAACCTGCCGTTTTTCCAGAAAATGGAAAATATTGAAATCGAGGTCCAGGAAACCTGTGTACAATAGTAAGAACCTGCTATACAGGACACTGAAGCAATACCTGACAGTACAGACGATGCCAGAACAGGCCTAGTGAGGAAAAAATGATAAAAGATAACTGTCAACAAGAGTGATTGGGAGACATGAAGTACAAGAGAGGCCAAAGATCCTAGCGCTAATGCTGTTACCCAGGAGGATCATCCCAAGGAGGGGGGTCAGAAAAGCTGACCCCCCCAATAGGATCCAACACTCCCAGATGGAACAGCCCTGGAGAAAATGCTCTTACTGCAAATGCAACTGGAACAGCTGATGGCCAAATCCAGTAGCAGGATTACAACCAGACTACGCGGAGAAATAATCACCGTATGGAATAAGATGGAATCGATCTTGGTCAGTGAACACCTCTTACAGGAAAAGACACAAGCAAAACTGGAAGCTTATCTTGACAAGTGGACAAAACAAATGCAACAGCGCACCCCTTGTATGCAGAAGTGCCGAGGAGCTTGAAAACACATGTGACAATACCTAGCATTCTGCCACCCAGGAGAAAGACTCTCTTACCACAACCAAACCTCATCATCCTTAAGCCAGCAACAGAAGATGCCCCTAAATCAAGACGTCAGTTACTGCAAACTTAAATGGTGATCTGAAAACAACGAAAATCAAGCTAATTCGAAAGACAAGAAACATAGGGATAATTATCGAAATGGACACAAAAAAGGAAGCAGAGACCCTAATGATCAATCAAAAAATACGAACACTGGGACTTGTAGATAGCAGTGGCCCCAAAAAAGGAAAGGCCCCTCAATTATAATCAGTGACGCAGACAAAAACCTGGCCCTGCCTAAGGAGGATATATACCACAGGAACCTATAAGACAGGTTTCCTGAGTGCAGCTCAGACACATTCATCTTCCCCAAATGCCACACCAAGTCCAGGAATGGTAACATATCTAACTGGGTCATTGAGTTGGCCCCTAAGGTGTGGCAAACCTTGAGCACACAACGCAGGGTATTCGTTTGTTGTGAAAGTTGTGCAGGTTCAAAGAGCATGTGGCTGTCCCCAAGTGTTTCAAGTGTTGCTTGTTTCGGCCACACTATTCACACATGTACTCAGACTGAGTTGACATGCAGCCATTGTGAGGAGAAAGGACATGAATTTGCCAACTGTGCTAACAAAATAGCTCAGCCGGTCTGTGCAAACTACAAGGCACAAAAAAAGAGACTACAGCCACTCTTTAAGGAGCAGCAAATGCTCAATTTACCAAAAGGTGAAGAGCACATACCAAACCCGCATAGATTATCGGTATGGTGCCTAATAGATGCAACACTAAGGAGCTTGAAATCCTACAAATCAATGCACAGTGGGCCTGAGCTGTAGTTGAGCAGATTAGGCTAAAGGCAGATGAAGAGAACCTGGATGTCCTACTCCTTCAGGAGTCATACACACAACAAAGAAGTCAGGGGCGATCTCCAGGCGTACGAAGTGATTCAAACTAACAAATACATGCCCTGGGCAGCCATTGCAGTCAGGAACCAGGACATCTCCTGTACCAGAATTACCCATTTATCATCTCTGCACCCCTGGGTGGCATGAGTCCACCTGGTTACCCCACTTGGAGAACTTTTTAAGTTGTTTGGTTTTTAGGAGCATTAGCAACTAAGGCCATATTGCTCCGGGGATATGCGGTGGTCATTCCCTGACCTTTCTGCATCCTCCGTATTTGGTGGTCACAGGCTCGAACCCCGGTCTAATCAAGAAACATGTGCTATGCACTGCCACTCCTGCCCACCTGGCTACGGAGATGCCTACTTGAAGAACTGTACGTTGTCTCGCTCTACTGTAGACCAGGACAAGACATACTCCCCTCAATCAACTATCTCCAATACCTTTTAATGGAGCTTCCAAGAGCGGAAATACTAATTGCCACAGGTGCCAACTGCCGCTCCGGACTGTGGCACAGTGAGATGCGTGACCGGCATGTAACAAGCAATAACCAATGCCTGGAGAAATTCCTTCTTAATTCACACCTCACCATACTCAACCAGCTCAACCATCCGGCAACATTCTTGAGTACCCCCTGTGTGTGAATCCTGGATTGACGTGACCCTGGCTACAAGACCCCTTGCTGGTTACATCACAAACTGAAACGTGCATGAACACTGGACAACATCCGACCATAGAACGATAATCTGTAGGATAACGGCATCCCTTGCACTGCAACCTATGATGTAACTAATGACCCAAAGTTACACCATAGCCACAAAGCAAATTGGGATCTGTTCAGAGAAACTCTGGTGACCCTCTTTCAGGCCCCTCAGAAGAAATTACAAATGCCATAACAACTGCCAGCAACTTAGCCATCAGGAAGAAGAATCTCAATCCAGGGGAAGTACCCTAGTGGAACTAGGAGCTACACAATCTTCGACAGAATGTGAACCAAAAATGCAAGAGATTTCAATGCTCAAATTGGACATGGCCGGAGAGGGAGACAGCTGTTCTATGGCATCAGTACAGGGAAGCCTAATAAATATACTGCGCTTATAAAAAAAGAAAACAGAAGTCCTGGGAAAAGCACTTTGCCACAGTCAGAAATAATGACCCATGGGGGATAGTATATAGAATTACAACAAATAAAGTCCCAAGAGGCGAGGTAGTAAAAAAGTAAAGTGCAGCCATTATCAACCCACTGCAGGATAGAAGCCTCCTCAACAATTCATGTTGAGGGAAATGGACCATAATCTGCCACGCTGGTCCAGTGCGGGTTGGCAGATCGACCGTATTCAGCAGTCAGGGGCTTGAACCCCGGTCTACTCAAAGAGCGTGTGCTACTGCACTCCCGCTCCTGCCCACTTGGCTACGGAGGCCTGGAAAGTGTCATCAACCAAAACTCCCAAGGAAATATGACCAACACCTGGCACAGCTCAGTCAATAACATCCTAGACACCATATTCAAAACACAGGTACCCAAAGGAAGATACAACTACAAGCATAAAATGAGAAATATAACAACCAACAACTGGAACCACCCATCACTTTTGAGCAGCTCAATGGCACTGCCTCTAAAATCAGAAGAAGAAAATTCCCAAGCCTAGACCTCCTCGAACCTGAAATCATCAAGAAGACAATAGAATATACCCCACAACCTGTCTTGTGCCTCTTTAACCACTCCCTACAAACAGGCCAAATCACGATGGACTGAAAAACAGCGAACGGCAGACTGATCCTCAAAAACCTGACCAAACCACAAGACCGGCCAATCTCCTACAGGCCTATTGCCCTCCTTACTATGCTTAGCAAATTATTGGAGCACCTCATTCATCAATGCACTGAAAACCATTATAACCCCAGGGGCTCACATCTGGTGAGTATGGGCTTGGCGAGTATGGTATGATGATGTACAGTTCAGGGTCCTGAACTGTACATCATCATTCTTCTATTTCTTGGTGATTCCCTTCTACTTCTGACTCTCTCTCTCTCTCGGGCTTAGACCTTTCGATTTTTTTTTTTTTTTCTGTTTTTGGCTGGTTCAGCATAAGCCTCAGGCTTCCTTGCACCATATGGCTAATAATAATAATAATAATATTATCGATGAACTATATCAGCCTTAATGTCCAAGTTTTCAGATGATACAAAGGTTGGCAGGGTTGTTAATGACAGTAAAGACAGTATGATACTGCAATAGGATCTAGAAAAGTTAGGCAGATGGGCTGAGAAGTGGCAGCTGAAGTTTAACCTTGACAAATGCAAAGTACTGCATATGGGTAGCAGTAACCCAAGAGAAAAGTACCAACTGTGTGGTACTACACTCAGGGAAGTGGAGAATGAAAAAGAGCTGGGGTAATTGTTCATTCAGATATGAAGTTCTCTGAGCAGTGCAGATTGGCTGCCAGAGCAGGTCATGGAGTCTCATCAATGGTATATAGGAATTTTGCTGCTAGCAAAATTCCTATATACCATTGACAAGGAGTGATTATCCCCTTGTATAAGGTAATGGGCAGGCCACATCTTGAGTACTGTATACAGGTCTGGAGACCTCAATTTTAGGAAGGATGTTGAGTTGCTAGAACAAGTACAGAGAAGGGCAAAAAAAGATTGGCAAGAGGAACAGAGGGGTGCTCTTATAAAAAATTTCGGCATTTGGAGACTAAGCACCTGTGAGGTGATCTGATTGGGGTGTATAAGGCCTTGAATGGTTTGAGCATGCTCAGTGCTAATGGTATTCTTCTTCCACTTGCTCAGATTAAGAACCTGAGCTGGCATAAATTCAAACTGAGGAAAGACACTTGTAGAAGAGATGTGCAGAACTTTGCCTTTAGCCAGCAAGTAGTTGATTGCTGGAGCAGACTTTCATCTGTTATTGTGGAAGTTGATGGCTTAAATAAATTTAAGGCTGAACTAGACAAACATTTAGAGTGTATCTGGATGGGTGAAATGGAAGTTTTTTTTTTTTTTTTTTGCTGATGCTGTATAAGCTTGCTTTCTTGCATCATATTATTGTTATTAGCCATATGGTAAGAAAGCCTGAGGCTTATGCTGTACCAGACAAAAAACATTCTGAGTTACCGAGAGAGATCACCAAGAAAGAGCAGAATGATGATATCCAGCCCAGGACCCTGGGTGTGCCAAACCCATACTCACCAGATATGAGCCCCTCGACTAATGCTAGGTTGGAAGATGACTCTCATCAATCAGTGCAATGCGACCACTTTGCTTATTGGAGGCTTGAAGTGGTGGAACAAATGTTTAGTCTCCAGAGAGAGCAAAGCTCCAGCAAAATCCCTGTGTTTTCCATCATGGAATATGATTGATGTCTTTTGAGGTTATGATGGACATCATGGCAAGATTCAACCTTCCTTACATTGAGGGTACAGCTCTAAAATAGTGTTTGCAGGCCAGCTGCTAGATAGTCCATGGGACCAAACCTATTGGTAACTCTCCAGGAGGCTTCTGGATCAGCTAGTGAATAAACTTGCTGCCTCTACTCTGCTATATAATGACTGGAGGGAGTCCAAGTAGTGTGTATGTAGGGGATATTGTCGAAGTCGCATTTTGTCAAGGAGCTGGGTATATTCTTACCGCATGTACGGTATGTCATATCCACAAATTTCATTACCTCATACAACACGTCCTCCCGTCTTTTCTTACTACTGAATATATCATGAAATGTCAGACTAATAGAAGAAACTTAACTGCAAAGATCTAAACCTCCCAAACACTTCCTCATTCATTTCACAAACATACGTAGTCTCAGTTCCAAACTCAATGATGTCCATTTCCACTTACAGTCTGCTAAACTGCACATACTTTTTCTGACAGAATCACAATTATTAGTTGATTCGACCACTGCTCATCTCAGTTATCATAATTATTCAGTGCACAATTCCTTTTGCTTCAAAGGTAGTACTTGTGCATATGTCCGCTGTGATATTCCCTGTAAGAAACTTAGTAATTTGGAATTTTCTCTTTTTGATTTTCTCTGGCTTAAAATCACTCTACCACATTCTGTCAAATTCATCTGTTGCCTCTGTCATTCTCCAAACTGCATTAATCACTTGGACTCTTTGAATTTCTCTCCTTGAAACTTGACTTTCTCCATTCCAGTTTTCCTAACAATGAAGTAATTTTCCTTGGCGATTTTAATGTTCACAACTCTGGCTGGCTTCTGTTTTCTAGTCACACCGACCAAGCTGATCTAGATGTTGAGGTTTTTGTAATTACTAATGACCTCGCACAGATTGTTCATTTACCTCCAGTATATCAGACAGTCCTAACCACACAGCCTTGATCTTTGATCTTTTTCTCACAAACAACCCTACAAGTACATGGTTGAGTTGAGCGGTCCTCAGGCACCTCAGATCACAACTTGGTGATGGTCTCTTCTCCAATGGAGCTTTTCTCTTGTGGCCATTGTCAACCTTGTTTTTTATTATGTACAAGTAAATAATAAACATTACTATATAATATTGGTGTAGATACTCCATAGACAACTCTTAAAGAAAAACTATGGTAGCAGTGTGAAAGGCATCATTTCATCTGTATCTCATATCGTACTCATCCTTCACAACGCGTTACATGTATTGCACTATCTCGAATAAGTAACACTTCACTAATAGAGAAGACTATTGTTACTTATTCTCGGTGGGCACCGCTTGCAAAATGTTGTTGTTGTTTGGTTTTTTAGGAGCATTAGCAACTAAGGCCATATTGCTCCGGGGATATGCGGTGGTCATTCCCTGATCTTTCCGCATCCTCCGTATTTGGTGGTGACGGGCTCGAACCCCGGTTTAATCAAGAAGCGTGTGTTACACACTGCTGCTCCTTCCCAACTGGCTATGGAGGCGCCTCTTGCAAAATGGTATGGGATAAAATACTCTGTTATCCACATACTATCCCTATTAGACTTAGGAAAGCAAAAAGGTGCAGGAAAGTGATAGTAGGAGAGGAAGAGGAAGAAATGCCGTCGAAAGAAGAAAGGGACAGATACTCCCATTCACCGACTGAACTAAATCACTCACAAATCCCCTGAATAGGCAACACTTCTCCACCCTTCACAGTGAGTTGCCATGTGTTGCACTATCTCGAATAAGTAACGCACGGCTTTTCACCCACCGATGAAAAGCCACCAACTTTGAAACGGTGCCATCTGGGTAGGTGCCCACCGAGGTTAAGTAACAACAGTCTTCTCTATTAGTGAAGTGTTACTTATTCAAGGTAGTGCAATACATGGGCAACTCGTTGTGAAGGATAAGCACAATATGAGATACAAATGAAATTATGTCTTTCACACTACTACTGTAGTTTTTCTTTAAGAGTTGTCTGTGGAGTATCTACACCGATATTATATAGATATAGAATCTTAAACTATTAAAATATTATGCCTAGTTTAATTTATTGAAATAATAAACATTATGAAAATTTGGTCCTCGTTTTAAGTGGAATTTTCTGGAACCAATTATCCTCAGATAACGAGGATCCCCTGTACCTCTCATGCTTAGGATTTCACAAAACACACACACACACTGGAATCAGCATAATTGCAGTTATAGTTCCCATGTGGAACTTGCTAATTTTTTCAGTCATTGGACATTTATGACCTTTCAAAAGGGTTTAAGCTTGGGAAACAAAAAAAAAAAAAATAAATAAATAAATAAATAAAAGAAACTAAACCCAGTGAGTTTGTATGAACATGTGTTATATGTTATGTAGAGCAGTGTTGGAACATTAGTTCAACAGTGTGGGGTACTCTGTGATGATATAGAACTCTGTAAAAAGGCCAGAAATTAACATAATACTATGTTTGTGCAGCAACTGTGTGCTGTTGAGTTGTTTCTACTACTTTTTATTAGGAAGTAGTAAACATGAAGAATGCTGCTTTTTAGTAACCCCCATCCACAACACGAAGAGGAAGGCCACAGCTGCGAAGAACATCATACTGTTCTATAAAATAGCCAGTACAGAAGACCTTGCACCTTTGGGAAGGGAGAAGAAAATATCTATCCTGTTGATGTCAGTAAAAAAAAGCCATAAATAAATAAATCCTACTTCAAAAGATCAGCCATTCCCCTTTCATTTGCAGAATTACTCTCTCACACACTCACTCTAGAATAGAAGAAATAGGAGAAATTGCCAAGAAGCAGTCTAATGAAAGCAAAATCTTGCACCAGTTGGTATCAGCAGTAATAACCTCAGCAAGAATAAGTAACATTAGCCAAGAATAAGTAACATTAATCTTCTCCACTGGCAAAGCATTGCATATTTGAGGTAGTGCAATATCATTACAACTCACTGTGAAGGCATTTCACTTACTTTGGTAGTTTACTATGAACTAAATTGATGCCATACACTAACTTGTTCAATTACTGAAATGTTTATATTGTTTAATTTTTGTTTTTGTATAAAAATAAAGAATTTCAATATTTAAAAAAATGTATTAAGTGGGAAAATGTCATTATAATAATACACTGTGTATTCTTTATCACGTACTTCTTATGCAGGGAAGTTTTTACCTAGGAAACTTCTTATGTGGGAAAACTGATAATGGGAATTAAGAAACCAAACCTAGTACAGGGGAAAACTTCTTATGTAGGAATTCCTTATCTGGGTTCTACTGTATTATGAAGTCATTAGTTTTTATGTAAAAGCTGGAGATTTTTGTATAATAATTTAATAGTTATAATAAAATATTTAATATCATTTGGTTTTACTGAAATTATATGAAGTTAGGACTATTCTCTTCTCACTTATGTTTTTTTTTTCCCTCTCAGGCTAATAGGATTTAAATTGGCTAGTTAATTCAATAGGCTTGATGCTCACAACAGAACACACTTTGCTTTCACAACAAGCTGCCCTAGTACTGCATAACTTCAAACATTTGTTTAAAAATATACCAGGGAAACTCTGTATTGCTTTTTAGAAGCAAAGGTTATATCCTCCTGTCTCCTTACAATTTAATAAATATTATTATTAATTAAAATGATAATATGATGATAATCTGATTTGTTTAATTATTGTACAATTAGTGCATAGCCTCATTTTGTTTATATCAATGAGCAAACTAGGACTGCTGCTTAGTGCGCTGATCTTATATTGTAGAGGCACTTCACTACAGTTGAACCACTTTAAACAAAAAGCACTGCTCCAATGGAGAAGTACATTACTATTTATTTAAGGTGTATGCCACTACCCAGATTGCCAATTTTGACTCTGCTTGGAGTCTTGCGAGTGGGTAGGTAGGAAGACTTGAACAACCTGGCCATGAGATATATTCACAATATGTGAAATGCGAGATGGTACAGCAGGCAAAATAAACTTAAGTATATTTAGGGAAAGGGCAGGCTACATAGAAATGAGTAAACTGGGTTTGCTACTTAGTGCATCGACAAGTTGCCTTGGTATTGCAGTGCTCCAATGGAAAAGAGTTTATTTTACCTGCTGCACTATCTTGCATCCCAAAAACTGTGTATATATCTCAAATGGATCAAGTCTTCACAAAAAAATGTGAAGATCAAATCTTCACATCATCACAGTGCCTACCTGGCCACTAGTGAGACTCCAAGCAGAGGTGAAGCTGTCAGGGTAGTGGTATACACTTTTCCATTGGAGCAGTGCAATACCAAGGCAACTCAGGGAAAGTGGCTCCACAATATGAGATTGATGCACTAAGTTGCAGATCCAGTTTGCTGATTTCTATGTACAGAAAGTTCCTGCCCTAAATTTACTTGAATTTGTTAAAGTATTAATTAAACAAATTTATAATTTCATTTATTTAATTAATCCCTAGATGGTATATTTTTGAATATACCAGAATGGTATATATTTTTTTCATATTCTTTATATTGAAGCTATTTTGTCCCTGTTGAAGGAAGAAAAATGGTAACCGTACTAAGCATCAGCAAAAAATACAGCCTTCTTTATTCTTTTGCCTTTTCTGCAATGAAACAAAGAAATCACTATCAGTATTATCTCTCTTCAGACACTGTTACTCCATGGTTCATGAACTGTATTAAGCTTGGTTAGTTGGCTAAAATTTTTATGGCACATCAGGAGATCAGGTCATAATGTGCCAAGTTAATATGCCCAGTTTTGGTAACTTTCATATTCAATGTCATATTCTTTATATTGAAATTATTGAAATTGGGCATTTCAACTCTGATAGGCATCACACAGTTGGGCGTCATGCACTTTGACTTGGTAACTGACAAATATGTTACCATGTCAGAGTGCAATACAATTAAAGTAATGAATAAAATTATAAGTTTTTAACTGAATTAAGGCAGTTACATTTTGAGGTAGATAATGTACAAGTCCATCCTTACAGTCATCTTCCAATCATCCAACTGCTTCTGTTGTTGATTGGAAGGTGCATTGTCTAGCAAATCCAGCATATCTTTCAATTTCAAACCTGCACGGACTGACAGCAAAAATCCAGCTATTAAAAATAGCTTGGCTTATCCAAGACTTGTTTTGATTATAACAGTCATATGGGAAAAATTTTTTTCCTTTGAATGATCTGAGTTTCTTTTCTTTCCCTGCAATAACTAGCTTCAAATTTACAATTGTCTGTGATACTTGCATATGCCATTATTGTTATTTCTTTTCATTTTGTGTAGTAAGTTTCATTGTGGAGCAATTTTTAAATTAAGCCAGACTCATCAATATTATAAATTTGTTTATGGATCATTCATGGCTTTCTACTGCATACTAAAAATGTACATTAAATAATATGGCTACTGATTGGTTTCCTGCTTAATTTTGCCTGTTTCAAGCTGTGCCAATTTCAAAAAATGACCTGATTCCAGGTCATTTTTTGAAATTCGTAAGCCAGCCTTACAAAGCAGGAAACAGCCAGCAGTTTTTTAGTCGTGAAACACTGGGCTGTTTTAAGGGATGAACCAAAGGGGCACAGGCTCAGGGTGCCGAAAATCAAGAGAGCAACAGAAAAAAAAAAGGGGGGGGGATCACTATCAAACAAAATGTAACAAGTGAACAGCTTAAAAAGGAATTCTATACAGAAAATTAGTGCACATTTTTGAACTTTGGGAAAAAACAAAAACAAAAACCCTATTAAAGAAATTTATCTGCTGTCATCTTATTTAGTATGACATTTTTAGTGAAATAAACATTACAAGAAATGCTCTCTAAGAGGTCAATTTGAATTTGTCACAAGCTGTCTGCTGCTTTCAAAATCAGTTAAGTACCTTAAAAATTACAGAACTTGTGATAAATTATATGCCTTTTAGACAATGCAAAATAAGTTGGCAGCTGAACTGGAAACTGAACTTGAATTTTAGCAAACAAGAATTTTCCTCCAAAAAGAACATTTGATAATAAACACAAAAGTGAAGTTGGAATGACAGGAAAAAAAAATAATTTAGGATTCATTCTTTCAACATCTTAGAGCAGTATTTCTCAACCTTTTTGTTACTGCAGTAGACTTTTAAAGATGCTAAAATTTTGCATGCTACAATCACTACTATACTCACAAACAGGAAGTTATTGGGTATATTTAATAATACACATTATTTGTGTAGTATAGGTAAACAGATAGTACTAGGAATCAAAACATGACATCACATTGACTACCGGAAGGCTCTCGGTGCAGCATAAATAAACAAATTTTTTTTTTGAATTCATTTTTATTATAAAACTTTGATTTATTCTTTTTTTTTTTTATATTTTTTTTTTATTTGCATTTTCCATGGCACACTAATATGCCACAACACACAGGTTGAGAAACTGTCTTAGACAATGCAATCCAGTCATTGAAAGAGGAAAGAGTTTGGGTTTTATTGGCGCATTAGCAACTAAGGCTATAATGAGTCATTGAAAGATAGGCTTGAGCTAATCGTAAAGCACAATGATTAATTCCAGTTTTTATATAATTTCTATTTCAATATGCAGTTTGAATTACACCGCAGAAATGAGCAACTATGGGCTCAGTAACAATTGTACAGATTAGAAATTCTGCTTACAGATGGTGATCAGAAAGTATCTTCAGTATTGATTTATATAAATAATTAAAATGTAACCATTTCAAAGACAGTTATTCTCTACTACAAATCTTGCAGTTATGTGCTCAAAATTTGATGGCATCACTGGTAAAATTTTTTCATGATGCTGAAAATCCCGTAGCACTGGCAGTAGCTATCACAAAATGGCGCTTTTCAAAGATAAGTTAATCAAAATTCCACAATGACACAGGATTAGTTGGTTGGATTGGCAACCTTATCAACGATATATATATTGGCAACGAGATATATATATATACATATATATATATATATATATATTTGGAGAAAGTAGTCAAAAGTCTGCTGATTCCAAACAGAATTCATGTATAGATAGCAAGCTGCCAACTGGGTTTTCAGAAGCATTAAGTTAAATATTATTTAACCTTAACTTAAATTTAATCACATTTGGAAAATCAATCTTTCATCCAATTATGCTATTCAGAGAACAAGTTTTTTAACCAAACAAATGAATTTAGTTTGAAAAAAAAAAAAAAAACACACACACAAGATTATCATTAAAGATAAAGAAACAGATAAATTGCAGTATCAGTTCTATCAATTTCTCTGTAAGAACTTACCAGGATGCTATTTTGAATACTGTACAGTGGTCCTTAGGCAACTTTTAACTGCACAAGGAAGCTTAAAATATAACAAGGTGTCTCATGTCATGCTTAGCATTTTAGCAATTCCTCACAGTAACGCTGAGTGTAAGGAAATATTCAGCCAGATCAAAAAAAAAACCCTGAGTTCAGATTTTCTCTTTCTGGTAAAGCCAAAAACACAGTCTAAATGGGCAGAGCTATTGTTATAAACAAAACTTTGGTTAAACATTTCACTTGACTTATTTTTGAACTAATCTGTCATTTAAGGCATCAAATGTATCAATATGCCTGGAAAATACAGAAGACAAAAATTAAAACTTAGCACCACTGTAGAACTTACCACTAAAGTGACTTATGAAGCCCACTGTAGAACTTACACTAAAGTGACTTATGAAGCCCACATAGTAACAAAAAATTATTTTTTATTTAATGAACATAATAATACTGTTCAACAACCCACATCATAACAATAACAATGTTCAACAATTTCTTTTTTTTTGTAATTTCTCGACATTATATTCTTTTTTCATATGTCATTACATTGATTATTGGGTTTATAAATAAAAGATTAATTACTACAAATTTAAATTTTATTTGAAATTCTAATTTAATACCAATAGAGGAAGAATTAACCCTTTAATCAGTGGGTTTCTGGATTGCAGGCACATGACCAGAATGAATTTTTTCGAGAAATTTGTAAGTTTGAAAAATTTTAAAACCTATATGTATAAATGCTTCTAAACATTAATTTTTCCCACATTTTTACTTTATAGCTGAACATTAGAGGGGGCCTGTCAAAAATAAATTTTTAAAAAAATTAACATTTTTTACGTTTAAAAAAAAAAGGTAAAAATATTAAAAATTGTATCATTATTTATTTTTTATTTTCAGTGACATCCCCTATGTTTTATATATCTATCATTTTATTCAGTTTCATCAACTTCTGGATCTGAATTCTAGAGAATTTATTGAAATTCAACTTGTGTAAGCCAACATGATCTCGAACACTGATTTTCGTAACTATAACAAATATAAAAAAAAAAAAATGGCTACTGTTACTTGTAAACACTGTTGATAGATAGCAGCATGTATATACAGTTTTAAAAGAATCCACGCACGCACACACGCACACTTGATACTACACGCACATTGACAGATCCCAGAAAATTAATATACAGTAAACTCCTGTTTAGAGGAGAACAGGCATTATGTGTGTTATCAGACACTCAGTTTAAAACACTGATGGATCCAATATCTTTCTATTTCAAAAGATTTAGGAGCAGTCCGGTTGGCCTGCCTCCCTAAAATCCACTCAAGCACACCTTCTCGATGGTAAGTCCTGTTATGTCACTTAGGTGGCAACGAATGTGTAAAGTCGTTCTTATCAAGATGCCTGGTCAGCATGAAGAGGAAAAGCCCAAACCCTCCAGCACATGACAGCACAACGAAACAAATGGCCCTCAGCGGCTTTCACTCCCCCTCTTACGGCAGCGAGAGGATCAGAGTGGAAGCAGAGGGTGCTAAGAATCTCTTTGGTACGACCAGGCTGCCATGTACGGAAACTGAACTTGGCCTGTTACAACATAAGATTACTCATCGATGAAGACAGGATATTAGAGCCGGAAAAGGAATTAGAAAATGTGAATTGGAATGTCATCGGTCTGACTGAAACAAGAAGAAGAAATTAATCACTTATAAGTTTATCAAGTGGATTCTGCTGTTCACCAATGGAAACAGTGAAAGGAGCAAAGATGGAGTTGGCTTTCTGGTCCATAAAGATATAAAAAACAACATTTTGGAATTCAAACGTACATCACCAAGGGTGTCAAGACTACTACTCAGGATTTCTAAGCGGTACAAGCTAAAGGATATAATGATTTATGCACCAACATCGAGCCATGATGATGAAGTGGTTGAAGAAATGTACACCGAAATTGAGAGTCTTCTAGATGAGCAGAAAACCCACTACACTATCATTATGGGGGACTTCAATGCTAAGGTTGGAAAGAGACAAAACAGTGCAGAAAGGGGAACTATAGGAAATTTTGGAATTGGTGAAAGAAATGAAAGAGGAGAAAGACTAGAGGAGAAAGACTTGTGGAATTTGCAGAATCGCGACGATTGTCAATAATGAACACTTTTTTCAAGAAAAGAGTGAACAAAAAAGTGGACATGGAAGAGCTCAAATGGATAAACCACTAATGAAATCGACTTGATTCTCAGTAACAGAAGATATATCGTGAATGATGTTACTGTCCTGAACAAGGTAAATGTTGGAAGTGATCACAGAATGGTAAGATGCACACTTGATATAGATAATATCAAGTGTGCATCTTACCATTCTGTGATCACTTCCAACATTTACCTTGTTCAGGACAGTAACATCATTCACGATATATCTTCTGTTACTGAGAATCAAGTCGATTTCATTAGTGGTTTATCCATTTGAGCTCTTCCATGTCCACTTTTTTGTTCACTCTTTTCTTGAAAAAAGTGTTCATTATTGACAATCGTCGCGATTCTGCAAATTCCACAAGTCTTTCTCCTCTAGTCTTTCTCCTCTTTCATTTCTTTCACCAATTCCAAAATTTCCTATAGTTCCCCTTTCTGCACTGTTTTGTCTCTTTCCAACCTTAGCATTGAAGTCCCCCATAATGATAGTGTAGTGGGTTTTCTGCTCATCTAGAAGACTCTCAATTTCAAGACTCTCAAAAAGAAAGGAAAACACTGACTCAAGTAAATAATACAAAGGTCTTTGAGATAACAGAAGAGGAGAAAAAGCAGTATGTATTGGAACTTA
The DNA here is from genome assembly GCF_048544385.1 of Mastigoproctus giganteus. Classification (NCBI taxonomy): domain Eukaryota; kingdom Metazoa; phylum Arthropoda; class Arachnida; order Uropygi; family Thelyphonidae; genus Mastigoproctus; species Mastigoproctus giganteus. The sequence goes on from NC_143583.1 coordinate 211,817,932, forward strand.
AGAACAAGTTTGAGTGTCTGCAGTCGGCTCAGGACCAAGATATCGATGAGGAATATTACAACTTTCTGAAAGTGATCAAGCCCAAGAAACCTATAGTAAAAAGAAATCCAAAGAAGAAAAAATTAGTCAAGAAACACTTGTCATGATGAACAGAAAAGAAATGAAGACCTTTGTATTATTTACTCGAGTCAGTGTTTTCCTTTCTTTTCTCTTGACAAGGAGAAAATTGAATATACTGAGTTATGCAAAGCCATTAGAAAGAGACTCAGAGAGGACATAAGAAGATTTAAACCAAGAAAAGTAGAAGAAGCATTAAGGGAAAACAAAGGACTTAAATCAGCAGCCATGGGCAGTAATACAGAAAGACAAATGATACTGAAACTGAAGAGTAGCGAGGGTGTACTTATAAATAGCAGAAGGCTACTATAGAGAATTATATAAGGAGCGAGGGAATGTTGGATCACAAATTAGTAACACATACAACATACCTGATATCCTTCCTAATGAGATAGAACATGCATTGAAGATAATGAAGAATCAGAAAGCCCCAGGGGAAGATGAAGTTACTGTAGAGTTGTTAAAATTGGGAGGAAGAGACATGGCACAGAAACTGGCAAGACTGTACACAAAATGCATTAGAAAAGGCATGATGGCTAAGGAGTGGAATAATGCAATCATAGTTTTGCTGCATAAGAAAGGAGATAAATCAAAAATTGGAAATTATAGATCAATTAGCCTGTTATTCCATATCTGCAAGTTGTTCACAAGGGTTCACTAACAGATTAGAAAGAATACTTGATGAGAATCAACCGAAAGGGCAAGCTGGCTTTAGGACAGGATTCTCAACTATGGATCACCTTCATGTAATATCGCAGCTAATGGATAAAGCAAATGAATATAAAACACCATTATGCCTGGCATTTGTGGATTATGAAAAGGCATTTGACTTCATACAGCATAAGGTAATGTTTCAGGCACTGGAAAGACAAGGCATAGATACCCCATATATTATGATTTTGAAGAAAATATATGAGAACACTACCTCCTTTATTAGACTAGACAAAGATGGTAGCAAATTTAAAACTGAGAAAGAAGTTCGACAAGGTCACACAATATCTCCGAAGTTGTTTACCGGTGCCCTTGAGGAAGCTTCAAGAAGATTAGACTGGTCGCAGAAAGGAGTCAATGTGAATGAGAGTACCTAAATCATCTACGATTTGCAGATGACATTGTGATCATAAGCCATGATCCCAAAGAATTATAGGAAAATCTTAATCAGTTATGCAGAGTTATTAAGGATTTCGGACCAAAGATGAATATGACTAAAACAGAAGTAATGATGAACAAGTATGCAACAGAAAGGGATATAATCATTGAAGGAGCAGTAATTGAAAAGGTGGATTCATATACTTATCTGGGATAAGTCATTAGCTGTAATAATGATAAAGGCTGGAAGTCAAGAGAAGAATAAATTTTGGGTGGATAGCATTCAGGAAATATAGTCACATACTGAGGAGCAATATCCCAATTTTTCTGAAACATCAAATAATCAACCAATGTATCCTCTCCACCATGACTTATGGAAGTGAAACTTGGACACTCACCAAAAGAATGGAAGAGAAGCTGAGAACTACACAGTGAAGGATGGAATGAATTATATTAGGAATCACTGTTGAATAAGAAGAGAAACACATGGATTAGGCAGCAAACTCAAGTAAAGGACATTCTTATCAAAACTAAACTAAAATGGTGTTGGGCAGGACACATAGCTCGAAGGTATGATGACAGATGGACTAAGAAAATAACAGAACGGTATCCAAGAGGAACTAGAAGAAAACCTTGAAGAAAATGACAGAGATGGATAGATGAAATTCACAAGTTTGAGGGTAGTAAATGGATGGCCATTGCACAAAACAGAAGAACTGGAAAGTTGCTGGAGAGGCCTTCATCCTGCAGTGGATTGAAAATGGTTGATGATGATGAAACTCCTGTTACAGTACTTTCAAAGAGCACTGTAAGCAGGAAAGCATTATAAACAGGACTACTTTACAAGACTGATCACTGTTGGACCAGAAGGAAAGAGTGCTGAAAGCGGGATAATACTACTATAAGTGGGAGAGTTGTAACGGGAGTTTAATGTATATACATACATTCATAAATGGTGATCAAAGGAAGAAATAAGTAATTACAGACCTATATGCTTTGACCTTCAGGTCAAAGAAAATCCGAGCATGGATTTCTTAAGGGGAGATCTTGTCTGACCAATCTGATTAGCTACGGTGACATAATAACAAAGGAACTGGATGCAAAAAATAATTTTGGCAATGTACAAAGGGTACTAGGAAAGTTTTGCAATACAGCTTTGTTTATTTAATTTTTTCAAAGTAATTTCCTCTACATTCAATACACCTCTCCATCCTCCGAAACCAATCTTTAAACCAGTTCTGCCAAGTTTCACTAGGGAGTAAAGCACACTCGTTGTCCCAAGCCCATAGAAGGTCCTCATCACTGGAAAACCACCTCCCTTTTAGCTTCATTTTCACATGCGGGAACAGTGCAAAGTCGCAGGGAGCAAGGTCTGAACTGTAGGGAGGGTGCTCGAGAAGTTTCAGTCCTGTCGTGGTCAAATATTCGGTGCAGGCTTTGGCGCGGTGAGCTGCAGCATTATCGTGATGGCGGTACCAGGTGTCCATTCTTGACTTTGGCCGCAGGTTCTTCATAGATCCAATGACTTTAGGCAGGCACTGGAAAGGGAATGCCGTCTAGAGAAGCTTGAATTTTAGTGGGTTGGCGCTTCAGAGAAAAGACAATTTGGGCTGATTTGGCAGGGTTAATCAGGAAGCGAAATTGATGGAGATAGGATCCTAAATCGTGTAACTTTTCATTGATCTTTTTATTGATATTTGAGATATGTTTACTGGGGTTAATCTGAGTATATATCTTAATATCATTGGCATAGCAGCGTATATCTTCTCTCTGTTGCACAAATGGAATAATAACTGCTGTGAATAATTCTCCGAAGAGGACTCCGCCTTGGGGAACTCCCGCAGTGATCTTGCTCCAGATTGTGCGTTGATCCGCTTTAAGAAGAATGGTTCTGTCAGAGAGCAGGGTTGTGATAAACCACGTCACCTTTTATATAGAAGTAATTTTCTGGGAGGTGAACAATCGAGGGGATACTGATGGAGTCTAAGGCAGCTTCCAGGTCATTGTATGTGATGGCAAGCTCAGCTTTTGCTTCTAGTGCACTGAGAAGGCAATACGATCTTGTATAGTGCCTGACTCTTTCCATCTCTTATGCAGATTTTGTTTTTCTTGAAAGCTGTTGTTCAATGCTGGTGTCCACTAAGCTCTCAAACAGGGAATGATGCAGTCTTTGTAGCATCATAACTTTTAATGGTTCTAATCCATCTGGTTATGAGGTCCCCAGCTAGCTCGAGATCACAATTATTGAGATCCTCCCAAGGTATTGAGGATGCAGCTTCAAGACATCATGGTGGATCAATGAATTTGGGTGCTGTGATGTCTTTTTTCTTTTTTGGGTCTTGGATATTGAAGTTAGGTGCAGCTAAGTGCAGGAGTATGGCAGTGGGTTCGTGATCGGATTGAAATAGATTGTGAGGACCGTCTTCGAGGTCGCATGGTGCTGAAGAGAATATCAGATCCAAAAGATTAGATCCTCTCGTGGGGTGGCATTTAAGTAGGCTGATACCCAATGAATCCATACTGCTAATGAGTTTCCTACTAAGATGTGTGAGAGTAGGCGGATGATTGAAATCTCCACAAATAATGCACTTAGCAGAGGCATGGAGGTGCTTTACCAGCCAGTGGATCACATCCTCAATGATGTCACTGTTTGGGCCTGGTGGAATGTATACTGTTGCTGTGTCTATCAGGATGGCATTGAGCTTGAGGGATACCATAGCAGCTTCAAATCCCCCCCCTACAATCCTCTCTAGAGGAACAGAGCATCTAGTACCCAGCCTGAGGAGCACAGGCAAGGGAGTCCCGCCCATTCCCAAGCCACGTTTTGGCAATGCAGAGAATATCAAAGGATTTAAAGAGGAGAAGCTGTTCAACAGTGTCTAGCTTTTTACAAATACTCCTTGCATTTTGATAGACAATTTGAATGGTGGTAGCATTAGTAACTGGAGTTCATACAGGTGGCAAGTCTCTTTTTAAGGTTTGCACAGGTCTACTGTGCATTGTGATATCCTTCACAGGTCTGGAGCCCTGGGGATTGTCATAATAATTTGCTGAGAGTTGGATTGAATGATGTGGACAGTTTGTTTCCTATGGTTAGTTTGTTCTCAGTGCAGTTATCTGATTTTTCATGTGTTTTGTTGGCTTGGGTCCTTGGTAGCTTTAATTGCTATTGCATTTGATGTTGATTTCGGTGGTTTATTGTGGTTCTTGGCTTCTGATCTAGGAAGGGTTTGATGAGGGTTCCAGGGGGCCATAGCCTTGGATCAAGCACGAAACTCATCTTCTCTGGGTGGCAGGTAAGGATGAAAGAGGCATAGGTTGGATACCTGGTTCTTCTCTGTCTCACATCAGTATTCATCCCATGTACTTATGCAAACATGGCCTTAATGCTGTCTGGTTTAGTAGTCTGTTCCAGTCGAGATATAAAGATTTGTCCATGAGTCTGAACTGCTCTGATGTACGAATTAGGAATGTGTCCCCTTCGAGGAAAGTTCTGTGGCATCTCTACTGCCCTGTTGTCTTCCATGTTCCACTTTCTGATATGTTGAATATGTCATCTGGGTTTCTTTTGAGTGAACATGTTGATCAGTGAGAGATGCCAAGGAGTAGAAGCTGCCTATAAGCCCTGCTGGTGGGATCTTTCGGTTATTCTCAACATCTTTTTGGCCGGTGACTACTTCTGCAAACGTGGGTCTTGATGCACCCTGTCCAGTATGGATTGTCTCCTTTAACCTTTTAGGTTTGGTAGTATTTTGGGTCGGTATTGTGGAGAGGGCCACCTGAGAGGTATTTGAGTGGCTACTCCCGGTGTTGTTAGATGCAGGTTTGGGAGAGTTACTGTCACTGAGCCCTGCATCTCTGCTATTAAGCTGATTCTTATCTTGTTGTGTTACTGCTGTCATTGGGCTAAGGATGACAGGCATATGAGGCACTGCATTATACATAAATTGGAGAATATGATTCCTTTGAACGTTAGAATCATGTATCAATTCTACTCCTTGTGGCTTGTTTTCCGAGGTTCCCTGAGCCACATTGAGTGCGGAATTGTTGTTGGATATACTGTTTTCATTGGGCATAAATAAGGTTGCTAGTTGACGCACTTGATTGGTTAGGAGACCTATTTCTTGTTTCATGTCATTGTTCTGTACACGAAACTGCCAGTTCTCTTCAGATAAATTCTGCAGACTGTCAGAGGTTGATGTGAATTTCCACATTATGTTTTCCAGAAATTTTGCAGTTTGCTTGGAAAAGAATTTCACATGTTCTGTACAGATGCCATCAATGTTTTTCAAGAACCTGTTTTGCTCATCATTAAGGAAGGCACTTTCTGCTTGGCTTACTTTCCTGCATTCCACAGGGTTTTCATGTGTCATGATAATTGGTTGTTGACTGCACACCTCTGGGTCCATTTCACACTCCGGGTTATCCGCTACTGAGTCAGTTTGACTTGCAGCGTGAGTCTGACTAAAGTTTGATGTTTGTTTGTTTATTTACCTCCGTGTCATCCGTGGATATCCACACATTCCGTTGCAGTTTTCATTTGTTCTTTACTTTCTTTGCAGAATGGGCAAATGTACTTTTGGTGTTGCTGCTTGTTGAACCGATTTATATTGCATTTGGTACAGGCCGCACAATAAAATTGCCAACATGACATACATTGGATTACTGCTTCCTGATCTACTTTACAATGGAAGCACGTGGGAGGGCTTGTCGAAATTTCTGATTCTGCCATACTTTGCCTTTAGATTGAAATTTGTCTGACTAGTTACTTTTCTGCGAAGAATTAAAACCTCTTGTATTTTAGGTGTTCTTTTGACTGTGGGAGTCAGAATAAGACAGGTTATACAGTACCTTTATGTTCACTTCTGAGGATTAGTATTGACAACCATTGTATTTTTTTCTGAGAGGGGAGTTTTTAAAGCTGAAAGAATAGGAGAGTTTAACGTACCCTGGGGGTTCAGCAGCGCAGGGCTTCATGACTTCTCAAGGTTGACCACGATGTCACCATATACCTTTAGGGCAGCAGTGTTTGCTAGCTGTATACGGGTTAGAGCTAATATAATGGAAGCATTAGCAGAAGTATAAAACATGAAATACCTGTTTGATGATGGAGATGATGGCTCATCCGTGTTGGGCGGAAGAAGAGGAATCCATTGGTACTTGAATCATGCTGTACGGTCAAGGATAAGTAACTAAAATTTGCTATCTATGAAGAGCATAAACGGACACGGCATATATCAACTCGCGCAAGCGCACTTATATGAGTAGACTTCATTAAAGCTTTTGATACTGTTTTGCATGAAAGACCACTGTAGAAACTAGAGCAATATGACATTGGGGGCATGCTACTGCTGTGGATAAAGGGATGGTTGAGTGGCTGAAAATAGAGGGTACTTATAAATTCACATTTGTTCTCTGGACTAATGGTATTAGTGGAGTTACTCAGAGTTCATTGTGGGACCCATTCCTGTTTCCAATAGTTATTAACAATATTAATATGCCTTCATCAATTGTTCACATAGGTCTCTTTCATTCTTCACCACCTTGGGTGGTACCACACTCAAGGTGGTGAAGAATGAAGAGACCTATGTGAACAATTGTCCTGCCTGACACTGAAGTTCTGCAAGCAATGCAGAAAGGTTGCTAGGACAGCTCATGGGATTCTGTCAATGATACATAGAAATTCTGCCAGCAAGAACAAAGTGGGGAGGGGAATTATGCTGCTATATAAGGAAATGGTTAGGCTGCATGTTGAGTACTGTACAGGTCTCGAAGCTTCACTTTGAAAAGGATGCGGCACTGTTGGAATGGGTGTGCAGAAGACAACTAGATTAGTCCCAGACACATGAGGATAGGTGTGCATAGGGTTGTACACAAGATTTTGTGCCATAACCCCAGAATTATTTAGCATATTTGTTGAATGTTAACAGACACTAACCCTAAAGTTAACTGGAATATTGATGCAACTTCTACTTTGAGTTTACTGTTATTATATTTGAGTATGAGAATGGGTTAATATTTTTGTTACAAAAAGTGGTCAGTTATGTTAAATAATGAGTTAGTATAGAAAAATAGTCAAATTTTTAATAATACTAACAATGATAATTGTTAATATTATCATTGAAATTTTATTAATGATAGTAAAAATTTTCAGGTTTGATGTCTAAATGTTCATTTTCATGGTTTGTGAATATAAAAACTTTTAGTTGTCCATTATTATGCAGTTTTTTCATCCACAGATCACATCTTCACTTAGTATACCCTCCAACAAATGGATTAAACATCCAATATCATCAATCTATCCATTAATCAGATTTATGAAATAATAATAGTTTTTGCACAACTTTAATGTTGATTTATTGTAAAAGTATTGTTAATAACTAAATTTGTTAGTAGAATTGAACTACTAATAAAGCACATTATAAATCTATTTATAACAACCTTTTAATGTGTAGTTCTCTTCTTTAGATTTTGGTTTGAGCAACTTCTATGATCACCCTCTTAGAACTCACTGTGGCTCTCCAGAATATGCAGCTCCAGAACTTTTCATGCCAAGATCTACCTATGGACCTGGTGTAGATTTGTGGAGCCTGTATGTTGTTTTATTTCTGTATAAAAGGCAATAAAAAATAAATTTAAAATTTTTTTAAAACTTAAAACAAATTTTTAATGAAAAATGCTAAGCAGACTATGCAGATGAACTTGCATTACACTTAATAATACAGTCTACAAAGCCTGCTTAATAATTTTATGTGTGCCTGTACTTTCTAATTATCTTACTTATAGATCATGATGACAGTACTCTTGGCTTTCAAGCATTTCTCACTCATATATTTCTGAAGATAAAATAACACAATAAAATGGCACCCGATGGCCTTCTCAGACTTGGTTGCTGAGTGTCATGCCGAAAAATGTGGAACAAGCGATGAACACAATGAACATGGATATAATTGAAAACCACCGTATTAGGGGAACATCGAGAAGCGAAACGTCAAAAAGTGGGGCCCAACTGTATATTATTGTGAATCTCACTGTATTATCAATGCAAATATAAACCTGAAAATAGCTTCAGAAGTTGAAAAGATTTTGTTAGCATTAGTTGAGGCATATGATGCAAAGAAAGCAAGCTTATAGAGCATCAGCCAAAAAAAAAACCCTTCCCATTTCACCCAACCGGTCATTCCAAGTTTTGTCTGATTCAGCCTTAAATTTATTTAAGCTATCAACTTCCACAACAACCGATGGAAGTCTGTTCCAGCAATTAACTACCCGCTGGCCAAAGGCAAACTTCCACACATCTATTCTACAACTGTCTTTCCTTAATTTGAATCTATATAATATCGGTGTTTAAATACACCATAGATAACTCTTAATAAACTACAAAGTAGTTGTGGTAGGCATCATTTGCTCTTTCTCATATTGTGCTCTGCCTTCACGACGAGTTGCCATGATATTGCACTACTTCGAATAAGTAACTCTTCACTAATAGAGAAGGCTTAATTTGAATTTATGCCCCCTCAGATTCTTAATCTCAGCAAGCTAAAGTATCCCATTAGCACTGAGCCTGCTCAAACCATTCAAGGCCTTGTACACCTCAATCAAATCACCTCGCAGGTGCCTAGTCTCCAGATTCTGCAACTTGCAAAATTTAAGCCTCTCTTGGTAAGAAACCCCTTTGTTCCTCTCACCAATCTTGTTGTCATTCTCTGTACTCTTTCTAGAAACTCTACATCCATCCTAAAATGAGGCCTCAAGACCTGTATGCAGTACTCAAGATGTGGCCTGACCATTGCCATCTACAAGGGTATAATCACCTCCATGTCTCTGTTAGCAAAATTCCTATATACCACTGACAGAACTCCATGACCTGCTCTGGCAGCCTGTCTGCACTGCTCAGAGAACTTGAGAACTTCATATCTGACTGCACAATTACGCCCAATTCTTTTTCATTCTCCACCTCCCTTAGTGTAGTACTACACAGTTGGTACGTTTTTTTGGGTTACTGCTACCCACATGCAGTACTTTGCATTTGTCAATATTAAACTTCAGCTGTCACTTCTCAGTCCATCTGCCCAACTTTTCTAGATCCTGTTGCAGTAGCATACTGTCTTTACTATCATTAACAACCCTGCCATTGTTTGTATCATTTGTAAACTTGGACATTAAGCCTGATATACCTTCATTGATAAATACACAAAACAACAAAACGGGCCCAGCAACAAACCCTGGGGACTCCACTAATAACATTATTCCACATAGAGCAGTGTCCATTTATTACCACTCTCTGCTATCCCCCACTTAACCATCCCTTTATCTATTGCAGCAACTTGCCCTTAATGCCATACTACTCCAATTTGTACAGCAGTCTTAAATGTGCAACAGTATCAAAAGCTTTCCTGAAATCCAAGTATATGATATCAAAATTATTTCTTGCTTCCAGTTCCTTTGTGACCACATCGTAGTAGCCAATCAAATTGGCTACTACGATGTGGTCACAAGACAAGACTTCCCCTTAACAAACCCATGCTGTGTCTGAACTATTACTGCAGTCTTCTCTAGGTGATCCTGCATCACTTTTTTAAAACCAGTGATTCCATTCTTTTCCCCAGAAAAGAAGTTAAGCTAACACGTCTGTAATTATTTGCATTGCCCTTTGAACCCCCTTTGTGAATTGGAGATATATTTGCACATCTCCAGTCCATGGGGACCTCCCCTAAATCTAAGGATGCTTTCATAATTATGGCTAAGGGTTTGCTTACTTCCCTCGCTGATTCCTTCAATATAACTGGGTAGATTCAATCTGCCACAGGTGCCTTTTTATGTTTAACTTCAACAATTTTTTATTTGTGGAGATTTCAATCTTCCACCTACTCTCACACATATCTTAGTAGGAAACTCATTAGCAGTATGGATTCATTGGGTATCAGCCTACTTAATTGCCACCCCACAAGAGGTTCTAATTTCTTGTATCTGATATTCTCTTCAGCACCATGCGACCTTGAAGACAGTCCTCACAATCTGTTTCAATCCGATCATGAATCAGTTACCATACTCCAGCACTTAGTCGCATCTAACTTCGATATCCAAGGCCCAAAAAATAAAAAAAGACATCACAGCACCCAAATTCATTGATCCATTATGATGTCTTGAAGCTGCATCCTCAATACCTTGGGAGGATCTCAATAATTGTGATCTCGAGCTAGCTGGGGACCTCATAACCAGATGGATTAGAACCATTAAAAGTTATGATGCTACAAAGACTGCATCACTCCCCATTTGAGAGCTTGGTGGACACCAGCATTGAACAACAGTTTTCAAGAAAAACAAAATCTGCATAAGAGATGGAAAGAGTCAGGCACTATACAAGATCGTATTGCCTTCTCAGTGCACTAGAAGCAAAAGCTGAGCTTGCCATCACATACAATGACCTGGAAGCTGCCTTAGACTCCATCAGTATCCCCTCGATTGTTCACCTCCCAGAAAATTACTTCTATATAAAAGGTGACGTGGTTTATCACAACCCTGCTCTCTGACAGAACCATTCTTCTTAAAGCGGATCAACGCACAATCTGGAGCAAGATCACTGCGGGAGTTCCCCAAGGCGGAGTCCTCTTCGGAGAATTATTCACAGCAGTTATTATTCCATTTGTGCAACAGAGAGAAGATATACTCTGCTATGCCAATGATATTAAGATATATACTCAGATTAACTCCAGTAAACATATCTCAAATATCAATAAAAAGATCAATGAAAAGTTACACGATTTAGGATCCTATCTCCATCAATTTCGCTTCCTGATTAACCCTGCCAAATCAGCCCAAATTGTCTTTTCTCTGAAGCGCCAACCCACTAAAATTCAAGCTTCTCTAGACGGCATTCCCTTTCCAGTGGTCAGGGTGCACATGGACTTGGGAGTCATCTTCGATTATAAACTGAGCTTCAACCCCCACATTAACATGCTTACAGCAAAATTCTGTCAAACGTGCTGGACCACCAAACAACAACTGCTCCACATTAGGGATCTGGATGTGACTCGCCGTTACGTATATACTTCAGTATACTTTGCCGTATTATATGCCTTGGAAATTTGGGGGTTCGCAGTGCATGTACTCCGCCGAATACTGGCTCCTTCATTGGATCACGCATAAACATCGTCATCCACAACTGCAATGGCAGTCTCACTAAATTTTGCCCCACTTCCAGATCTTTTATTGGAAAAACACCATGTTCTCACTGTCAGAATGACAACCGGAATGGTGTCGGAGCCAAGCATCTGGGAACTGTGCGACTGGAGAATTCCTCTACCCAGACTAAAGTCAGCTCCCACTCTCACAGCCCACTAAAACAGACTAGCCCTTAGTGACTGTTTTCTCCCCGGAGAGATGCTCCCCACAATCCAATCAATTAACAGCGACATCTGCAGGTTTGCGAAGGATTGGAGGCACACCTTGGTCAGGCAATCTGCACATTGATATGGGCAGCATAATAATACCCAATATACTGTAAATAATGTTCAAAGTACGATGTCTTTATGAATGTCTTGTGAATAAAGTCAAGAATGTATGAATATCTTTATGAATATAAATATTAATATAAATATAATATAGATATAGATATAAATATCTTTATTAATACATTGTAAATACTGTCAGAAGCTTAATGTTCTGTAAATAATCTGACGATGATTCTACTATTGGCTCTGGGGGATGAGCCCAAACCTTGATGTGGGCCCCGTCCTCCAAGGCTATTGTCCACCAGCCAATGTAAAACATCGGGCATTGCTGCTGTGAAGGGTGTATATACCACTTTTGTACAAAATAAAGATATATATATATAAATTTCTCCTCCACTTTGCTCTCCATTATTACAGAATCATTTAGCCCCCTGTTAGAATTAAGTAAACTTCTGTCCTCTCCTTCCTCACAGGATTCCTCATGTGTGAATGTGTAGATGCAAAATACTTATTCAGTTTGTCAGCTATCTGAGCAGGATCATCAACAGTCGAACCACCAACATCAAGTGGACCAATCTGCCTCATCCTCTCCCTTCTAGTGTTTACATAAGTAAAGAAGTCTTTGTTGTTTTTCTTTGTATCCTTTGCCAACTTTTGAACAGCTATGGTCGTTCAAAATAAGAATGTTGGGAAACCAAGGTTTAGGTAAAGGACGAGATTTTTAAGGTGGAATGTGGAATAAAGGATTCCATTCCTAGTAGAATAAATCACTGACATGATCTGAGCAAACGTTGACATCAGAAGTTTTGAAACAGTAATCCGACCAAGGAAAAGAAGAAAACAAATCTCATAGGTCATCCCATTTTACTTTCTTGTAATGCCAAACAACACGAGGTTGAGAATAGCCATGAGATAAAGGAACCATTGGAGAAGAGACAATCACCAAGTTCTGATCTGAGGTGCTGAGCTGATCTTCTTTGGAACAGGTGTAGCTGTTCAAAAGAAGAATGTTGCATATCGTAATTGGCTTGTTTCCAAATCTTCAGTTTCATTTCTGCCTATACCAGAGCTCGCAACAATTGTAAAACAATTATTAATCAGTACAAATTAGATTTTGAACAGGCTAAGAGTAGAAAACTTGCTTCTTGCCTTAATGGTAGCTGAGCATTCTGTTCTTTTGCCAAAGCTTTTGCCAATCACTGCTCCCACCTCTGTCAAAACCAGATGGTTCTATTGTCACTTCAGCCAAGGATAAAGCTGACCTGCTAGCATCCCCTTTTTCTTCCAACTCATGTATTAATTATCTTGGTAAAACACCTTCCACCATTCCCAGAATCTCCATTCAATGCCTCCTGTGTCTTGCGTCAAAAGGATATAGGAAGGATTTTGATGAATCTTGATGCCAAGAAAGCTCCAGGTCCTGATGGTATTTCTCCACTTGTTTTCAAAACCTGTGCTCAAAACCTGAACTAACTCCTGTTCTTTTCCGCCTTTTTTCACTTTCTTATTCCAGAGGTGTTTTTCTTCTGCTTGGAAATTTTCTCATATACAGCCAGTTCCTAAAAAGGGTGAAAAATCCCTCCCATCCAATTATCGTCCCATTGCAATTACTTCTACTCTTTCTAAAGTAATGGAGAAATCAATTAACCGCCAACTCTTAAACACCTAGAACCTTCTGTCTGATCAATGATCGCCAGTATGGATTCCGTCAGTGTCAATCCACTGGTGATATTCTGGCTTATGTTACCCATTTATAGACAAATTCAAAGGAAAATTTCTGTAATTCCCCCATTCTCTTCCAAACCAGTCCAAACACATTTTGCAATTATTCAGCATCCATTTACTGTCCAACTTAAAACTCACAGAAGCAACTTTTCTTCTTTCTCATTTAGTGTGATATTTAAGTAATCAGGGAAGTGATATATTGTGAAATATTTCAGGAAACACGTGAAAGCAGGAATTCTTTCATGTGTTTCCTGAAAATTACAATCTACAGAAATTCAAGTCTAACATCAAATGTCAACGAGTATCTTCAGTCTTCTCAACATTCAACCCATGCATAGTACTAAGTACTATAGGTTCTAATCCCTTTAGTGTTTGTGATTTTCATATAAAAAAAAAAAAAAAGGAAAAAAATTTGCCTGTGCTGAATAGACATTTTATGTGTCATCATATTTTAAAATGAATTATCTGATCTTATTGAGCACCAAATTTGCATTAAGCTGTGCCAAATCAGTGAAAAGTTCACCAGAAGCCTATAAAATATTAAAAGTAACTTTTGGAGAAGATGTCAAGTCTCATTTGAAGAATTTCAGTTGTTCACAGAATTTAAAGAACTGCTTGTCCATCAAAGATCATCCTCATTCTGCCTTCCAACATCAAAAACCAATCATTCAATTGTTCTGGTACAAGATCTGATCAGGAATGATTGACATTTAACTATCTAAAACTTTCTACCAAAATTGCTATTTCTTATGGGATACAAATTTTAACACCAGATTTGGGAATGTGACAGGTTTCAGCCAGGTTTGTGCTTCACATGCTAACCAATGACGAAAGAGAACAGCATATTTCTGAAAGTCTGCTGAACCACACTTTGTTTCTTCGATCACTCTGATTACTAATTGTTGGTGTATAGATATCTGGAAACAAATCCACAGTCTTATTAGTGGAAGAGTCCAATTTCTTCAAGATTCACAAAAGAAATAGTTTTGATGAAATGTGAAGATAATGCTTATCTATTAGCATTAGTAGAGGCATATGATGCAAGAAAGCAAGCTTATGCAGCATCAGCCAAAAAAAAAAAAAAAAAAAACCCTCTCATTTTACCCCTACAATCGTTCCAAATGCCTGTCCAGCTCTGCCTTTAATTTATTTAGGCTATCAGCTTCCACAACAAAAGATGGAAGTCTGTTCCACCAATCAACTACCGGCTGGCTAAAGCTTATTATTGTTAGTTTGTTTGTTATTTGGTTTTTAGAAGCATTAGCAACTAAGGCCATATTGCTTCGGGGATATGCATTGGTCATTCCCTGACCTTTCCGCATCCTCCATATGTGATGGTCACGGGCTCGAACCCTGGTCTAATCAAGAAGTGTGTGCTACACACTGCTGCTCCTGCCCATCTGGCTACGGAGGCACGTGCTGGCTAAAGTCAAATTTCCACACATCTATTCTACAACTGTCTTTCCTCAATTTGAATTTATGCCCCCTCAGGTTCTTAATCTGAGCAAAACGAAGAATCCCATCAGCATTCAGCTTGCTCAACCCATTCAAGGCCTTATACACCTCAATCAGTTCACCTCACAGGTGCCTCCTCTCCAGGTACTGCAATTTGCAGAACTTAAGCCTTTCTTGGTAAGAGCACCCCTTTGTTCCCCCTCACCAATCTTGTTGCCCTTCTTTTTACTCATTCTAGCAACTCTACATCCTTCCTAAAATGAGGCCCCCAAACCTGTACACAGTACTCTAGGTGTGGCCTAACCATTGCCTTGTACAACGGGATAATCACCTCCCTGTCCCTTCTAGAAAAATTCCTATATATCACGACAAGCCTCCATGACCTGCAAACTTCATATATGACTGCACAATTACCCCCCAGGTCTTTTTCACTTTCCACTTCCTTGAGTGTAGTACCACACAGTTGGTATGTTTCTCTTGGGTTATTGTTACCCATATGCAGCACTTTGCATTTGTCAATGTTAAACTTCAGTTTCCACTTCTCAGCCCATTTGCCAGTAAAGATAGTTTGCTACTCCAGGTGGAGTAGCAAACTATCTTTACTGTCATTAGCAACCCTGCCAACCTTTGTATCATCTGCAAACTTGGACATTAATCCTGATATACCTTCATCAATATTGATAAATAAACAAAAATGGGCCCAACATCGAACCCTGGGGAACTCCACTAATAACATTTGTCCACGAAAAGCAGTGTCCATTGATTACCACTTCTCCCACTCAACCATCCTTTTATCCATTGTAGCATTGTAGCAATAATAATATTTGGGAAATGATGAAGCTTACCAGCTATTCAAATAGGTCTCCTTCCAGGGCATACATAGATTCCAATCCTTCTGTAACTTCTGGAAGCATTCCTGATAGGTTTATTTTGGAATTGCCAGCAGTTCAATATTTATTTAGTTCAATAAATATTGTAGCAATATTTATTGACTCACAGAGTATCATTCATTATGAATTTATGCTGCACAGCCACACAGTGAATCAGGTATACTACAAAATAGTTGTATAGCAATTGCACAATGCTGTTTGGAGAAAATGGCCTGAAAAGTGGTTTTCAGCAAATTGATACTTGTATCATGACACTGACCCATCATACTTGTTGCTTTCTATTCAAGAATTTCTTGTGAAGCACTCCATCACTGTAGTTTTCTACCTTGGCCATACCCACTCAGTTTAGCTCCTATGATCTCCCCAAGCTTAAAGCCCCCTTGAAAGGGCACAGATTTGTAACAACTGAGGAAATTATTTAGAATATGACACAGGAACTGCTGGCAACTCCAAAAGAAACCTATCAGGAATGCTTGCAGAAGTTACAAAAGGATTGGAATCCATGTATGCACTGGAAGGAAACCTATTTGAATAGCTGGTAAGCTTCATTTCCCAAATATTAGTTCAATCATCTCTAGTAAAAACTGGAAGACATTTTAGTGACTGGTAGGTTCCTTTGCTGGATCATATGCTATCTATAAGAGGAGAAAAGAGTTGTCATTAAGGATCAGTCTTCAATGTTACTAGTGTAATAATGTCATAAAATGTAACAATTTTATTTCGTAGACTAATAAAATTTCAGGGTGGAAAGCCTCTAATTTTGTAAAATTCAAACAATGATATTTCAAAGCCAAACTTTCCAGATAACCCCATCTAGCCAATATTTGAGAGATGGCATCATCTGATGGGAGACAAACAATTCGCCTTAGACGTGGTGAAGAATACCATTCAGACTATGGTGTCTACAGTGAAATTTCCTACCAGCCAAACGATATGGGGGTGCAATTCGTATCGCAGAGAAAGTCACCGGCAGTTTATAAAAGGTTCCGTAAATGCCAATGGATACCTGGCTATATTGGAAGGCAAATTGCTGCCGACCATTAGAGACTATTTCAACCTGCCAAGTAACTGCATCTTTCGGGATGACTCTGTTCCTTTTGATCAGGCTAAAAGTGTAAGTAGGCACTTCTGTAGTTATTTTAGCTTCATTTCTGCATTAGAGGTTCGACAGTAATGTGTTTACATTTGTTACAGGTGAAAAAATGGTTGGAAGAACGGTCCATTACAAATCTAGAAATGATAGTATCTAAGGAATTTCCTTGGGTTCCTCTAGATATCAGTGTCATTTACAGTTATTTTGACTTCCCATCTTAGCAATTTATAGGAGTTTTATGTCATTAGTTCACAGCATGAAAAATATATTTTTGTTTATTTTATACATATTTATTTGCTCAATTTCATGACAGATGCAATTTAACTCATTTTGACTCTTTCTTAGAGGTATTCTTTTTTAAATCAAATTTAGCGGTGTTATCCTATATGCTATGCTGATAGGAACTCTGCCATTTCGCTATCCACGATGGGAGGCAAGCACAGTCCGTGAACGAAGGAAACTCTTACTGGAAAGAATTTCAAAGGGTTTGGATAAGGATCATCGGGATGCTATGAAGCATCTTACTAAAGGCAAGTTTGTGTTATTTACAAAATTCTTTTTTTTTTTTTTTTTTTTTTTTTTTTTTTTATGTAAACCCCAAACACGAGTACTAAGTACTATAGGTGGGAACCTATAGTACTTAGTACTGTGCTTGGGTTGGAGGTTGAGAAGACGAAAGAAGATATTTCTTGACATTGGACTTAAACTTCTGTAGACTGTAATTTTCAGAAAATACGTATGAAGGAAGGTTGTTCCAGAAAACGGCAGTTGAATGAATAAACAAGGAAGATGAAAAGTTGGTTCTGTGAGTTTGAAGTTGGACAGTAAATGGATGTTGGCTGGTGGCGGCACGTGTTCGGACTGTTTTGAAAGAGAGAGCAGGAATTATAGAAGCTAATTCAAAAGAACAGTGCCCGTGGAAGTATCTGTAGAAGAGGCATGCAGCAGAAACAGTAGACAGCGAGTGCAGAGACTCTGTTAGAGATGAGTCATTCATTAACCTAACTGCCCTCTTCTGAATGGAATCAAGAAGCCTGAAAGAGGTTTTGGGGGCACCACCCCAGATGTGGGAACAATATTCCATGGCAGGGTGGATTTGTGATTTATACAGAGTGAGCAGCTGTTTGGAAGAAAAGTAACGCCAAGAGCGAAAGAGAAAACCAAGTTTTTTAGATGCAGAAGAAGCAATATTTGTAATGTGCTTGTGCCAAGAGAGATTAGAAGTCAGGGTAATCTCCAAAAGAGATATATCATTTTGCCTAGAAATCGGAGTGTCACTAAAGATAAGCATAGAAGCAGAAGAATCCTTTTTGCGAGATATAAGACAAGACTGAGTTTTAGAATGGTTGAAATCAACTAAGTTGTCTTTGCCCCACTGGAGAATTACCTGAAGATCGGCATTTAAGGAATTGGTAGCAGATTTTCGAGAAGTTGAAGCTGATTGAGCAGGACAAGGTTTCTCAAAATGGAATGTGGAATGCAATGTGCTATCATTGGCAAAACTATGGATAGGATTTCCAGTCAATGGAAGAAGGTCATTAATATACAAGAGGAAAAGAGTGGGGGAAAGAACTGAACCTTGGGGGCCACTGGCATTAGTGGAGAAGTTAGAAGACAGAGAGCCATCTACCATCACCCTCAGTGAGTGATCAGAGAGAAAACTGGATAACCAATTACTAAAAACAGTTGGCAAACCATGAGATGGAAGCTTGTTTAGAAGACCTTTATGCCAAACACGATCGAAAGCCTTTGAGATATCAAGAGCAACTACTTATGTTTCACCGAACCTTTCCATTGAATTAGTCCATAAATGGGTTACATAAGCCAGAACATCACCAGTGGATCGACACTGGCGGAATCCATACTGGCGATCGTTGATCAGACGAAAGATTTCCAGATAGTTTAAGAGTTAGCGGTTAATTGATTTCTCCATTACTTTAGAAAGAGTAGAAGTAATTGCAATGGGACGATAATTGGATGGGAGGGATTTTTCACCCTTTTTAGGAACTGGCTGGATATGAGCAAATTTCCAAGCAGAAGGAAAAACACCTTTGGAATAAGAAAGTGAAAAAAGGCGGCAAAGAATAGGAGTAAGTTCAGGAGCACAGGTTTTGAGAACAAGTGGAGAAATACCATCAGGACCTGGAGCTTTCTTAGCATCAAGATTCGTCAAAATCCTTCTGACATCCTTTTGACGGAAGACCACAGGAGGCATTGAATGGAGCGTGTTGGGAATGGTGGGAGGTGTTTTACCAAGATCATTAATATATGAGTGGGAAGAAAAATAGGATGCTAGCAGGTCAGCTTTATCCTTGGCTGAAGTGACAACAGAACCATCTGGTTTGGCAGAGGTGGGAGCAGAGATGGGCAAAAGTTGTGGCCAATAGCTTTGGCAAGAGACCAGAATGCTCGGTTACCATTAGGGCAAGAAGCAAGTTTTCTACTCTTAGCCTGTTCAAACTCTAGTTTGGACTGATTAATAACTGCTTTACAATTGTTGCGAGCTTTGGTGTAGGCAGAAAATGAAACTGAAGAATTAGAAACAAACCAATTATGATATGCAACATTCTTCTCTTGAACAGCCTTAGCATATTTATTGGAAAACCAAGGTTTAGATAAAGGATGAGATTTTAAAGTGGAGTGTGGAATAAAGGATTCCATTCCTGCAAGAATAATTTCACTGACACGATCTGAGCAAATGTTGACATCAGAAGTTCTGAAACAGTAATCCGACCAAGGAAAAGAAATCTTGCAGGTCATCCCATTTTGCATTCTTGTAATGCCAAACAACATGAGGTTGGGAATAGCCATGAAATAAAGGTTCCATTGGAGAAGAGACAATCACCAAGTTGTGATCTGAAGTGCCTAAAAGACCTCTCACTTCGACCGTGTACTTAGAAGGGTTGTTTGTGCGTATTGGCTGTATGATTAGGATTGTCCAGTATTCTTGTAGGTAAATGAACAGTCTGTGCAAGATCATTAGTAATTGCAAAAGCTTCAGCATCTCGACCAGCTGGGTCGGTGTGACTAAAAAACGGAAGCCAGCTGGTGTTGTGAACATTAAAATCACCAAGGAAAATTACCTCACTGTTAGGAAAGTTGGACCGGAGAAAGTCAAGTTGCAAAGAGAGGAAGTCATGGAGCTCCAAGTGATTAGTGGAGTTGGGAGAACGGTAGAGAGACAACAGATGAATTTGACACAATGAGATAGAGAGATTTTAAGCCACAGAAGATCAAAGAGAGGAGATTCAAAATTGCCAAGTCTCTGACAGGGAATATCAGAACGAACATATGCACAAGTACCACCTTTGAGGTGAAAAGAATCATGCAGCGAATAATATGGGCATCTGAGATGAGCAGTAGTTGAATCAACCGATAACTGAGATTCTGTCAGAAAAAGTACATGGGGTTTGGCAGACTTTAAGTGGAAATAGACATCGTTGAGATTAGAATTGAGACCATGTATATTTGTGAAATGAATTTGGAAGTCCTTGGGAGGTTTAGATCTTTTCACAGATAAGCTTGCTCTATTAGTTTTTAATAGCTCTAATGGCATTTACTTATTACTAACTACTTGCCTGTCACTGATTTTGCTTTAATTTCCTGAACATATGAACTTAACTAAGCTTTCTTCACATAATACTTAAGCAATTATGTAATAATTTTTGAATTCTTATGTTAATAATCATGGGTGAACATGATTCTCTGCTCTGTTTATGACTCTTTCTATTACATTTTTGCCTATTGTAAACTTCTCTCACTTTGACTTAGGATGCAAATGTCTTTTCTTTATACCCTCTGTATTTTTAACTCTATTTGAAATAATGGAATATTTTTATTGTTATCATCATCATTTTATTAATTGTTAATTTATTAAGAAAATTAATCTTTTAAACACTAAGATTTAAGATATAGTCATTATTTTTAAATAAAGAATTATGCCATTCTTTTTTTGATTCAGACTGCCGTAATCTTTTGTATGGTCTCTTGGAACCAGACCAAAGCAAGAGACTCAACCTTATAGATGCAATTTCTCACTCATGGTTTGGTAGTGATCCAAGGTTAACAACCCTTATTACAGAAGAAACTTCTACTAGCCCTAGTCAGTTCCACTCCAAGGTCTGTATTAATTGTTAAATTTTTTGGGAGGGAGGGTAAGGGGAAATCTCTCATAAGTCAAATACTCTACCTATCAAAATTATTTAAAAACTTTATAACTCTATAGCGGAGTGGGCTATCGATAACTGTTTCAAAGAACAGTACCAGTCAACAATGGCAAAATTACTAAAAATAATTAAAGATAAACTATTAATATAAAGAAAATAAAAGCGATAAAACATGAATGAAAATAAAAATGATAAAACAAGCACAAAGAAGCTTTCAAGGCAATGATCCTCCTTATCAACTTAAACAAGATAGATAATAACTTAATTTTAATTATAATCCACAACCTGATATTGAAATATTTGGGGAAGAGGTGATAGTTTGCTTGGTATGGCTGTTAAAGATCACATGGGGGGGGGGGAGAAATCTGGTGGGGCAAGGCCTCTGGTAACCAAGCATCACGTAGCAAAGAGGTCCTTGTGATATTTCCACAAAAGTAGGAATCAGGTTTTTGGCCCTAATTTTAAATGCAAATAGTATAAAAATACACAAATATTTCACATTGAATTTTTTTCTCATTCATGTAAATAGTTTTTATTTTTCTCACTTAGTAAATAATAACTTTTGAGAATATCTAATATCACATTCATATATTTTTTATGAAAATTTTCTTGTTTTTCACAATGTATTCCATTGAAAAGTGCCATATTAACAATCATCCCATTTTATTAAAAAATAAAATGGGATGATTTTACAAAAAAATTCTTAAGGAAACAAAATATTGCAGCTATGAACTTGAAACTTTACATTTCAATGAGAACAATGTCCCTGACGTTTTTTTTAATTTATTTTTTTATAAAAATGAATATGATAGTATGAACCAGAGCTAAATGCTCAATACGTTCTACGTTGATATCCATATTTGTAAAATAATAAGAGAAGTTTACCTCAATATGATATGTAGAACGCTTCTGTATGATACTCTCCAGAAATTAAAATGAAAACAATTAAAAAATCGAAAATCTTACATTACAGTAAACAATAATTAAAAATCAATTGAACACAATTAAAAATTAAGTAAAAAATTAATTTAACGAAAAAATTGCAAAACGATTTTCCTTCCTAATTAATTTCAACTGTTTCTGCAATTAATAGTGGCGCCTCCGTAGCCAGGTGGGAAGGAGCAGCAGTGCATAGCACAGGCCTCTTGATTAGACCGGGGTTCGAGCCCGTCGCCACCAAATACGGAGGATGTGGAAAGGTCAGGGAATGACCACCGCATATCCCGGAGCAATATGGCCTTAGTTGCTAATGCTCCTAAAAACCAACTAACTAACTAACTAACTAGCAATTAATAGTCTCATATAATTATGTTGGACACGAAGTATTTTGGCCTCGTTGAATAAAAATGTATGTTTTTCATTAATGGCATGAAAGGCTAATTCTGACGCTGCTGAACAAGAAGCGCGAACTGAGGGCGTGTGTTGATTCACACAAATTCAGAGGAAACCACGTAGAACCTTGGTAAGACAAGTCGCAATCACTGCAAGAAATGTTCTATACCATGTCATTAATTTTTGTTGCGAAAGAGATAAGGACTGAGTGATTGTTCAGTATAGTGTGTAGTTTTCGTATTGGCCTGGCCACAATTTTAAATTCGGTATCTTTAAAGAATCTGTTACGCTGCTTGTGCCACTGTTCAACATATGGGACAGAAATAAAGTATTTTTTGCTATTACTATTGTTGGTTAGTGTAGTTTTTTGTATCCCATCCTTAGCTTGTACCCTAATTCAGTTTATTGTAACCCCTGTTTAAGAATCTGCTGGTTAATATTTGTATTTCTGAGCCCAAAGCAGATTCCATCGTTGAATATTTATAGGCACTGAGAAATTGATTAAAGATAATAGATCTTTTGTAGGTGAATCAGTGAGAGCTGTTATAATGCAGAAGTATACTGGTGTTTCTAGTTTAGCATTAGCAAAGGCACATGATGCAAGAAAGCAAGCTTATACAGCATCAGCAAAAAACACACACACACACACCCTTCTCATTTCACCCATCCACTCGCTCCAGATGTTTATCTAGTTCTGCCTTCAATCTATTTAAGCTGTCAACTTCTACAACGACAGATGGAAGTTTGTTCCAGCAATAAACCACCTGCTGTCTAAAGGCAAACTTCCGCACATCTATCCTACAACTGTCTTTCCTCAATTTGAATATATGCCCTCTCAGGCGATTATTCTGAGCAAGAGGAAGAATCCATCAGCACTGAGCATGCTCAAACCATTCAAGGCTTTGTACACCTCAATCAGATCATCTCGTAGGTGCCTAGTCTACAGACACTGTAATTTGCAAAACTTAAGCATTTCTTCGTAAGATCAATCCTTTGTTCCATTCACTAATCTTGTTGCCCTTCTCTGTACTAGTTCCAACAGCGCTACATACTTCTTAAATGAGGCCTCCAGACCTGTACACAGTACTCAAGGTGTAGCCTGACCATTGCCTTATACAAGGGGATAGTCACCTCCTTATACCTGCTAGAAAAATTCCTGTATATCATTGACAAGGCACAATGAGCTACTCTTGCAGACTGTTTGCACTGCTCAGAAAACTTCATATCTGCCTGCACAATTATCCCAGGTCCTTTTCATTCTCTACCATTGTCAGTGTGGTACCACAGAGTTGATACGTTACTCTGGGATTACTGCTTCCCATATGTAGTCCTTTACATTTGTCAGTGTGAAACTTCATTTACCACCTCTCAGCCCAACTTTTCTAGATCCTGTTGCAGCAGTATACTGTTATTAGTGTCATTAACAACCCTGCCAACCTTCGTATCGTCTGCAAACTTGGACATTAAGCCTGATATACCATCATCAATATCTTTTATAAATACAGAAAACAACAATAGACTCAACACTGAACCCTGAGGGACTCCACTAATAACATTAGTCCACGAAGAGCAGTGTCCATTGATTACCACTCTCTGTCTTCTCACACTCAACCATCCCTTTATCTATAGCAGCAGTTTGCCTCCAATGCCACACTGCTCCAATTTGTGCAGCAGTCTTTCATGTGCAACAGTATCAAAGGCTTTTCTAAGATCCAAATATATGATATCAAAGTTATTCTTTGCTTTCCAGTTCCTTTGTGACTACATCATAGTATCCAATCAAATTAGTCAGACAAGACTTCCCCCTAACTTATGCCCTCTCAGGTGATTATTCTTCCTCTCGCTCAGAATAATCACCTGAGAGGGCATAAATTCAAACTGACGAAAGACAGATGTAGGATAGACGTGCGGAAATTTGCCTTTAGCCAGCGAGTGGTTGTTTGATGGAACAGACTTGCATCCCTTGTCGTGGAAGTTGATAGCCTAAATAAGTTTAAGGCTCAGCTGGACAGGTATTTTGAACGAACAGAGGGGTAAAGTGGAAGTGGTTTTTTTTTTTTTTTTTTTTGGCTGATGCTGCATAAGCTTGCTTTCTTGCATCAAATGCCTCTACTAATGCTAATGCTAATGCTAACAAACCCATGCTGTGTCCAAGCTATAACTGAAGTCTTGTCTAGATGATCCTGCACTGCTTCTTTAACCAGTGCCTCCATTAATTTCCCTGGAACAGAAGTTAAACTAACAGGTCTGTAATTACCTGTGTCTCCCGTTGAACCTCCTTTGTGGATTGAGGTCACATTTGCATATCTCCAGTCCACAGGTACCTCCCCTGAGTCCAGGGAAGCTCTCATAATTATGGCTAAGGGTTTGCTTACTTCCTTTGCCACCTCTAAAATAACTACCCCAGGTGCCTTTCTTGTGTTTATCTTCAACAATTTCTCCTCCACTTTACTCTCAGTTATTACAAGATTATCTAGCTTACTGCCAAAGTTGAATACACCTCTGGCATTCCCCTCCCTGAATAACTCCTCATGTGTGAATGTCGATGCAAAATATTCATTTAGTTTGTTAGTTACCTGAGCAGGATCATCAACAGTTGACCCATTGATATCAAGTGGACCAATCTGAGTCATCCCCTTCGTTCTGGAGTTTACATAAGTAAAGAACTCTTTGCTGTTTTTCTTTGCTTCCTTTGCCAAAGATTTCTCATAATCTGCCTTTGCCTGCCTAACCTCCTATGTAACTTGGTTACAGACCAGCTTATATCTATCATAGGCTTCTGTATCACATGGTAATTTATATGTATCCTATGCATTTTTCTTCTCTGTCACATGTCTAATTAATTCATCTGACATCCATTTAGGCCTAAACCTTGAATAATATTTCTTTGTTGGAATGAAAAGCCTAGTAGCTTCCAAGATTAATTCTTTGAATGCTTCCCATTTTGAATTTTCTGTTGGTAACATCATCAGTTGGTTCCACCATATAGAATTTAAATACTGTCTCAGACCCCCGTAGTCACCTTTACGAAAGCAAAAACCCTTCCCTTTACCCTTGGTGGTAGTTACCTCTTTGAGTAAATCCCACTTCAGCACACTGTGATCACTGCTACCTAGTGGTTCCTTTATCTGCAGATTCTTGATGCATGAAGAATCACTACTGATCAAGAGTATTACTCCCTCTAGTTGCATCCCGAACATGCTGCTGTAGAAAACAATCATCCAATAAATCCACAAAAGCCTTGCTAGTGTGTGAGTGACCAGCCCACAAATTCCAGTCAATATCCAGGAAATTAAAATCCTCCATTATAACACTCTAATTTACTGGCCCACTTGCCCATTATACTCGTCAGATTCATTAGGCCTATAACACACACCTACTCTCATTTTTCCTTTCCCAGTGCTTATGTCACACCAGACAGACTGAATACTGCATTGCTCACCCACATCAATTGGATGCACTTCCTTAGATTTTATGTGTTTTTTAACTAACAGCATAACCTCTCCTCCCTTCCTGTCCTGTCTATCCTTTCTGTACACATTGTACTCTCCAAATTCCAGTTCTGCACTGCTTATGTCTGTGTGACACCATGTCTCTGATATCCCAACAATATCTGCCTTTGATGTATTGACTAGTGCTACAAGCTCATCAAATTTATTAACTATACTCCTAGCAATGGTGTACATGCAAGTTTTGCATGCACATGTTTCCACTCTTAGTTACCCTAACACAGCCAATGTATTTACTTGTTCCACTATGACTCCCAGCAGTCCTGGAAATTCCCATTGCCTTGCTTTCCAGGCTGCTGCTCAATTTCATTTCAATAGAAGTAGTGCAAGAATCACTTTTACCTCTGCCGGCGGCTACTGTTAATCTATTAGTCTGTGTATCCCCCCCCCCAAGCTAGCAGTTTTCCGACCCACCTAACTCTGCCTCAATAGCATCAACAAATATTCTTGCACCCTTTCTATTTAAGTGTATACCATCCCTGTAGATGCAGTCCCTTCTGTTAACATGTACAGACCAGGCTGAAAAAATTTCTACCCCTTGAGCATTGCACAATCTTTCAGGGCTGAATTGATCGACAAGGCTCTCATCATATTCTCCCTTCTATAGTGTCTGGGCAGAATTGCAGACACTTTCAAATTCAACCCTAACTCACGGCTTTTTTTCAGCATTGTCTTTTAGTTGTAAAGCATTGTCTTGCATTAAGACAATGCACCAGGGCACAACGTTTGTGACTCAAGCAGCACTGCGTGACTGTGGGTTCGAACCATTATAGCATCTGTCCTACTCACCGAATTTAGCTCCATCAGACTATCTTCTATTTTCAAATTTCAAAAAGGACAGAAATTCAATAGTGACAATGCTGTGATGAAGAAGGTTTTGCCTCAACTAGTTTGAGGCAAAACCTTCTGAATTTTATTCGAGTGGTTTATGAAAGCTACTGGATCATGCCAGAAAGTGGTTGACTTAAGGGAGGACTATTTTGAATAATAAATGAGGTTTCACAACTTTCCAACATTCCTTCTGAGAGGCTAGAAACTTTTCAACACCTCACCTCATAGTAACAGAAAGTTGAAGTGAAATAGAGAACAATATTTTGTTGCCAGTGCAACAGAAATAATTTAAAGTAATTTCAATAGATATATCCAAAACATTTGGTAACTATAAATGTATGCAGTTTTTAGTTAGGCAAAAGTCTAGTATATATTTGAAAGCAGAGAGGAGCATTTAGCCCTGATTAAAATTTTTAGGGCAGCTTTTGTTGGAGCAATTTAAATTTTCAAAAAAAAATTCAAAATACAATCATTTTAACAAAATGCTTCAAAATATTTAAGTTTTTGTGAATGTACTAGTCAGTAATTTGATTTAACTAATTTAATACAATATTTAAAAGAAAATGACACTATTTTTTACTAAAAAATTAAGCAATACTAAAGGCACTAAATTTAATTTAGATTCACATTGGATATGGGCATATAGATATTTGCAAATTACTTCTTGCTAAATAATATATATATTTTTTTGATTGTATAATACTGGTCTGCATTTTAAGAAAAGTTCTCAGTTTTACTGCAGATAAGTAATCTGAACTACATTTTTAACGAAAATTTCAAGTTATTTGAATTTTTTACAAACAAATATTAGTGGATATGCTTCTCATTAATTTATATTTTTACAGATATGATAAAACAGCTTATTTTTATATAAAAATACATTAAACAGAAATATCAATAGCTATGCCCTCCTGTCAAGCACAGATGGCTGAAAACTGGATTTTTTATACACTAGGCTGGATTAAACTTGCCCTTTTTTTTGACCTCCTCAGGTAACTAGTTTCAGCAGCCGTCCCCCTTTCATTGAGGGGGGGTGGAAATTTAGCATCCCAACAGTAGTTAGCCATAATACTCACATTTCATTCCCCTTAGTACCTTTTTCCATTTCTTTTCCTCCTGATAGAATCTTTCCCTGCATTCTTCACTTTATATAAACTTTCTAGGAAATATTTGAGAGGAGAGTGCAAGAATTGTTTCATAGTCTGGGTGTTTGTTTCTCAAAAAATTTTTAAATCCAGCAAGCATCTTTCAGTTTGGTTCATGGATAATTCAAACACAGTCTAGCAGCACTTGCAGAATTCGAACCCAGAAAAAATTCCTGTTTTTATTATTATTATTATTTTTTTTGTGTTAGTCACAAAAATCTGGTTTAAATATACTTGAGAAACAATGTCCTTCTTTATTCAGGACGTGGACAAACTGCTTCATTAAACCTAGCTTTATATGCAGAAGAGATAAGAGTACTCTGTTTCAATCTTCTAGAGGCTCATATTCACTGTCCTTTGAACTGGTGTCAGAGATGGTCTTGGTAATCGCATTTTCCTTACCCAATGTTCATTTCTCGCTTGAATATCCCACTTGCACAAAAAGTGAAGCATTTTTGTGTATCCAAATTGTTGGCCCTATAGCAAGCTGATAGCTCTAAAATCTACACTTGCTAGCCAACCACAATCATTGAACTGAAATTTTTTTTCCAAAAGAAGCTTAACATTTTAATACTTTTCTTTTAAGTGTGCTGAATGGACTAGAGGAATGGATGCATACTTGTTTCCATTATGAATAAGAACTCCTTTGAGGCTTTTGCTTAAATACATCAATAAATAGCCTCAACTCTGTTAGTTGGTAGAAAATTCCAAAAAAAGTTCATAACTGCAGGAATGCTATTGCAATATAGCATTGAGCCTTCTTCGGAAAAATGGGGAACCAATCCTTCTTCACAATGTCTATACCATAAGAAGACTGTCACTGGGGTCAACAGATTCTTAGATTTCATCTTCACCTTAAAAACTATGGGGTTACAACTGAAATCCAGACCCTTTGTGTAGATTTAAATCCCTCATGAGATTGTCAAATTTACTTTTGTGTAAAGTGAACTTGACAATAAAGAAACTCAGAACCCAGAGTTCTGAGTTTCTGTATACCAACAGTTTATATCATCCACTAGATCAGTGATTTTCAAGCATAGGGTGATGACCCCAATGGGGGGGGGAAACAAAAGCAGTCTTTGCTAGTTTAACAGTCATTTTCCTCATTCTCCTAATCCTTGACTACACTGTAGTGGAATAGTCAATCCAGTCCAATTTTATTTTAAGTGAATTCCCTAGTGGCTTTTCCCACTATTTTATTTATTTCATATGATGTGATCAATACACGAAGGAACCAGTTTTTTCTTGCTTCCTTCGTGTATCGTGGCCGGGATATCCAACCAACCGGTTGGTTCGGCACCATCATGATATCCAGCCCGAGGCGGGAATCAAACCTGCGACCTTTGGGTTGCCAGGCAGGCACTTTACCTACCCGGCAAGCCCGGTCGGCTTTTCCCACTATCATCTTTGTAAACTTGGATTTTCTAATTTAGTGTCAATTAAATGTAAAGCGAGAAACAAATCAATAGATATTGACAGCAAATTAAATTGTATTCTAAGTAATTTGTGTCCCAGAACTGACAAGCTGTGTACAAAAGATAATAAAATTCTTTAACCCTATATATTCACAATTTAAAAAAAAAAAAAAAAATGTTATTACAATGTAATAAATAACAAGTAGATACACCGATGAGCCAAAACATTATGACCAGCAAGTCGTTATACAAATCGAAGCAACTGCAGGTGAACTGCGGCACATGCGCAGGTCAGAACATGATATAAAAACCACTGGCCGGGTAATCAGTGTTACTCTTGTTCTTCAGATGGGAAAGGCAGCAAACTTAAGCAAATTTGACAAAGGCCAAATTTTAATGGCCAGACGACTGGGTCAGAGCATATCCGAAAGGCACGGCTGGTGGAGTGCTCACGGTCAGCCGTGGTTAATACCTACTGAAGGTGGTCCGAGGAGGGGAAACCCACAAACCGCCAGCAAGGTGTTGGACAACCATGGCTGATCGATGCTCGAGGTGAGTGAAGGCGCTCCCGGATGTTACGTGGGAACAGAAGGGTGACTGTGACGTAACTCGCCAGTAATTGGAATGCTGGTGATGGGAGTAATGAATCACAACACACACAGTACATCGAACCCTGCTGAAAATGAGGCTGTGTAGCCGCAGGCCATTCCAAGTGCCCATGCTAACCACGGTTTACCGGGGACAGCGCCAACAGTGGGCACGAGCATTGAAACTGGAAACGTGATGAATCACGTTTCCTGTTGCACCATGTGGATGGCCGGGTACGAGCGCACGTTGTTTACCTGGGGAAGTGATGGTGCCTGGATGCACCGTGGGACGAAAACAAGCCGGTGGCAGCGGTGTCATGCTTTGGGCGATGTTCTTCTGGGATACCTGGGTCCAGTCATCCGTGTGCCGGGCACTCTGACATCTACCACTTACCTAAACATCATTGTTGACCAGGTACACCCTTTCATGGCAACAGTCTTCCCCTCTGGCGATGCAGTCTTTCAGCAGGATAATGCGCCATGCCACACCACCTGGATTATTTGAGACTGGTTCTCGGAACATGAGGAAGATTTCCAGGTATTGCCCTGACCTCCAGAGTCCCCAGACATCAATTCCATCGAGCATCTGTGGTTTGTGTTGGAACAGCAACTCTGATCTGCAGTGTCTGAACCACAGACCTTACAGGATTTAAAGGATCTGCTGGTTACGTGTTGGTACCAGATACCAAAGACACATTTAGAAATCTTGTAATGTCCATGCCTTGCCAGGTATGAGCTGTTTTGGCTGCACATGGAGGACCATCAATTAGGTAGTTCATAATGTTTTGACTCAGCTGAATATGTCTCAGTAATGATAAACATCTCAAAATATATTTGTATTAAAAATATTTATAAAGTAATTTTAGTGGTAAAATTTTAGCTTATGATAAATTCTCATTTTTACAGAAATACTTTTTTTTTTCTTTTCTTTTTTTTTTTTTACATTACAAAAAATCATGACAGGAGGGGGGTGGCACCGAATATTTGCCCGAAGGGGTTGCTGATAGATCCATCTGAGAACCACTGCTCTAGATTACAAATGTCCGATTCAGGATCTGAGAGCATACATTCAAGAATAGCTGGTGGAAGTGGTACCAGTAGTAGTAGTAGTAGTAGTGGCATGTGATGCAAGAAAGCAAGTGTATGAGCTTATGCAGCATCAGCCAAAAAAAAAAAAAAAAAAATCACACCATTCCCTCCAAATGCCTGTCCAGTTCCTCCTTAAATTTATTCAACTCAACTTCCACAACAACAGCTGAAAGTTTGTTCCAACAATTAACCACCCGCTGGCTAAAGGCAAAATTCCGCACATCTATTCTACATCTGTCTTTTCTTAATTTGAATTTATGCCCCCTTAGGTTTGTAATCTGAACAAGTGGAAGGATCCCATCAGAATTCAGCGTGCTCAACCCATTCAAGGCCTTATACACCTCAATCAGATCACCGCGCAGGTGCCTAGTCTCCAGCCACTGCAATTTGCAGAACTTAAGCCTCTCTTGGTAAGAACATCCCTTCATTCCCCTCACCAACCTTGTTGCCCTTCTCTGTACACGCTCAAGTAAATCTACATCCTTCCTAAAATTAGGCCTCCAGACCTGTACGCAGTACTCAAGGCATGGCCCGACCATTGCCTTATACAGAAGGACAATCACCTCCCTCTCCCTGCTAGCAAAATTCCTATATATCATTGACAAAACCCCATGACCTGCCCTGGCAGCCTGTCTGCATTGCTCAGAAAACTTCATATCTGACTGCATAATTACTCCCAGGTCTTTTTCATTTTCTACCACCTTAAGTGTAGTACCACACAGTACGTTTCTCTTGGGTTACTTCTACCCATATGCAGTACTTTGCATTTGTCAAGGTTAAACTTCAGTTGCCACTTCTTAGCCGATCTGCCCAAATTATCTAGATCCTGTTGCAGTAGCACACCTGCCATTACTGTCATTAACAACCCTGCCAACCTTTGTATCATCTGCAAACTTCGACATTAAGCCTGATATACCTTCATCAATATCATTGATAAATATACAAAACAACAGTGGACCTAACACCGAACCCTGTGGGATACCACTAATAACATTAGTCCACGAAGAGCAGCACCCATTGATTACCACCCTCTGTCTTCTCCCACTTAACCATCCTTTTATCCATTGTAGCAACTTACCATTAATACCATTCTGCTCCAATCAGTACAATAGTCTTCCATGCGCAACAGTGTCAAAAGCTTTCCTGAAATCAAAATTATTTTTTGCATCCAGTTCCTTTGTAACCACATCATAATATCCTATCAAATTTGTCAGACAAGACTTTCCCTTAACAAACCCATGCTGTGTCTGAATTATTGCTGCAGTCTTGTCTAGATGATCCTGCAATGCATCTTTAACCAGTGACTCCATTATTTTACCCGGAACAGAAGTTAAACTAACTGGTCCGTAATTACTTGTGTCACACTTCGATCCCCCTTTGTGAATTGGGGATACATTTGCACATCTCCAGTCCGCGGGAACCTCCCCTGAGTCCAAGGATGCTCTCATAATTATGGCTAAGGGTTTGCTTAGTTGCTTTGTCGCCTCCTTTAATATAACTGGATAGATCCCATCCACCCCAGGTGCTTTTCTTATGTTTAACTTCAACAATTTCTCCTCCACTTTGCTTTCAGTTATTACAAAATCATTAAGTATCCTGCTACAATTTGATAACCTTCTGTCATTTTCAGTAGTCAGGTCCCTGGGGTATTGGCCTCACAGCTGAAATAATGTTGTTAAGGTATACAATGTTCTGCTTGTTCTTTGCATTATATCACTTCTCAGCCTTTTGGCTAAGATCAAAGTATAGTATCTGTTCTTTTCAAAGTGTTCTTTGCATTATAACTTGCTACATTTATGGAACAACAGTAGCAGTCATTAAATATGATTCTCTCTACTGTCATCTGGGAATGACAGATGAACTGGCCCTCTTTTTGCCATATTTACAAATGTAATCACATGTACAATGCAGTTTATGGCGGTTGGAGGGAAGCAACTTTTATCTTGGTCACTTAATTTAATTTTTACAAAATATGTACCATATGTACTTTCCATAAATGATGCTACATCCTGCATTTGTTTCACCATATGTTACCACAAATAACAGTTACCACAAATGTAACAAAAATATATTTGGATTGTTCACACAACTATGAGTTGCCCTTATCAAACACAGAATATGAAAAACAACTTAGAAGCAGTTACTAATTAGCATGACTGCATCATAAAATAATTGAATGCTGAAGAAACACTTCACAGGTTTATACAGCTATCTGACTTGGTCTTGACATGTCTAAACACATCTATATCTCTTTCTCACAAAGGAAGTAGTACACATATCATGTATACATCAAATGTATATCTAATAAAACAATTTTTACTGTTTGTAAAAAAGCTGTATGTGATAGGTTAAAAATGGTATGGATTTTTAGAATTAGCAAAAAAACTATGTCAAAAAACACAATGAATTTTGGAAATATTAAAATCTATGCAGACCAGTGTAATTGATCATTCTTTAAGGTGTATGCTTATTCATGGTTCTAGTATATAATGCAAGATAACTCGCTATGAAAAATAAAAATATTTTGACTTGTGATCTTTAAACAGGCTATCAGTCGAGTGGCAGAATTGTTAAGCATGTCCCAGAAGAGTTTAGACAGCCGTTTAAAAAGCAGTGGTAGTAGGTATGATCATGTATATGCTGTATATCATTTACTGATTGATTCAATGGGAAAAGAAAAGCCAGGAAAGAAATCTGTGTGCTGGTCTCCAGATATTGCCAGATGTTCAGTAAAGAGCACTCCCTCTCAAGAATCAAGATATGGTCAGCAAGTTGTGCAGTGCGGCTTAAATGCTTCTGATTCTTCGAACAAATTAGATGGAAAATGGTCAGAATCTTCTTATTATACAGCACTAGATGAGAACAAATCACACAATTCTTCTGAGCTCAGTTCTCAATTTAACAAGTGTATAAATTTGCAAAGAGATACCTGTTTAAATCAATCAAACATAACAAATTCTTTTAGAATTCAAAAATCAAGAAGCAATGTACCTGATATAAAATCATCAAGTTTAAGCCATACAGAATCTATTCCCTGTTGTTCAGGATCTGTAGTGTGTCAGGGATCAGGGGAGGTTAGCAAAGGTAGTATTCACCTGTCACCTTCATCCCAGCAGGATGGTAGCCATTTTCACAAAGGAAATGATAAAAATGTAACTGAATGTCAGAATAAAGGATCATCATATGAGTCAAGAAATACTCCTGACATTCATTCAACTCATCCTACAAAAGAAAGTACGTTCAAAAGTAAACAAAGAGTACTGCTGCAAAATACAACTTCACTCACAGGTAGCAGATCACCGCTGCCTCCAAAAATTTTTGGAGTTGGCCCCAAAAATAGATTCAGGTCAGGTAAATATGCTGGAGGCAGTAAAGAAAGTACAACAGGAAGCAAAAGTCATGTTATAAAAATGTCAAATAAAACCATAAAGTCTTGTAATGTGCCAAGCCAAACATTTGTAGGAATGCTGTCTAGTCCTACAGTAGACCATATTCGTGGCGAACCATTTCGCTCCCATTCCAGAATATCAAGACACAACCAAAATAGAATAGTACCTCCAAATTCTTCACCTATTGATTTAACCTCTACAAAACAATTAACTTCCAAAAAAGGGTTATCACAAAATAATCTAACTCCAGAACAGAACTTGGACAACAAAAAACAATCTGAGATTATTTCAGACTTAGATATTGCTTCACAACTTAGTTTTTCATCTCAAGATCATAAGTGGTCACAGTCTAAAAAAACAGATTATTCAAATAATAGTAAAACAGGCACCAACCCACAATATAATTGGAAACAGACTCCAACAAAAAGTTCAACCCATGTTGGAATTCAGCCACTAAGACCAGGCCAAAAGAATAATTCACTTCTTCAGCAGAGAAATGATGTAGTTACACCTTTACCCAGAAATACAGCTGCCCATAAGTTACAAAGAGGAAATCCAACGATCCGCACTGGCAGTCCACATCTCATCACTCATCAAGGTTCACCTGTTATCCACAACAAGCCTATATTGCACAGAAGGAAAACTACTTCTCCTTATTTTGCAAGGTAAGCGCTGTATGCGTAAATATTTACCAAAAAGTAATAATAATAATAAATAAAATTGGTTATATAAAGAGGAATTTTAAAAATACTTTTTTAATTACTTTTGGTAGAACAAGGCAGTTCATATTATAAAAATCTTTTACTCTTAAAATAATTTTATTTGGAGTACAAAAAGCACTTCAAAATTTAGAAGATTGTAACAGTAGATCTAACAGTAAACCTACTGGTAACAAATTATTTTTTGAAAAACAGTTCATTATGAGTAACAAGCTGTATATGTTTGTAGTTCTATATAGCCGACCGGGCTAGCTGGGTGGGTAAAGTGCCTGCCTGGCAACCCAAAGGTCGCGGGTTCGATTCCCGCCTCGGGCTTGGATCAAAGTACTGCAAAAACCTTGGGAGGTGCATTATGGCCACAGAAGCCTATGCGCCAACAACTACCAAAAAAAAAAAAAAAAAGTTCTATATAGTTCTATAGAAACTTACTTGAATGTGTATTTGATCTGATGGCAAAATTTCAAGGAAAATTATCTATTAACAGCTGTGATATAAACTGCCAGAACCAAATCAAATAGCAACTGCATCCATTCTACCATGCATTCAAAATTAAAAGTGCACTATACGTATAATGCAGAGTTGGCCAACGAGTCGATCACGACGAATTTTAAATATACAATCATCCCTCGATTTGTGCAATGAAATTTTTGAGATGGTAGATCACGGTACGTTTTGAAGGAAAAAAGTAGATCGCATTACAAATTAAGTTGGCCACTCCTGGTATAGTGGATTGCTTTCTGAAAAATTTATTTTTAGAGTATCTTCTTGAATATGTATCTCATTTGATAACAAAATTTCGCTAAAAATTATGTACTGACAGTCATTATATCAACCATAAAAAATGCACAACAGACAGCTTCACATTGTGTGTGAAATAAATTCCCCTACTCAAAAGTTATTCCATGAAATCCATATTATTATTATAACATCTTTCTTCATATACTTAATCTAATTAATTAATTTATTATTTGTTTTACCTGTAACTTGACTTAATGCATACCTCTTTTGTATCAATGTTTATCTTATTGTTAGATTCTTTATTATTGTTATCAACTCTGTTCATTGTTCTGCTCTCAGATACACTGTTAATGGTTACCTGTTGTGTATCTTGTTATTAATAAAAAAAAAAAAATACAAATAATAATAACAGAATTTCAAGGAAAATTACCTGTTGTAAGTAGAAGCCAACAAAAACTGTCAGATATTTTTGCAAACAGTCAAACAAGTAATGTTATAGTATCTCTCTCTAAAAGTGGATTAATTTCTGACGTAGAAGAAAGATCAATAAACTTTTTTTTATATGTTTTTAAAATTGGGATCTATCCACCTAATGTGCAACAACATTGAGGCTAAATGTGCAACAACATTGAGAATTACAGCATGCTCATTAGAATAATGCTGCTTAAAGTGCATAAATTCAGATTATTTCTTGGCATGATCTCAACAATACTGAATGACACACAACACACAAAGTGCAGCGTACACCATATGATATTCAAAATTGTGCATGTGAGTTGTGTTCAATACAAGTGTTACAAAAGTAGGTATAAAGTGCACCAGTGCTTTCATTTTAAAAAATTACTTCAAAATAAAAACTGCATTTATTCATAGTTATGTTATCCATCATAGTGGTGAAAAAAAGTTGGCATGAAAAAAAAATGAACAATTTTAAACTATTTCTTGCCTCTTTAAAAATTATTAAATAGGCACATTTTATGCAAGGAAAGAAGCAAAACTGGAGCCTGCTCAAAGTAAATGTTAATCTGACATTACACAGTGTGAAATACTGTAATTTTAACTGGGTGCTGTAAGGAAAAAGGGAAACATAATATAAAAATTTTAGGTGCTATAAATTCTTCAAATTAAAAGTTAATTACAAATGAAAATAAAAACTTATTCATAAAAAAAACTCAGCTCTTTATAAAGAAGTCTTTATTTTTGTAACTTACTAAATAAAAAGAATATTTTTTGGAAGAGCAGATTTAAAAAAAATTTTTTTCAATATTAATGTCAAATGCAAAAAAGCAACTGGTGAACTACATTTTAATACAAAACTGTATCAATCAAACTTTCATTGCTAACAATGCTGTCTGAGAGACACCACTTTTAAATTTTTCTGTTTTTTTTTTTTTTATTTGTAAATGAAATCAAACCCTGCCATGTACCTTTGCCCACCAATATTTTCTAACTGGTTATAGGGCATTTTCTGTTTTCATTTTGATATACTATTAATTATTTGTAAAATAATAAGGAGTTTACCTCAGTATAGTACGTAGAACACTTCCATATGATACTCTCCAGAAGTTAAAATGAAAAATCGAAAAACTTACATTAGAGTAATAAATAATTAAAAAATAATTAAAAATCAATTTAACGCAATTAAAAATAAGAAAATTAATTAAAAGAATTTTAACAAAAATTGCAAAACGATTTTTTTTCGTTAAAATTCTTTTCATTAATTTTTTTATTTTTAATTGCGTTAAATTGAGTTTTATTGGGTTAAATTGAGTTTTAATTATTTGTTACTCTAATGTAAGTTTTTCAATTTTTCGTTTTAATTTCTGGAGGGTATCATATGGAAGTGTTCTATGTACTATACTGAGGTAAACTCCTCTTATTATTTTCCAAATATTGATATCAACGTAGAACATATTGAGCATTACAGCTCTGGTTCATACTAACTATGAATTATGAGACATTAATTTTTGTTTTGTGTTTAACAGATGCCAGATGGACAAAAGCTACCTTGCTTATAGGCAACTCTCATTCCTACAATGGCAACAGATATCTAACCTTGGTGTGATTCTTTGATTTTGCTAGTTAATGCAAACAGCTGACAAAAATACAGACATTCACATTGTGTCTTCACAACGTGAATTCCACATGAGCATCGGGATTTCAATCAGTGGGATTGGTGACCTCAAATTCTAAAAAAAAAATAATAGATAAAAACTTTATTATTGATTTTTCTCATTTATTTTTGTTTGTTTTTTTGTAATTGGGTTTAGCAAATCATAATTAACAGATCAATTTTCAATTCAGAAAAAAAGCTAAAAATTTATTTTTTTATAATTAAAACAAGAAAAGGAAGAACTCACACAAATTCCACATGAGCACCCTGTTACAAATGAGGAAGGTTAAATTTAATAGTATGTTTTGAGAGTCATTTATTCAAGTTAAAACAATATAGTACAAAAATGTGTAAGCACTCACTCTTGGTATTGGTAAGGCCAAATGATGCAGGGAAGCAAACTTTTTCTGTATAGGTAAAAAAAAAATCAAACAAAGCAGAATATTTATACTATTTACACTCCCACAAGATAATCATCCAACTTCACTTTAAACTTAGATTCACTGCCCAACCACATCAGGAGGCAACTTATTCCAATGTCTGACAACTCACTGCCCATATGTGAACTTCATTAGATCCAATCTTCTATTATTCCCTGAGATTTTACGTGTACCACCTTGAGGGAGAACAGACCTTCCTTGTTCATTTTACTTTATTTGTTCAGTCCTTTATACACCTTAATTAATCTCCTAGATGTCCAGGCGTGAAACTTTGGAGTCCACACATTAAGCTGTTCTCCAGAAGTTCTATCTTTTTAGGTGTGGTCTGCAGATGTGAATACAATATTCCAAATGCAATCAAACCACTGCTTCATAAAGAGGGATAATGACATCCTTATCCCTACTATAAAAGGTCCTATAAATCATAGACAGGACACCATGAAAGTTTCCTAGCCGGCTGTTTATACTACGTGGAAAATTTAATGTCAGAGTGAATCATAACACCTAAGTCTTTTTAAGTCTTGAACCACTTTAGGAACTCTTCCTCTAGTTTATACATGACTCCAAGGATTTCTGTTCCCCAAATGCATAACCTTACATTTAGAAGCATTACTGCCATTTTTTGGACTATACATGCAGTCAATCCAAACCTTTTTGAAGAAATGTGGCCTGGTTAGCATTGTTAATCACCCTTCCCATCTTCAAACATCAGAAAACTCTTGATAGCTTATCTTGGACACCATCTATATCATTATGAAAATTAGAAATAGAAGACCTAATGCCAATCTCTGAGGGACTCCACTTGTAGCTGATCTGCCCTGAAAATTGATCACTTATGACAACCTACTGTATCATTTTTTTAGCAAGCTTGCAATCTAGTGAAGAAGCTTGCCAGCAACTCCAACTTCTTCCAGTTTACATAGCAGCCTTCTACAAAGGATCATATCAAAAGCTCTACTAACTAGATATATGAGGGCTGTTCAATAAAGAACGATCATAATTTTTTTTTAACAACATACCTTTATTAATCATCCATATTTTGAGTCCTTTTCAAAATAGTTCCCATTTGATGAAATTCACTTACTCCATTTCAGCCATTCTTCAAA
Source organism: Mastigoproctus giganteus (assembly GCF_048544385.1). Lineage (NCBI taxonomy): Eukaryota > Metazoa > Arthropoda > Arachnida > Uropygi > Thelyphonidae > Mastigoproctus > Mastigoproctus giganteus. Next base: position 211,857,334 of record NC_143583.1, read on the forward strand.
AACATGGTGGAAGCCATTTTTGACATGTATTTGAGAATCGCATCTGATGTCTTTACAATTTCTTCTGACAACTGGAAACATTTTCCTCGCAGCTCCTTTAACTTTAGAAATAAATAAAATAAAAAAATGCAGGGTGTAAGTTTAGGGCTGTAGGGTGGATGAGGAACACATCTGACATTAATGCTAAGAACTCAATGACAGTATGAGCAGTACCAGGTCTCTCACTGTTTTGATGCAGCATCCACCCACCTACATGCAGTTGTAATAATTTGCAACAAATGTGATCCCACAAATTACTACAGTTATGTAGTAAGGTCCTGTAACAGTCACATGATGTGGCACAATGTGCTGATAAACCATTCCTTGAATGTCAAAAGAAATGACCATAATGTTTCCTGCAGCAGCCACAACTTTTGCTTTTTTTTTGGGTGTTAGCAATGACGTAGACTTCCCAACAGAGCCTTGTTGCTTCTGGGTTGAAATGGTGAAGCCACATCTCATTTGCCATTATCACCTTGTGCAGAACCCCAACATCTTCAGTAACCAATCATTGCAGCTGCTGACAAACCTCCATGCCAACTTGCTGTTGTTCAGGTGTGAGCAGTCGTGGAATCCAGCATGCACAAACATGTGATGTGCAAATTGTCATTGAGAATACCATGCGTGCTTCCTACTAATATTCTCAACATCTCTGATAGCTACCTTCTGCTATATAATGATCTCTCACAATTACAGAAAAAGTGTTTATGATTTCTGCGGTTATAGCATGGTTGGAACTCCAGGAAACCACCCAGTGCAGCTCCTGACAAACCATGCAAACTTGATGTTGCACAGGTGTGAGTAGTCTTGGAATCCAGCATGTTGTTTGTTATTTGGTTTTTAGGAGCATTAGCAGCTAAAGCCATATTGCTCCAGGGGGATATGCGGTGGTCATTCCCTGACCTTTCCACATCCTCCATATTTGGTGGGCACGGGCTTGAACCCTGGTCTAATCAAGAAATGTGTGCTACGCACTGCTGCTCCTGCCCACCTGGCTACGGAGACGCCGGAATCCAGCATGCACAAACATGTGATATGCAAATTGTCATTGAGAATACCATGTGTGCTTCCTACTGATATTCTCAACATCTCTGTCAGTCGCCTTACTGCTATATGATAATCTTCTCTCACAATTACAGAAACAGTGTTTATGGTTTCGGTTGCAGCAATAGCTGGAGCTCCAGGACCACCAGTTTTTTGTAATTGAATCATGTCCATCTATAACATTGGTTCACAGTGTAATATGTTCTTTATATATGTGGAAGTTATTTTATCAAGTTTAATATTTTTTCTTTGCTTATGTTGAAGTTGTTTTTTTTTTTTATCTAGTTTAGTATTTTCCACAAGAAAAGGTAAAATTACATTCTAAATTGTTACATTCTAAACCACTTATGTACTGTGCTGTATGGAAGAGTAGGTTCACCATAATCCTCTTTCAACATTTCATATACTTCAGCTGATGTTTTCTTGAGATAGAAACAAAATATGAGAGCAGCATACCTTTCCTCATGTGTCATGTCCAAATTGAACAGGCATAAACTTGACTGACCACCAAGGTCACACTGTGCACACATATCAAATGTGCAGTTGCTATGTGATGCAGCTTGGTTTGGTCTTAAATTCTGCAGCTCAGCTAGAAATAGCAAGCAGTATGGTTGTTCATGAAATAGTATGATCATTCTTTATTCAACAACCCTTGTATAACGTCAATATTGTTGCCTGCATCCGACTGTTAATGATTATATCATCATAATTTACCACATTGGTCAAGCATGGCCTCCCCTTAACAGACACATGCTAGGATCTATTAAAGATTCCATTCTTCTCCAGATGGTCCTGAATGGGCATCCTTCACCACAGACTCTATGATGTAGAGTAATTTAATATTAACAAGAGATTAAAAAAAAAAAGTTACTCACATCTTTTTCAACTTGTGGATCAAGATGCAACTTATAATTTGTTTAACACGTTCACTGCCGGAATGCAAACTTGAATCAAAATGAATTGCAATTTTTCTGCCATAATGCAAATATGCATCTATTCAACTGTGATCAATAAATGAGTGCTGTAAAATGAAAGGCAATGAAATGAAAAACTGAAGTGATATCAGCACAATAACTGAACTGTGGGCTATTGCATTATGATTGGGATTTTGCTTAGCATCAATCACAATGTCTAGGGAGCACTATAAAAAATTGTACTTGGTTCACAGTGTCATATGTTCTTTATATATGTGGAAGTTATTTTATCAAGTTTAATATTTTTTCTTTGCTTATGTTGAAGTTGTTTTTTGTTTATCTAGTTTAGTATTTTCCACAAGAAAAGGTAAAATTTTTTGAAGATAATGCTTGCCAAATTTTAATTCTTCAGTTTATGAAAATCAAAACGTCCTTAGTGTGTGTATGTCAACTGATAAAATTTTATGTAAAAAGTGTTTTCCTATAAAATTTTACCCTAAAGAGTTTTTATAAGGAATCCACAGCCTAGGACATCAGGACTGAAAAGGAACAGGAATGGTTGTTGTTGTTGTTATTTGGTTTTTAGGAGCATTAGCAACTAAGGCCATATTGCTCCAGGGATATGCAGTGGTCATTCCCTGAATTTTCCTGCATCCTCCGTATTTGGTGATCACGGGCTTGAACCCCGGTCTAATCAAGAAGCGTGTGCTACGCACTGCTGCTCCTGACTATGTAGGCACCTTGAACAGGAATGGACAGTATGTTGAAGAATATGACAGTGAATCAGCTCTTTATAATATGTCATCTGATCTGAAATAGAATTCTATTCAAGTGATGTGGATTCTGAATCTCATTCAAATGCATCATTACTTGGAGCAGTGATTCTTCACAGTTGAAATCCATTTACTAAAAAACACTGCCTACTTGTTTCAGCACCCCAAGGCACACATAAAGGACCACACATAACTAAGCACACTCAATATGACTTATCTATGTGCCTCATTAAACACAAATTTATGTACTATTTTGTATTTTTAAATTTTCTTCTTTCCAGTTATAATTCATACACTTTGGAAAAAGGTGAGTGGCTTCCTTGGCAACTTGAGCCAATATGATTCAGCAGCCTTCTTGGGTAAGCTCCTTAGAACTACAAACGGGACTAATGGCATTACCTTGATATGCCCGCTGGAATAGTCTTATTTCTGGCCATGGAAATGATGAACCTGATTTGGAATGTAAGGCCGAATTCACCAGTTTAAACAGCCAGCTTTAATTGTGGATGGCAAGCCTGAAGTGCTGAAAATTAAAATAATGAATACCATCTTTTTTTTTTTACCATTAACATCTCTTTGATTGTCGAGTTCCTGAACTAATTCTTTTTTCAGAGACTGTAAGTAAAGATGGCAACTTTAGAAGAGTTCGAGGTATTGTGGGAAGTAATGGATATTGACAAAGTTTATCATCTTTAAGAGCTGTTCAGTGTTTTGAGGTGGCTGTTGCAGTAAGTTCTCCGGGCTGGAGATACATAGCATTCACCATACATAGCAAAATGTCTTCATATTCGACAGATTCCAGGTATTTTTGAATCAAGAAGGGTGATAACTTCCCATCGGTTGTTTGGATAGAGAACTTATCACGAGAAAGGTTGATATAGCATGGCCCTGTGCTTTTATGTGAAATCTTTAAGGGATTTATCCATGTGAGACATTCATTTCTTGAGCTTGAAGGCTCTAAAAGCAGAAAATCATTAGTGTTCATGACAGCTCCTTTCAGCTGTGAGGGTTTGTCTTTACTACCAAGATCAGTAAAAAAAAAAATAAAATAATAATAATAATAATAATAAATAAAACTACACACCTCACGAATACATACCCTCCATGAATTCAAAGTTGAAGTCAAACAATTTCTGTACATCTACCCTGCAACCATCCTTCTTACCTCAACTTAAATTTATACCCCCCTCGTGTGTAGTCTCAGCAAGATGAAGAATTCCATTCACATTCAGCTTACTTAATCTATTCAAGGCCTTAAACACCTCAGTCAGATCACCTCACAGGTGCCTAGTCTCCAGTCTCCATCCCTTTATCCATATCAATAACTTGTCCTTAATGCCACATTGCTCGAGTTTGTACAGCAGGCTTTTATGTACAACAATTTGCAGAACTGAAGCCTTTCTAGGTTAGAGCACCCTTTTATTACCTTCAACAATCTGGTTTCCCTTCTCTGCACCTGTTCCAGCAGATTTACATCCTTCCTAAATTAAAGCCTCCAGACCTGTACACAATAGTCATTTGGCCTACATCGTCTAATACAAAGGGATAATCAACTCCCTTATCTCTGAAGTATTTAATACAATAATAGGTGAAGCACGGGGGATTCTTGGGGCTCCACTGATAATATTAGTCCATGACGAGCAGTGTCCATTAATAACAACTGTCTTCTTCCACTTCACCATCCCTTTATCCATAGCAATAACTTGCCCTTAATGCCACACTGCTTGTACAGTTTGTACAGCAGGCTTTTATGTACAACAATATCAAATCCTTCCTGAAATCAAAGTATATGATATCAAAATTCAGGGGAGGTACCCATGGACTGGAGACTTGTAAATGTGACCCCAATCCACAAAGGAGGATCAAAGGGAGACACAGGTAATTACAGACCTATTAGTTTAACTTCTGTTCCAGGGAAATTAATGGAGGCACTGGTTAAAGAAGCATTGCAGGATCATCTAGACAAGACTTCAGTTATAGCTCGGACACAGCATGGGTTTGTTAAGGAGCAGTCTTGTCTGACTAATTTGATTGGATACTATGATGTAGTCACAAAGGAACTGGATGCAAAGAATAACTTTGATATTATATATTTGGATCTTTGGATCTTAGAAAAGCCTTTGATACTGTTGCACATGGAAGACTGCTGCACAAATTGTAGCAGTGTGGCATTGGAGGCAAATTGCTGCTATGGATAAAGGGATGGTTGAGTGGGAGAAGATTGATTACCAGATAGTGGTAATCAATGGACACTGCTCTTCATGGACTATGTTATTAGTGGAGTCCCTCAGGGTTCAGTGTTGGGTCCATTGTTGTTTTCTGTATTTATAAATGATATTGATGATGGTATATCAGGCTTAATGTCCAAGTTTGCAGACGATACGAAGGTTGGCAAGGTTGTTAATGACACTAATGACAGTACACTGCTGCAACAGGATCTAGAAAAGTTGAGCAGATGGGCTGAGATGTGGCAAATGAAGTTTAACATTGAAAAATGTAAAGTACTACATGTGGGAAGCAGTAATCCCAGAGTAACGTATCAACTCTGTGGTACCATACTGACAGTGGTAGAGAATGAAAAGGACCTGGGGGTAATTGTGCAGGCAGATATGAAGTTTTCTGAGCAGTGCAGATGGTCTGCAAGAGTAGCTCATGGTGTCTTGTCAATGATATACAAGAATTTTTCTAGCAGGGATAAGGAGGTGATTATCCTCTTGTATAAGGCAATGGTCAGGCTACACCTTGAGTACGGTATACAGGTCTGGAGGCCTCATTTTAAGAAGGTTGTAGAGCTGTTGGAACTAGTACTGAGAAGGGTAACAAGATTAGTGAATGGAACAAAGAGTTGCTCTTACGAAGAAAGGCTTAAGTTTTGCAAATTACAGTGTCTGGAGACTAGGCACCTGCGAGGTGATCTGATTGAGGTGTATAAAGCGTTGAATGGTTTGAGCATGCTCAATGCAGATGGGATTCTTCCTCTTGCTCAGAATAATCGCCTGAGAGGGTACAAATTCAAATTGAGGAAAGACAGTTGTAGGATAGATGTGAGGAAGTTTGCCTTTAGCCAGCGGGGATGGTTGATTGCTGGAATAAACTTCCATCTGTCGTTGTAGAAGTTGACAGCCTAAATAGATTCAAGGCAGAACTTGACAAACATTTGGAGCAAGTGGATGGGTGAAATAAGGGTTTTTTTTTTTTTTTTTTGCTGATGCTATATAAGCTTGCTTTCTTGCATCCAATTCCTTGGTCACTGCATCATAGAAACCTACCAGATTGGTTAGACAAGACCACCCCTTAACAAATCCATGCTATGACTACAGCATAATTGTTCCTATCCAGGTGGTCCTGCACTACTACTTTAACCAGTGACTCTGTGATTTTCCCTGGAACAGACATTAAACTAACAGTTCTGTAATTACTTATGTAATTACAGAACTGTAATTACATAAGTAATTATGTAATTACAATCCCCTTTATGATTTGGAGACACATTCATGCATCTCCAGTCCATAGGGACCTCGAATCCATGAATCCAAGGATGCTCTGACATTCTGATGTACTGGATACAAGGATGAATCCAATATCAAATGAATACCATCAGAATGACTCCATGATTCTGATATCCCAATTATGTCAGCATTTGCAGATTTTACCATTACTTCAAATTTATTAATAACTGCACTTTTAGCACTAGTATACAAATTTGTAAGACTATCTTCTTAGTCTTACAAATTTGTATACTATTTCCATGTATACAAATTTGTATACATGGAAATTGTAGTTGCTCTCTCATAAGCAACTGCAACTTCCATGTAGTTGCTTATGAGAGAGATTTTTCCAGGATTTTTAGAACTGGATATTTGATTAGTTCTAGCAGTTTAATTTCACAGTATGAATTTAATTTAATTTCCCATAGATGATGCCAGTAGCATTTGAGTCCTGTGCTATTCTTTGTTCGACCAGTGCACAGATTCTTTCCACCAACCAACCAACCAACCAGTTCAACAGATTCTTAGTTCAACCAGTGAATAGATTCTCTTTCTGCCACTCACAATTTAAGCTCTATTCCTCCATTCTCATTTTACAGGTTTATTTATTTATTTATTTTTGTTTCACCCTCCAGATTAAGGATTTCCATTTTCAGATTTTCTTATTAGGTTGGTTTCAATATAATATCCTGGTTCCTGGGCTATTCAATGTGTGGCCACTTCAAGAATGTTCAAAAATCTAGTAGGCCACTAAAATTATATAACATTTAATTTAAATATTAAGAAGCATGTATTAAACTCAGTATTATTAATATAGATACTCTAACAGATGGGATTAGAAAAAAAAAAAAAAAAAAACTTACTGAAAGATGTTCAGTTATACTTAAAAAAGTTAAGTATATAAAATGCAACACTAAAATTTCTTAGGTCAGTCACAGACCAGTGGAAATCCTTAGGCCAGAAGTGTCCCATGGACTGCTAATTGAATAGGTGCTGTTCTACAATCTTTTATAGCAGATTTATTTAATTTGGATTTTTATGCAAGCTATTTAGCTTGATTAGCTGTTATGCAAGTGATTGCTAATTATGTATTAGCATCTTCCTGACAAGGATCTTTCTAACTTTTTCAATTTAATTTCCATCAAGAAAACATTCTATTGGGGTATTTATCAATTTATTTAAAAAAAAAAAAAAAATTATATTGTGGTATTATTCATTTATTTCTAAGCTTTCTTTCTTTGGTTCTTCAGGTCTCAACTCAGTAATACTCCACAATTGCGGTTGCCATAGCATAGAGCCACAGCCTCTCAACCTAGTCCTATGGCAGGGTTTAGGGGTTATTGAAATGCTATGTCCTTTGTTTCTTCTGTTCACTGAGGCCTTGTGGTTCCTGATGAGATGGGGCCCCCCAGCAGATGAAATCCTGCTTTATATAATTTTTGTTAATTTATGTTTGACTTTGATTTAGTTTTTATTATTTTTAAGTTTTGCACTAATCAGTAATTACTAAGAACTGGCTGGGAAGACAAATGTCTCAGTAAGCCGACTAAATATTCTATTAATGGCTTTTCATTTATTTTATTTATTTATATATATAACTAAATCAAACATTCACTTGAAAAAATTCATTATACTGAAATTTTGTTATAAAGAAATATGACCTTTTCAACAATGGAAAATACTGCAATTCAACATTCAGAAACAGTAAAAGACAAAAAACAAATCATAAATAAATGGGAATGAATAATAACTAATTTATCGATATGTAAATATTAAGAAATGATGCACAAAATATACTAGAACACGTAAGAATTATTTCTAAAATGTTTTTTTTTTTTTTTTTTTTTTTGTGCACTGGATTTTACTGTACAACGTTTATAAAAATATTCGCATTTGTTTAAACGCTCAAATGTATTTTGTGGCCCATTTTCTTCACACTGAAGGCCTCGTCACAAAGTTTCAAATGCTGCTAACATTTCATGTTTGGAAGGTTTAATAATCCCCTCACTGCCTTCATTTTCATTCAACTCATTGTTGATATTTTCACTAGTTCTTTGAATACTCTCTGAAATGTTGGAGTCACTCAGATATTCAGCTACTATGACATTATTATCAACTACCAAAAATTTGTCAAGAACAGTTTCTCCACTGATCAAGATCTCACTTGGAGTTCTTCCCAAGATTGCTCAATATCTTATAGTAGTTCATCCCTCTTATCGCTGTTAATAGGCGTTTTAGCAAAACTTGCTTTTGCGAAACAATTGTTAATCTTTTTTCCGTTACATCCTGACTCCACACTTTCGCCAACTCTGATATGCACATCTGCAACAGAATTTATAGGTTAGTTGCTTTCTATTTTCAGTATAATTTTCTTAGTATGCACCTTTTGGTAGTGCATTTTTAAATTCTTGATAATGCCCTGGTCCACTAGCTGGTTTAGATGAGGTATTCAGAGGGAAGTAAACAAGCTTCACACTTGTAAGTTTCAAAATTATCAAATGAAGGTTGGCGGGGCGGTTTTCGACAATCAACGCAATTTTTCTGTTTTGTTTTGGTCATCTTTCTATTGAAATTTAACATCCACCATTCAGAAATTTCACTTGTCATCCAAGATTTTTTGTAGTCCAACTCTAATGACTTGACTCCTTTGAAACATCGGGGTTGTTTACTTTTGCCTATTACCAAAAGCTTCAGTTTTTCATTACTAGCCATATTTGCACCAACCAAGACTAATTCTCTCCTTACTATTTTTATCGCCTAAACATTTACCACCTTTAAAAGTCAGTGTCTTGTTTGGCAAACATTTAAAAAATAGATCTGTTTCATCAATGTTGAAAATGTCTTTGGCTCATGGTCCTCCATAATTTTTTCCAATAGGTAGTCTTCTTCAGTTACAACTCCACTTTCACCAGAAATAACTTTTTCGAATAAGCCATGGCACCTTTTAAATTTGCCCAGCCAACTAGAACTGGCTTGGAATGTTTTATGCCCCAGAAAAGATGCATACTCCATAGCCTTTTCTTTTATTAATGGCCCTGATATTGGCACGGTTTTGGTCTCAATTCAACTTTACCCACTTAAAATTGGCTTCATCTACATCATAATTTTTTACTTGCTGCCGACTGGGTCCTGTTTCCTCAAACAGTTTGAGAATCGAAACATGCTTTTTCAGAATGGATGACACACTACTGGCAGGGATACCAAATTTTAAAGTGATTTCTTTTTTTTTTTTTTAATACCACAATCTACACTATTAAGCACTTCCACTTTTTCCACCACACTTATGGATTTCCTCTTAGACATTGTAAGGTTACATGAACAGCAGCTAAACCAAAACTGATTTGGAGACCACTTGTACCTGCATTGTAAACAGAGAGAGAGAGAGAGAGGTGAAATTTAGTGAAAGTGTGGATTACTCATTTCTGCCAAACAACAGATGAATTTCTGGAATAAAGGAAAATCACTCTCTCCTAATTCTTTATTAGGGTGCTTACAGTAGAAAACAGGTCGACTAGAGCCAATGTCCATGTCAGGAATATGTCTTAATCTTTGCCAATGGCTGTGGACACATAGTAGTTGACCAGCACGACTTTTCGGTACAGTAGAGGCAGTTGTATCGCCGCCATCTTGTTTTTAAGGTGGCAGTGGTTGTATAGGTTTTACGGGCACCACTAAATTGTTATATTTAGCTCTTAAGAATTAATCACTTTAGCTCTTAAAATCTAAAAGGATTAATTCTTAAACCTTTTAACTCTTAATTCCTGCTTTTTTACAGCTCTATTGCCTAAAGGCCAGAGGTGCGAACAATATGTACCCAGGTGTTTCGAAATCACTTCGTTATATGGAAATTTTCTTCATTATGCAGAAACTATTTTCAGTGTAATAACAAGAGAGGTCTGACTGTATATATATATATATATATATATATATATATATGCTTTCTGAAACAAGCGCTCAGAAAGCATCTATGTGCTTTTGTTGGTTTGATGCTTGTATATTTTTAATACAATTTTTACTGAGCTGCAGTATGTATTTAGATGAATGTTAGCTATAATGTGTATTTACAATGCAATAGTTTACTTCTATTAGGAAATAAATGTTTTTTTTTTTTTATTCTTTTCTCTTATCTCGAAGAAAGCTTGGGACATTCCTCACTTATAGATGAATCTAATATACTAGAGAAAACTGGAGGGGGAAAAAAAGTCTTATTTCCTTCATATAGTGGAAATAATTTCTGTTTGAGAGGTTATTAAAAAAAAAAAAAAAAAGTGATTCAGAAAATTTTTTATTTCCAGTTATACTTCATTTGGGTGGTAGTTTAATGAAAGTTTAATGGCACAGGGCCATCAAGAACAAATTTTGTATACTAAAAAAAGTTATTAGTATGTATATAATCAGTAGACTGCTTAGAAATTAACTTATCTGAAAAGTATTCAAATAAGTGAATACTTTTCAGATAAGTACATAATTATGATAAATTAATATCATATTTTTATATTGAGCCCATTTGTTCATCACTGATGTTCCCACTGTTATTTCTGTCTTCAAACTATCTACTTGAAGAGATAAAAAGAGTAGTATATTATTTGATAATGCAGAGCATTGATGAATGAACAGGCTTAAAGTGAATCCTAAAGTTCTGATATGATAAAAAGGTCTTTCCTTATTGCTAAAAAATAACTATTAGCAACAAGGTCAAGACCTCTAGAGAGGTCTATATCTGCATACACAGATATCCCACAACTCATTGATTCTCACAATATAAGTCCAGTGGGCCTATTTTCATTGGGTTCACTTGCATAACAGCTAATCAAGTGATTGCTAATTATGTATTAGCATCAATAGAGGCATACGATGCAAGAAAGCAAGCTTATGCAGCATCAGCCAAAAAAAAAAAAAACCGCTCCCATTTTATCCCCCCATTCATTCCAAATACCTGTCCAGCTCAGCCTTAAATTTATTTAGGCTGTCAACTTCCACAACAAAAGATGGAAGTCTGTTCCACCAATCAACTACCCACTCTTTCCTCAATTTGAATTTATGCCCTCTCAGGTAATTATTTTGAGCAAGAGGAAGGATCCCATCAGCATTGAGCATGCTCAAACCATTCAAGGCTTTATACACCTCAATCAGATCACCTCGCAGGTGCCTAGTCTCCAGAAACTGTAATCTGCAAAACTTAAGCCTTTCTTCATAAAAAGAAAGGCTTAAATAAATGGAACAATGGAACAAGATTAGTAAATGGAACAAAGGCCTTTTGTTCCATTTACTAATCTTGTTGCCCTTCTCTGTACTCATTCCAGCAGCTCTACATCCTTCTTAAAATGAGGACCTATAACCAGATAATGAAGAGAAAACTAGATCCTTGTTGCATAACTGAGTAACAGCATTTCTCTTCTGAGATGGAGTAGAGATTCACAATGCTTCTGTTTATTTGACACTCTGATGAATAGTGTTAAACTTTATAAGAACATTTTTTCTAGCAGATTCATATATGAGGGTACCATAATCTGAGAACAATATTAGCACACAAAATAGATGAAGCAGGCTGTACCGATCAGCACCACGTAACATAGCTGAAATAGCCCTGGATAATTATGTGCTCCTAGAAGTTGGGATGAAATGAACTTTCAACTGAAGTGGGTAACAGATGACCTTTTTTCTCACAAATACAATATCTATTAATTTGATATCCAGAGATCTATGTTTATTTTGTTTGTCAAGATTCATATTTACCTTTCAATAGCTTTCCTTTTATTTAAATAACAGGAAACAACAAAATTGTCAAGCATATAATATGCTTTTACAGTATTTGGAAAATCTTATGACATTATTTATACTGATTACAAAGTGTGTGGCAGTAATTTCTGAGCCTTGGGATGTTTGTTTTGTTTGTTATTTGGTTTTTAGGAGCATTAGCAACTAAGGCCATATTGCTCCGGGATATGCGGTGGTCATTCCCTGACCTTTCCGCATCCTCCGTATTTGGTGGTGATGGGCTCGAACCCCGGTCTAATCAAGAAGTATGTGCTACGCACTGCTGCTCCTTCCCACCTGGCTACGGAGGCGCCCTTGGGATGTACCTTTGTAAACATAAGTCTGGAAAACAACACTTCACTAGAAGACTTGAAAAGTTTTGTGTTTAAGGATACTCTGAAATAATAGCAGCAGATGATCCCTACAGCCCTAGGTTGTTGTTGTGAGGATTCTGGAGAATACTGTACTGCCATATCACATCTAAGGCTTTATCTAGTTCCAAACTTACCATGACTAAATGCTCATTACTAATTATTTCTTAAATTTATTCAAACTACACACCTCCACAACATTAGACAGAAGTTTATCCCAACAATTCATTACTCTTTGGCTGAATGCAAATTTCTGCACATCTCTTTTGCAGCCTCATTTTTCAATTTAAATTTATGGTACCTTGCATATTTCATCCCAGTCATCACTGATGACTGAACAACCTTTATCTACTGTGATGTTAAGATCTCTGAGTAGTTCTTCAACATGAATACCAAAAGGCCAATTGGCAGGCTGATGGGTGTTATATATTGTTCACAGTTCAAATTGGATAATCTTCAGTTTCAAGATATTCCTCCACCACTTGAGCTCTATGTGCAGCGGCATTGTTGTACACAAAAAGAAAATCTGGGCCAACTGCACCCCTAAAAAGTTAGGGGTGCAGTTGGCCCCCCTAACTTTTTAGGTTAGAGGATCTGTTCTCGGTACCTCTGTCCAGTTACGGTAACCCTATCAAAATTATAAAGAAAGGTGCGGCTGCTGATCATTAATCAGCTCCACAAAAGAACAATGTGCCTCCACTGTAAGTGTCTCTGATATTGGAGGGATGGTACCTCATTCCTTGTTGTCCCCAAATGAGATAACGTCTATAAACGGTTTGTAGGCTAAAATGAGACTCCTTAGAGAACACAACTGGCTTCCTTACATAGAGTCCACTTGAATTGGGCCTTCTTAACACAGTCTGGTTAGAAATGTTTTCATCTGTGGCTACAGAAATGTCAAGAGACAATTGATAGGACATTGTTAGGCTCAGTCTTGCTGTTAGAACCAGACAGTGGCCTGTTCTGGTTAATGTAGCCCTCAGATGATCTTGACCAGCTCTTCTTGTTATGGTTCCTGTCTCCTGAAATTGCTTCCACAGTGTTGAGGCAACACTGCGTGACACATTAAGCCAACATGTCACTGCTTGTGACTGCCTGGCTTCAATTCATCCTACGGCCAGCCATCTTAAAAAATAATCTAAACGATGATGACTTGCCACCTACGTACTGGAGATGTGGCTGTCCCACTAAGCAAGCCAAAAAATGATCATGAACTGATATAGTTCACAATAAAATATTCAGGGAATATGTCTACACTAATATTCCCTGTGAAAGACTTACTAAATTGTAATCTCTCCTCTTTCCAGTCTTCTCTGGCTTAAAATTTTTCAATCCCCATTCTTTAAAATTCATCTTTTGCTTCCACTGTTCTCCCAACACCATTAATCACATAAAAATCACCAAAGAAACAGTTAGGTTTCTTTGGTGATTTTAATGTTCACAACTCCAGTAGTTGAGATTCTGAAACACTTGCAATTGCTCATTTACCTATTAGAATACCACACAATCCTGCAGACATATCTAACATTCTTTATCTTTTTCTCACAAACAACCTTTCAAAGTACACAGTCAATGCGTGTGATCATCTAGGCATCTCAGATCATAAAATGATAGTCTCTTTTCCAAGGGAGTCTTCTCTTGTGGCCAATCTCAAACTCATATTGCTTAGCATTACAAGGATGCAAAATGAGATGAACTGCAAAATTTCTATTCTTTGCCTAATCTCCAGATGCTGCAATTTGCAGAACTTAAGCCTTTCTTGGTAAGAACAACCCTTTGTTCCCCTCCCCAATCATTTTGTCCATCTCTGTACTCATTCCAACAGCTCTACATCCTTCCTAAAATGAGGCCTCCACACCTGTACACAGTACTGAAGGTGTGGTCTCATGACTGCCTTATACAAAGTGATAATCACCTCCTTTTCCCTACTAGCAAAGTTCCTGTATATCATTGACTATATGACTGTCTACACTGCTCAGAAAACTTCATCTCTAACTGCACAATTGCTATTGTGCATTCTCCAGAGAATGCACAATGGCATTCTTCACAACCCTGAGTGTTGTACTGCACAGTTGATATATCCCTCTGGGGTTACTGCTACCCATATGCAGTACCTTGCATTTGTCAATGTAAGTTTCAGTTGCCACCTCTCAGCCCATCTGCCCAACTTTTCTAGATCCTGTTGCAGTAGTGTACTGTCATTAACAACCCTGCCAATCTTCATATTGTCTGCAAACTTGGACATTAATCCTGATATCCCTTCATCTATATCATTGACAAATATAGAAAACAACAATCCTCCATTATAAGACAATCCGATTTACTGGCTCACTATTTCTGTTCAATTGTTGGTTGCACTCATCAGAGTCATTATGCCTATAACACACTCCTATTCTCCATTTTGCTTTCCCAGTGCTTATGTCACACCAAACTGACTCAGCATTGCACTGTTCACTCGTGTCAACTTTTCCCACTGTTTTCCCTCCTGTATATCAATGACCTTCCAATAACTGGAAATCCTATCCAAAGTTTTGCTGATGATAGCACATTGCAGTCCACTTCCCAGTTTGAGAAACCTTTCCCTGAACAGCTTTAACTACCTGCTCGAATATCCATTACCATTTCCTTAAATGCTGATCTCCAGGCAATTCTCCAATAGGACAAATGTAAATTATTTAATTTCAATCCTTCTAAAACTCAGTCTTGTCTTGTATCTTGCAAAAAAGATACAAGACCTTCTACTGCTCCTATTTTTATCTTCAGTTATATTCAGATTTTTAGATAAGACTACTTCTCTCTGTTAGGGATTACTCTGACTTCTCATGACATAAGTACATCACAAACATTGCTTCCTCTGCATCTCAAAAATCTGTATCCCAAGGCAGTTTGGGGTTGAGAGTCTGACAAGGTTCAAGGCAGAATTGGAATGTTGTTTTGGAAATGTACAAAAACCGCAATTAACTCACAGATTTGTTTGGCTTATGCAGAATAAGTTGCTTCCCTGCATCATTTGGCCTTTTTAATACTAATACTAAAAACTGTACTTTCGTTTTTGTTCTCAGCATTACTTTTCTTCTAAGCAACTATGCACTCTGTACAAATCTAAAATCTGCCTAATATGGAATATTGTTCTCACATCTGTGGTGGTCCCTCTAAAGCCTCTCTTAGGCTTATTAGTCTCCATTCAAAAGAGGACATTAGGTTAATGAATGACCTGTTCCTTACAAATTCTCTCCACTCTGTCTTATAGATGTTCTATTTCTGCTGCTTGCCCTTTCTATAGATACTTTCATGGGCACTATTCTTCTGAGCTGGCATCTCTGATTAACTCTCTCTCTTCTCTTTAACCCTTCTAATTAACCCAACAAAATAGTTTGAAGTTAGCAATAGCAAAGGCACATGATGCAAGCAAGCAAGCTTATATAGCATCAACCAAAAAAAAAAAAAAAAAAAACCTAATTTCAACCATCCACTCACTGCAAATGTTTGTCTAGTTCTGCCTTGAATCTATTTAAGCTATCAACTTCTACAACGGCAGATGGAAGTTTGTTCCATCAATCAACCACCTGCTGGCTAAAGGCAAACTTCTGCACATATCTATCCTACAACTGTCTTTCCTCAATTTGAATTTATGCCGTCTCAGGTGATTATTCTGAGCAAGAGGAAGTATCCCAACAGCATTGAGCATGCTCAAACCATTCAAGGCTTTATACACCTCAATCAGATCACCTCGCAGTTGCTTAGTCTCCAGACACTGTAATTTGCAAAGCTTAAGCATTTCTTCATAAGAGCAACTCTTTGTTCCGTTCACTAATCTTGTTGCCCTTCTCTGTACTCGTTCCAACAGCTCTACATCCTTCTTAAAATGAGGCCTGCAGACCTGTATACAGTACTCAAGGTGTGGCCTGACCATTGCCTTATACAAGGGGATAATCACCTCCTTATCCCTGCTAGAAAAATTCCTGTATATCATTGACAAGACACCATGAGTTACTCTTGCAGACCGTCTGCACTGCTCAGAAAACTTCATATCTGCCTGCACAATTACCCCCAGGTTCTTTTCACTCTCTACCACTGTCAGTGTACCACACAGTTGATACATTATTCTGAGGTTACTGTTTCCCATATGCAGTACTTTACATTTTTCAGTGTTTAAACTTCAGTTAGCACCTCTCAGCAGCCCGTGCCCACCAAATACAGAGGATGCAGAAAGATCAGGGAATGACCACCGCATATCCCCAGAGCAATATGGCCTTAGTTCCTAATGCTCCTAAAAACCAAATAACAAGCAATAACAACAACAAACAAACCCCTCAGCAACCTGCTCAACTTTTCTAGATCCTGTTACAGCAGCGTACTGTCAGTAACGACCCTGCCAACCTTCATATTGTCTACAAATTGGACATTAAACCTGACATACCATCATTAATATCATTAATAAATACAGAAAACAACAATGGACCCAATATTGAACCCTGGGGGACTCCACTAATAACATTAGTTTGTTTGTTTGTTATTTGGTTTTTAGGAGCATTAGCAACTAAGGCCATATTGCTCCGAGAAATGCGGTGGTCATTCCCTGACCTTTCCTCATCCTCAGTATTTGGTGGTGATGGGCTCGAACCCTGGTCTAATCAAGAAGCGTGTGCTACGCACTGCTGCTCCTTCCCACCTGGCTACGGATGCCAATAACATTAGTCCACGAAGAGCAGTGTCCACTGATTACCACTCTATCTTCTCCCACTAAACCATCCCTTTATCCACAGCAGCAATTTGCGTCCAATGCCACACTGCTCCAATTTGTGCAGCAGTCTTCCATGTGCAACAGGATCAAAAGCCTTTCTAAGATACAAATATATGATATCAAAATTATTTTTTGCATCCAGTTCCTTTGTGACCACATCATAGTATCCAATCAAATTGGCGAGACAAGACTTCCCCTTAACAAATCCATGCTGTGTCCGAGCTATAACCGAATTCTTGTCTAGATAATCCTGCAATGCTTCTTTAACCAGTGCCTCCATTAATTTCCCTAGAACAGAAGTTAAACTAACAGGTCTGTAATTACCTGTGTCTCCCTTTGATCCTCCTTTGTGGATTGGGGTCACATTTGCACATCTCCAGTCCATGGGTACCTCCTCTGAGTCTAAGGAAGCTATCACAATTATGGCTAAGGGTCTGCTTGCTTCCTCCTTTAATATAACTGGATAGATTCCATCCACCCCAGGTGCCTTTCTTATGTTTATCTTCAACAATTTCTCCTCCACTTTATTCTCAGTTATAACAAGATTATTTAGCTTACTGCCAGAGTTTAATACACCTCTGGAATTCTCCTCCTTGAATAACTCCTGATGTGTGACTGTTGATACAAAATATTCATTTAGTTTGTTAGCTACCTGAGCAGGATCATCAACAGTTGAACCATCAATATCAAGTGGGCCAATCTGGTTCATACCCTTCCTTCTAGAGTTTACATAAGTAAAGAACTCTTTGCTGTTTTTCTTTGCATCCTTTGCCAAAGATTTCTCGTAATCTGTCTTTGCCTGCCTA
The DNA here is from genome assembly GCF_048544385.1 of Mastigoproctus giganteus. Classification (NCBI taxonomy): domain Eukaryota; kingdom Metazoa; phylum Arthropoda; class Arachnida; order Uropygi; family Thelyphonidae; genus Mastigoproctus; species Mastigoproctus giganteus. The sequence continues at coordinate 211,875,270 of NC_143583.1, forward strand.
ACCTCCTTTGTGACTTAGTTACAGACACGCTTATATCTATCATGGGCTTCCGTGTCACCTGTTAATTTATATGTATACCATTCATTTTTTCTTCTCTGCCACATGTCTAATTAGTTTATCTGACAACCATTTAGGCCTAAATCTTGAACAATATTTCTTAGTTGGCAAAGCCTAGTAGCTTCCAAGATTACGAAGCATTCTTTGAATGCTTCCCATTTTGAATTTGCTGTTGGTAACATCATCAGGTGGTCCCACCGTATATCATTTAAATACTGTCTCAGACCACTGTAGTCACCTTTACGAAAGCAAAAACCCTTCCCTTTACCCCTGATAGTAGTTGCCTCTTTGAGTAAATCACACTTCAGCACATTGTGATCACTGCCACCTAGTGGTTCCTTTATCTGTAGATTCTTGATGCATGAAGAATCACTACTGATAATCAGATCAAGAATATTACTCCCTGTAGTTGCCCCTCCAGAATATGCTGCTGTAGAAAACAATCATCCAAGAAATCCACAAAAGCCTTGCTAGTGCACGAGTGACCAACCCACAAATTCCGATCAATATCTGGGAAATTAAAATTTCCCATTATAAGACACTCTGATTTACTGGCGCACTCTATTTCACTGTACAGTTGTTTGTTTTACTCATCAGAGTCATTAGGCCTATAATACACTCCTCTTAATTTTGCTTTCCCAGTGCTTATGTCACACCAAACTGACCCGACACTGCACTGTCCAGCCATGTCAACTGGCTGTACTTCCTTGGATTTTATGTGTTTCTTAACCAATAGCATAAACTCTCCTCTCTTCCTATCCTGTCTATCCTTCCTGTACACATTGTATTCCCCAAATTCTAGTTCTGCATTAGTTATATCTGTGTGACACCATGTCTCTGTTATCCCAACAATATCTGCCTTTGAAATTTTGACCAACACCTCAAATTCATCAAATTTATTTACCAAACTCCTAGCATTGGTGTACACTGCACCTGGTATACATGCACCTGTTTCTATTCTTAGCTGCCCTAACACAGCCCATGTATTTACTTGTTCCGTAATGACTCCCAGCAGTCCCTGGAATCCCCTGCACCTTGTTTTCCAGGCTGCTACTCATTTCAGTAGAAGCAGTGTAAGAATCACTTTCACCTCTGCCAGCGGCTACTGTTAATCTATTATTCTGTGTATCCCCCCCAAGCTAGTAGTTTTCCGACCCACCTAACTCTGCCTCGATAGCATCAGCAAATATTCTTGTACCCTTCTATTTAAGTGTATCCCATCCCTGTAAAAGCAGTCTCTCCTGTTAACAAGCACAGACCAGGCTGAGAAAAATTCTATCCCTTGAGCCTTGCGCAGTCTATCCAGGGCTGAATTGATCGACAAGGCTCTCATCATATACTCCCTCCTATCATGTCTGGGCAGAATTGCAGACACTTTCAAATTCAACCCTAACTCAGCTTTTTTTTATGCCACAACCAGCCAGTATCCATTTACTGTCCAACTTAAAACTCACAGAACCAGCTGTTCTTCATTTATCCCTTCAAATTCTGTTTACTGGAACAACCTTATTTAACATGTATTTCTTGAAAATTACAATTCAAGTCTATTGTTAAACAGTGTCGTCAGTCTTCTCAACCTTACACCCATGCACAGAAGTGTTTAAAACCTATAGTACTATAAGTTCTAATACCTTTCGTGTTTTGAGTTTACATATATAAAAATTAACAAATACATTCAATTTTTATAATTGCCTAGCATCTAAAAGAGCAAAGTAATTACACTCACTAAATTACTTTATTATAAAGTATGTGTGTGTGTACATGCATGCACACAATACCAGCTGTAACAGTGCTCAATACTAGAATGTGCCAACTTTTGTACTACTGATGTAGAGTACTAATGTAATAATGTTGCCATCCCATTTGTCAAAAATGACACTGTTCACAAAAAAACAATAACTTAACAACATGAATGTGATTTTTATAATCACATAGCATCATATTAAAGTAAAAATTGATGGTGTACAGTCTTATTGTAAGAATTGCATTATACATTTTTATTCTGATTATAAAATTGTGCCTGTTTCAGACAAATCATTAATAATCTTATATTTACACTTAGTTATATCATCTACGTAATGTATTATATTGTGTAGAAGAGTCAGAACTAGGGTGGGGGGTGACTCCCTAGCCAGGTGGGTAGGAGCAGCAGTGCGTAGCATATGCTTCTTGATTAGACCGGGGTTCGAGCCCATGAGCCACCAAATATGGAGGATGCCGAAAGGTCAGGGAATGAACACCGCATATCCCCAGAGCAATATGGCCTTAGTTGCTAATGCTCCTAAAAACCAAATAACAAATAACTAGGGTGGATGAGCAGGGTTACAGCACCAGATGTAGCATTTTAAGGGCACATTTGACCAGTTAAATATTTTAAAATTGCTTCGTTTTTGATTTAATTACAGTCGGATCTGTGTTTAACGAATTTTTTGAATTCCTTTTTGTAATTACATTTAAAAGTTTGTTAGAATGAAGAAAATTTCCATATAACAAACGAATTACGAGACAACTTGAATGCTTTGTTTCCACCTCCATTTAGGCAATTTAAGCAATTAGAAAGCACAAGTTAAGGATTATAGGGATTACTGTTCCACAATGTAAGTGGAACGTAAAATGTATGCAGCAGCAACCTATCCCACATACCGAGAAGTCATGCTAGTCAACTGCTTTCTATAGCCACTCAAAAGATTAAGGCATATTCCCGACACAGATAATAGCTTCTGGTCAACATGTGTTCTTTATTTAAAATAAAAATAAAATTTTATTAAAAGAAATACTGCATTATCTTTGTACATGCTACATATGATTCCAGAAAATTTTTCTGATTTTGTGAGAGTGAAAAAAATTATAAATTCGGGATTTATAATCAATTACGGAAAAAAATATCAATGAGGAACAGTGGTTTACAAATTTCGAAAAGAACAGAGAAACTCCGATTATAAACTTCTATAAGCTATGCCCGTTTTGTGACGTCACTCCTCTGAGCTTTTTTGTTTGTCCTCCGGAGCTAGCCAGTTGGCGAGCTGGCAGTTGTATTTTGCTTGAATTGCACAAATGCTCAAGTGTGAGTAGTTGCAGATTAAAAGAAATAAAAGTGTAATTAAAATTTTGTTATTCAGTTGTTTCGTCTCCACATTAAAAAAGTAAGTTTTAATAAATTGTTATTAACAAACCTTTCTTTTATGTATTTTGATTTCCTTTAGTTGAACTGTAACCATATATTTTATTTTTATAGGTTAATTATTAGTAATTATTAGTTATTTAAAATATATGTTTTAGAATTTGATTTTTGTCTCATTCCCAAAATGAGTTTTAGACACAGTAATTGAATTGGGAGGGCGCAGTTCTCCTTGTTAAATTTCTTGAGTAAAGAGTTCCCCCCTTGTTAATTTTTTGAGCAGAACATTTTCCTTGTTAAAATACTTTTTTATACTACAAAATGCAGATTGTGAGCAAACTCCTATTTAAAATAATGTATTATCGAGTTTGTCTATTTTTTTATTTCAATTTGTGCATATGCCTGAATGAAACAATATTTTAAAATGCAATTTAAAAAACAGCATTTTTAAAAATTGTTTCATTCTAATATACATGTCTACAGTAAACTATGTGTTATTTATTTGGCTGTGCTCCAAATTTAATTAAAATAAATCTTTAAAAATTTTAAATTTATAAGTAAAAATAAGATGTCCAAACAACCAAGTAGAGCAAAATTTCGAAAGAAGTTGAGGGCGGAAGAAGCAAAAAAATTGTCAGATAATTTTCAAAATTGGTTTGCGCCAGTGGAAATCACTGACCAAAATAAAGAAAACCCTGTTAGCTGCAGTTCAGTCATTCTTGAAGCTGAAGAAAACTGTAGTGAAACAGAGGTTATCACATAATAATAATTCTGAAAATGACCAGAAAACTGAGTCAGAGTATGACTCTCCTCAGATTAAAAAAATGAAAATAATCATATCATGCTGAACTTAAATAATCTTGCATCTTGGCCTTCAAATATTTCTGACAAAATAAGATGCTTTTTAATAGAAAATGGAACGGATCAAGGCAAAGATAAGGATTTCGTTATTCTTTATCAGAGGATGGACATCGATTTTCTATTGAATGGTTTGAAAAAAAATCTTGCTAATGGTGAGTTTTAGACAGAAATTGACTGATTTTTACTCCAAAGAACGTAAATCTTTGTATTGTTTTCCATGCATTTTATTTGGAACTAGTAAAAATACTGGCAATGTGCCTTCACTAGTCAATTCACAGAAAGCCTTTTTGAAAAACTCTTGGAAACATTTATATAGATGTATTCCAAATCAAGAAAATTCGTTAAAACACCATGTACACTTTCTAAAATGAAAATCAATGTAAAAGAGTCTAAAAAATACTGGACTAATTAATGATGCTCTACAAAAAGAAATTTTAACAGAGAAAGAAAATTGGAGAAGAATTTTAAAAATTATTCTTGACACAATAGTATTTTGTGAAAAAAATAGTCTTGTATTAAGAGGTTCAAATGAGATAGCTGGGACTTTATTATAATGAACTTAAGTCATTATAATAAAGAACTAGCAGAACAAATTTCAAATTATCATAAAGAAACTGTGAATTATTTATCGCATAAAATTCAAGACTAATTTATATGCTTAATTATTGACAGAAAAATATCAATAGAAGAGAGTTTCATTGATTTTATAGAAAGTAAAGAAAATACTGCCATTGGATTGGCGACAGAAATTCTTACCAAATTAGAAAAGGATGTATGGGGCAGTATACGATAATGGGGAAAATATGGCAGGAAAATATAAGGCGTACAGGCAATAATTAAACAAAAAAAAAAAAAGAATTTGCCATGTTAGTACCTTGGCATATAGTCTTAATTTAGCTGGTGTACATGCAGCATCAAAATGTCTGGGTTGTTTTTTTTGGCATTGTTCAAAGAATATTTTCCTTTTTTTTTTTTTTCTGGTTCCACTAGTCACTGGGAAATTTTAATGAATACTTTGAAGATTTCACTTAAAGGACATACAGGTACAACATGTATGTATGTCCTTTAAGAACATACAGACACAACATGTTTGTCCAAAGAACGAGCTATAAAATATTTGTTCTTAAAAATAAGAAAAGTTCAAGAAGTCTTAATTAATACTGAAGATACATCTGCAAATGCAGAACTGTCAGTATTGATCTGTTTGCTTTTACAAATAGACTATCCATTAAAATAATACACCCTCATTGCATATTTTTAGTTTATGTTATTATGTTAAAAATACTATATTTTGCAATATTTTGTTTTTATGATTTTATACTAGATATATACAGGAACTCCCCGACTTACGTAATACTCAACTTATGGAAATTCAACTTTATAAGTTTTTGCCAACTGGTGCAAACTTAAAAAAATCATGGAAACATATTTTGCATCCCATATGAATAAATGGAGATATCATGAAAATATCGTATTGTGAATCCAATAACACATTGGTCTTTTTTTTTTTTTTTTTTTGTAATTCGTTCCAAGTTCTTGGAAGTTGAAAATTTCACTATATTACTAAGCTATTTATCTCTCTAAAAGGTCATATTTATAATAGAAATTGCACCACCCTTTCATCGTTATCATATGTTCCATTATAAGAATCAATTTTGAACGCCTTTGTTATACTGTATTTTCTAAAGCACGTTTCTGGAGGTCACGACCATAAAACAGTAAAAACAATTTGCACTTTCTGGTTTATTGGGCTTTTCTGTTAGTGCATCTAATTATAAATGGGTAGTAAACTCAATCTTATTGCCTTTGCGATAATACCAATAACTGCAATTGTTTGGGTTTTTACACTATTATGGTGAAATGTTTTCCCCTTCACTGAAATTTTCAATCATATAAAAAACAAATTTTCAGAAACTTCTCGTCATTCCTATTTACATATTACAATGATGAATGGAAAGCGACTAACAAAAAGTGAAAGTGGTGGCAGTGCTAGGAAACAAAACAAAATTGATTTAGAAATGAAGATAAAAATGATTAAGAAGTATGAAGCAGGACAAAGTTTGTCATCTATTGCAAGGAAATTAGGTCTCACTGCTTCAACAGTGAATATTTTTTAAAGGACAGTGCACGTATAAAAGAACATGTCAAAGGATCAATGCACTTAAGATCAATAGTGATCACAAAACAGCGTTCAGGTGTTATATCGAAGATGGAACAGCTGTTAATAATATGGATGGAAAATCAGATTCAAAAGCAAGTGTCCCCGAGTTCAAATGCCATTCAAGCAAAAGCAACAAGTATTTTATGAAGATATTAAGGATAAGTATGGCAAACCCCAAGCCAAGTTCGTGGCAAGCAATGGGTGGTTTAATAAGTTGAAGCATCACGCTGGTTTCCACAACGTTGAAGTATGCGGAAAAGTCACCAGTGCCAATTCTGCAGCTGCAGAGAAATTTTGTGATATGCTGGAAAAAATTATTGATGAAGGCATTCGACGCAGCAAATTTTTAACGTTGACAGGACTGCTCTGTATTGGACAAAAAATGCTGGATCAAATATACATTGCCAAAGAGGAAAATACAATGCCAGGTTTCAAGGCATCAAAAGATAGCTTGGGGCTAATGCAGTGGGAGATTACAGATTTAAATCACTGCTTGTGTACCATTCTGGAAATCCTCGTGCATTAAAGGGCATCAATAAAGCCACCCTACTCGTGCATTTCCGATTGAACCAGATATGGATAACAATATATCTCTCTTTGAGGATTGGTTAAATGCTGCTTCATTCCCGAGGTTAAAAAATATTGTAAAGACAACAACGTTCCTCTTGGGATTTTGCTTCTATTAGATAATGATCCTGAACATCCTACGCATCTAGATGATTTCAATTCAAACATGAGAGTCATATTTCTACCGCTAAACATGACTTCACTCATCCAACCTGTGGATCAGGATGTTATTTCGAATTAAAAAGCATACTATTTATGCACAACATTTGCTGAGGCATTGTCTGCAGTTGAGAATTAGAAAAATTTTAATTTAAGAGATTTTTTGATATCTCACAATATTTACCATGCCATCTAAAACATTAATAAGGCCTGGGCGGAAATTACTAAAAGTTGTTTAAATGGCGCATGGAAGAAAATATGCCCACTGCATGTAAAAGGCTTCGAAGGATTTGAAAAAGACAAATCACATGAAGAGGTTACAAATAAGATTGCAAAGGTTGCAGAGCTACTTCAGTAGGAGGTTGATGCCAAAGACGTGGAGGAGCTATTAGAGGAAGAAGAGAAGGAATGATCTAACGAAGAACTTATTGACTTGCAGGCAGTGATAGTGAAAGAAGAAATAGCTGACAAAGCTCAAGATGAACCAAATGAGGAGCCGAGATGCTTCATCACCAGAGAGATGGCAATGCCATTTTGTGAAATTGCATTGGCAATGACGAGGTTTGAGAAGATGGATCCTGACAGCGAACGATTCTTAAAAGTTAACAGAGGGGTGAATGGTATGCTTGCTTGCTACAAAGAAATCTATGATGAAAAGAAAAAAGCCACCGCCCAGTCATCCATTAATATGTTCTTTCGTAAGGTTGAGTGGCCGATCCCTTCTAAATCTCTACAGCCCTCAACCTCTGTAGCGGCGTACTTATCAGCTGAAGACATCTATTCTGGCAACAATGCTCGAGAGGTAAAATTTACTGATGTTATGCCTGCCTCCTCTCTTTTTTTGTAATTTTATAATTTTGAAATTTTTTTAAATTGCATGCTTTTGTAATTTTTTCCTGCGCATTAGATAAAAAATTGAATCAATACAATAAATAATTCTATTTACATGTTCAGCGAACATTTATTTTTTGATTCAATCAAATTCAGCGAGCACAGTTGTGAGTGCTGCACAAGCATGGGGGAAATTTCGACTTACGTAGCATTCTGCGGAAAGCAACCCTTATGTAAGTTGGGAAGTTCCTGTAAACATAAACTGTTTTCTAATTTCTTTGTAGTTATATGTACTTTCTTTGTAGTTTATATAGAATTAAATTCTCTGTAGGTATAAATGAATATTTGTAAGTTTCTTTTTCTTTGATATTTTTGTTTTGTTATATTCATTGTATTATTTAAATTATTTTATTAATGAATATATGCAAATTGTAGACCATTGCAATAATAATTTTTATAAATTCATAAAAATTGCAGAGGTGTAGCAAGAGGGGGGAGCATAGGGGGAATTTCCCTCAGGCACGGAGCTTCAGTGGCACAAACTGAAGGAATTATCAATCACAATCAGGGGGCCCCACAGGTCACAATCAGACATGTTGCACCCCCGGGCATCAACAACCCTAGCTATGCTACCAAAAGATTAACTACCTGCATATAATGGGGGAATACTTATAACACTTTTGCCCCAGGTGTAGGCTTGCCTAGTTCTGGCTCTGTTGTCTAGTCCTCTTTCCAGAAATACCTTGCAAATTAATGTGAAAAGATTCAACTTTATTTTCTTTAACTTCTGTGTCAGTGTCACATTACCACTGTGATTATTTATTCATATGTAAAAGGTTTGGTCTCCTTTCTTTGTGAACCAGGTTTACATGGCATTATTTTATCTATAAAATAATTTTCATTCTTTTATTGATTCTGCTCATTTCTTAACACTGTCACGTTACACTTCTTCTGCCTTAATTTCCATTGTTTTATTTATTTTTTATTTTTTTATTCCTCATTGCTCTCTTTCTCATTCTCTGATTAATGCCATCCCACTAAGTGAAGTGAAATTGATACATACTGATTTTATCACATTTTTTGTTGAGTTTGATTTCTGAAATTGACATGATTTTGTTAGTTATGTTTCTAGTAAATATAATAAATAGAAAAGAATAAGTACTTATTTTTATTTTGTATGTTGAATAAATAAATAACCATATTCCTCATGTTACTTAGATTTTGTTTAATAAGAAATGTGTATGGGATAAAAAATTAATTTTTTCTCAGGCTGGGTTCTAAAAAGAAAGAATGTGTAGAAACCAGAACTTTCCATCATGGATATCTCTTGTCTAATGATCGCTTAAACAGTGTGCTTTATAAGAACAGCAGTTAAAATCAGTGGACAGTTTCAAATATTTAACCTTATCTGTAACATCAAGGTCAGTGCAACTTACTTTTCCATTACCCATGGGATACAAGAACAAAAAGTGGCTCAGAGTGGCAATGATGATGATGGTGAGGATAAGCACAGAAATAATTTTTGGGCATTTGCTTTTTGAGGGATATTTATATAAAATAATGCACATTTGCAATTCACAGTGTTTATAAACTAAGGGATAATCAAGTCCAATAACCATGTACACTTCTGCAATTCTGTGAAGGAAATTTTGAAAATTAATAACCTGAAGATACATGAAGAAAGGTTTTTGTAAAAAAAAGTGTCACATATCAGTTCAAGTTGGTGTGGCAGGAGTTACATTTTGTAAGCAATTGTGATTATGAATAAAAATGGTGTGTAAAATAATGAAGAAAGTTCTAATTTGTTATTGTGTGAGCATATTTATTTCACTTTTCAAAATTTACACCTGCTGTAAAAAAAAACTAATGCTATTAATATACTGGTAACACAATACAGGTTATTTCAAAAGAATGGGTAAAAAATTGACATATTCTAGGGTCCAAAATAAGAAAATTCATGTGAATAAGTGTTTGAAGAAATGCTTTATTTTGGAATGATTATATATGCAAGTGCTGTATCCTCTGCTCTCTTTAAAAAATCAGTAATCTGGGTTTGTTTGCTTTTGCTTGATAAATCTTTGTGAATTTCATCGTATGGAACTAAGCATTTTTGAAGCTCCCTTTTGAACTCTGGGCTCCTTTCATTCAAGAATCTGCATTCAAAAAATAAGATTCTAATTGCTAGGCTAACTTTATGCCTTCCCCTATGCTTTTTCGTGTAAAATTTGGAAGTTTAGAATTTTCATCTGCTATATCATCATCTGAATTGATTTGATTTTACCTCCAATGCCATTTCCACCAGATCTGCTACGCCGGCTTCTTTTTCTACCAGTAATTCTTGAACGTCTTCAGTTATCATATTTTTTTAGGAGCATCGGCGACTAAGGCCATGTTACTCTGTGTATATTGTCTATAAATTGCATGTCCTGAGGTTGATTTTGTTTTGCTGGATGAAAAAACCCGATTTTTTGGGAGAAAAAAAACATTCTGCTCTCACCTGACCCCAACTAACTCAGCCACATTGTGAAGAAAAACCATAAAAGTTCCTCCCTTCATTGATGGGATTTGAACTCGGGTCTTTTCCAGCAGGTGTGGGAAGAAGGCGATTCTATGAACTGTGCTACCCACAAGGGCTTCAGTAATCATATCATCAAAACCTTCCCCTCCTACCAACGTAGCAAGTTCTACTATCACGCCAATTCCGTTTTCTGCCTGTTCGATCATATATCCTGAATGAACTGACTCTGGCCATACATTTTCCCACACGCATTTAACGTTGACCATTTTACTGCTTCCAGCGATAAAGCTATGATTCTGATACAGTCCACAATTGAGAAATGTTTCCATGCCTCCATTACTTCAATAGATTTGGAATCAATTTTTTTCAAAATCCACTGTAATGGTTTTCTGATGGAATGAGTTTTAAAGGTTGATATAATGCCTTGATCTAGTGAAGAAAAAGTATTAACCCAGTACAACTGTGGTGGTAGAACATAACTCCAATGTTTGGATGACTTAAATCTTTTGGATGGCCTGGTGTGTTATCCAATAGTAATAAAACTTTGAAATCTAAATTTTTCCACAAGTTCAATAGCACATAACATAACACGGAAATTTCCCAACAAAATAAAATACATGGATTTCTTAATTTTTTTTTTGACTAGCGGAGTCAACAGCGGGAATTCAAAAAAGAGTGAAACGTTGAAAAAATTACATCCAACATAATAGCAGGGTTTTCCCCGCACAAAAGTTCAAAAATACCTTGTTATATGAGGTTTACCGAAATTCTCTAACTGTGTTATGTAAGTACCGTTTTGTGCGAGGATTGCCGCAATTTATCAATCGTGTTAGAGCAAAACTGTGCTATAGAAGTACCATGTTATACAGGGGTTGCCTGTATTTTTGGACCTCACACACTGGGAATATACCCAGCCTCTACATGTGTAGGCAGAAAGAGTGGATTTGGTTTTACAGAATTACAAAGATTTGCTGAAAATCATCACACTTCAGTAAGACTGAGCATTAGCTCTCTAGACTTTCAGATAACCTTTGCCATTGTTATTGGGACAATGTCCACAACAAATTTCAGTACCAATATCCTTAAAGGGGAACTGTTAACCTTCTGCTGCTTGTATGCCATCTGATAGATGCCACCATTTAAAATTTTTCTGTTAATTTTTTAAATTAGTAAATGAACTCAAATCAACCCATTTACCACTGCCCACAATAATCTCTAACTAGTTATAGTATTTCCTGCTTTCATTTTGATATACTATGAATTACGAGGCAAGTTTTTGTGTGCTGTTTAGGAGATGCCAGGCAAGCAAAACATCTATCTTCAGTCGAAGTTCCTGTTCCCACGTGGTGTCTATGAAGCACCAGCAAAAAATATCTGATCTTGTCATTAGAGCTTTTATTTCACAATTCAAAGCAAACCTCTGACAAAAAAAAAATACTACTGTTCATGTTGCATCTGTCAGACACCATATCAGTGCATGTGTTTCATTCCAGGGAACAAGTAACCTAGAAAATTATTAAAAAATATATGGTAAAACCTTGTTTATTTTTATTATTGGTTTCTCTCATTTACTTTCTTTCCATAACTGAGTTTGAAAACCATTAAAAAGAGTCGAGTCATTTTTTAACTGAGTTTGAAAGTCAAAATTAATAGCTCACCATTTTAGGTTTGGTAAAAATTTTTAAAAAATTTTTATAATCAAAACAAAAACACAGATGAAGTGAAGGAAGGGGTTAAATTATTTTATAGATAGAGACTATAATATTAGGAAAAAACTGATGTGCCTTCATATCAGTTTTTTCCTAAAGATACAGTAGCCTATTCTCTTTGAGAAGGCTAAATGCTACATGAAACTAGTTAAAGGGCCAGCATTTAAGGTCTGGTATAGTAAAAAAAAAAAAAAAATTTCAATAAAAAACCATTAGTTAATACAACATAACAAGAAAAAAATCTTTTTAAAAAAAAAGTGTGTAAATTATCAAAAATTACACAATTCATGCAACACTGCTAGCCCATTTTTTGTTTTAGTATGTACAAGGAAACAGATATCACAAAAATAATAATCACAAGTTACCTTCCCCCCCCCCCCTTTTTAATCTCTTTGTTGAGTGTTTTTTATTATTATTATTATTAGCCATAAGGTGCAAGAAAGCCTGAGGCTTATGCTGCACCAGCCAAAAAAAAAAAAAAAAATCCCCTGTTACCCTTTGAGAGAGAGAGAGAGAGAGAGAGAAGTAGAAGGGAATCACAACAAGAAAGCAAGAAAGAGAAGAATGATGATATCCAGCTCAGGACCCTGGGTTTACCAAGCCCATACTCACCAGATGTGAGCCCCTGGGAGTAATTAATGAATATAGGTTCAAATTTCAACATTGGATAAATTTTCACATATAAAAAGACAGGATGCTGTTTTCTTCTTTTATAGTTTTATAGCATTCCTAACATGCAAATATACTGGACTACCACACATTCATTTTTGGAGCTCTAAAAAAGTGAGGTTGTGGATGGGGGGTGGGGGTAACACCAAGAGCAACTATGCCTTTGATAAATGTGACACTTACCAGAATGAAAAATGAAAGAACATTATTATTATTATTATTATTATTAGCCATATGGTACAAGGAAGCCTGAGGCTTTTGCTGCACCAGCCAAAAAAAAAAAAAAAAAAAAAAAAATTCCCCAGTTACCCCCTGTGTGTGTGTGAGAGAGAGAGAGAGAGAGAGAGATGGAGAGAGAGAAGTAGAAAGGCATCACCAAGAAAGAGAAGAATGATGATATCCAGCTCAGGACCCTGGGTTTTCCAAGCCCATACTCACCAGATGTGAGCCCCATTTTGAAAGATTCTGGTATTCTCAATATGGTCCTTTCTATCACACAAAATACAAACGTTTAGGTAACATATGTGGAAATGCCAAAGAACTACAGTACCTAAATACAAATTTCTTTTCAAAAATGTGGGGGAAAGGTGAAACTACTATATACATCCCATCCCGGCAGCACTTTGATTTACTCAGTGCACGATCCAGTTACTGTCATCAATTCTACTCAAGCTGGCAATTTGTGGAAAGCAAAATATACACTATACCAAATATTCAGCCCCTCATACACGATCTCTCTAAAAGCCATACGATACCAACGGTCGAACTTCCCTCCCTAGATCGCGGTGGCCGATCAGGCGAGGCAGTAGTTTCGCCATTATACTATACGTTAAAAGGCTATATATGGCATATTTCATTGTCAAACAGAACGTCTAAAATCCCAATGACAAAACTGTCTCCGATGAAAGATCTAAACGGAAAACAGTAATTAAAACCAGACAGTTCTTAAAGCCTTATCTGTATTGATATATACACACCGTTTGAAGGGTCATGAATTTAATTTAGTCGGATGCAAATGTGACGGACAGACACCTGATACACACTATGCCTCAAAAAACATCTGGTTACAAAATTCATTAGCAATAAAACTCGTATTTTTAGGTGGCAGCATAGTTTAAAAAAAGAACTTCCCAAGTATTTATCATGACTGGTACCAATAATTCAATAATTAGTAAGGCTTGTCCCACAGAGGTGGGCGTGAGATGAACCCAGAGAGGATGGGGAAGAAAAAATTATCAACTTTCACCTAAGAGGCAGTAATTTTTGAAATATTTTATAAATTTGGACCAGAAGCCGTGGTCCAGTGGTTAGCGTTCGCGGCCTAAAGTATTTGTTGGTTGTGTATTCGAGCCCGTACGATATCACAAAAAAAAAAAAAAAAGAATGTTCCACTGTGAAGTGTATTTCATATTTCAGTATGCTTGCATTCACAATGAATATACAAACTCTTCTGACCTCGGCAGTATCCGGAACGAACGGAAATTATTATTATTATTTTTAGCTATAAGGTGCAAGGAAGCCTGAGGCTTATGCTACACCAGCCAAAAAAAAAAAAAAAAATCAGGAGTTACCCTGAGAGTGTGAGAGAAAGAATCAAAAGTAGGAAGGAATCACCGAGAAGAAACTTATTTATTTTTTTATTTATATGACGTACACGGAGAACAGAAATCAAAGTGGGTTGCCGAATATTTAGCTCGTTTTATTTAAATATATACAGATAGCTACTTACCTTTAAATTTGATTAAACGCTTTAGCTTTGCCAAGCAATCAATATTTATAGCCGAAGATCATTAAAAATCTTGTTTAATTATTAATTAATTAATACAAGATCACTACAACTGTAAAGTTCCGATAAAACGTACTACCTATGTATTTAGAAACCAGTAAAATACATAAAAAAAATTTACTAGAAACCAGTAAAATACATACCTCTGTATTTTACTGGTTTCTAGTGATTCAGTGAAGAAAAAGTGGACGCGAGTTAGCACAAAAAAGGATGGGGAAGAAAAAGAGTGGTCAACTCCACCTACGAGGCAGTGATTTTTTAATATTTTGTACACAGCCTGTTATGTTACAAATATTTAGCTTTTTCGGTTTTATTTTCTGTTTATGTACCACCTGTAGGCATCGGACCACCCATAATCAAGTCTTTCACCATTCCTTATATATGATGTACACACTGAACAGAAATCGAAATGGGTTGTCAAACAGCAACTCATTTTTATTTAAATATAGAGACACAGCTATTTAATTTTAAAGTTTTCTAAATAGTTTTTAAATTTACCATAAAGTAACTAAAGAGATTTGTTGAGAAACTAATATTTATAGCCAAAAATAATAAAAACGTCTTTACTATAAGGCCACTACAACTAAATTATACATTTTAAACCAAGGAATTTAATTCAGTGTAGCCAATGATAAACTTGCCAGTACGTATTTTGTAATTACAGTATATAAACTCACGCTTATTATTATTATTATTATTATTAATGTAAATATTGTCATGAGAACGTATAAATTAAATTTATTTTAGTGCATCTCACATCAAAAAAGAGTTTGGTTAAAGATATTAGGTATGATCAGTCGCGCACTATCTGTTTTTGTTTTTTTTTTTTCTTTTTAGATGAGAAAATCCTTTGATCATATTTTTTACAGGTCAGAAATTATGTAGCGCGAGGGAGAGACAACCAAAAGGTTATCATCCAATACACGGGACGGTTGGTAATAACAGTATTTTGTAATAAACAATAACAATATTGCCAACCGTCCCGATTTGCGCGAACAGCGAAAGATAACGATTTTTTTTTTTTTTTTTTACTGATTCATATATCACCGATTAATTTGATTAAATTAGCAGAATTCAGTTCATCAATCCCACATTATTACATCATAACGAAGCCCATCTATAAGTCTGATGAAAAATGCGTCTCGAAATGAAATAAATAACCCGACTTTCAATGCGCCGAAAGTGAAATTTCTGGTGAAAATCACCTACTGTATATTTTCTTTGTGCTGTATAGTATTAATAAAGATTGTTTCTATATTTTTTATTTTACTCGTAATACAGTTATAAGAGTATATTATAAGTTATAAGGAAATATCTTTCCGCGCCTGAAGGAAAAAAAAAGCTCAAAAAATTGAATAAATGTGCGCATAATTAGGGTGAATCCAGGGAAAAAGGAGTGGCCTCAGCCCCTCCCAAAGAGACAGAAAATGAAAAGTAAGAAATAAAACAAAAAGAATAATTTTCTATAGGTCAGCGATGACGAACTTTAAAAGCCTACGTGTCTAAAATATGCTAGGAATTTTATCTGGTTGACATTACTAGTATTTCTGTCTAATTTCAAAGCATAATTTCTCTGTACAGTATAACAATATCAGATGTAGTAGGAGCATTTAAAGTTTTAAATATAAATTGTGTGATAAAACATGGATACAATATATGTTCAATAAAATACAGGAAAGCTTACCTTAAAATACTGAAAATTACTTTATACAGTATGTGTTTCTGTATTTACAATCGCTCAGAATCGCAAAATGTGACGTAAATTCAAGCTCTCATCCGAATCCAGTCATTTTAGAATGTCCAATAATTTAGTTTCCAACGAAAAGTTTTCCCAATAGCTTCTTCGTGTTATTAGCACTTGCTAACTCACTAAATCTCTTTGGAGTGATTAAAAAAAAAAAAAAATGGTTTAACACGCTGAACTAAAATCGATCACTCGAACACAAATGGCACAAAAAATTCATGAACGAAAACAAAACAAAAAACAGCATTGCTGAGCGGTGCTACTGAGCACTGTACAGCTCAAAGCAACTTTCTGTCAGGAAAGACAGTTCCTAAAGAGCTTTATGAACAATAGCTAAAAAAACTTCTAGTAATTAGCACTCCCAAGCTGGCACTTCCTTTTCAATAATACCACAGGGCGGGGTGATGTATAAAGTGTATATTTTTGTAATAAACAAGAAATGGTGCAGTGACTGCTTCGATATATTTATCACCTGTAGCAGAAGTTTCCAAAGTGTGCCTCCCGGGACACTTGGTTTCTAAGGTGAGCGTTTGTTATTTTCATGAAGCACTTCAAGTTTTTTTTTTAACGAAATATAGATAAACCATCCCACTAACCCAGGTACGAAGCTTTATTTATTTCAATTATTCGTATTTTATGTCTTTGGGATTAAATGTATTGAAGTATATACTAATTTATAAAAGTATACATATTCATAGCTTAATTTTAGGTCATATATGTTGCATGTATGTATTCTGGAACATGGGAAGCAGCGAAAAATATGAAAAATTTTAAGGGGCTCAACGTATAAAAATTTGGGAACCTCTGAACTATAGCATTGAATTACCATAGCATTTTACAGCCACAGGAACAGCACGGAGATGTAACTTAGCAACAGACAAGAAATATTAATTTTGTAGGGGGATGTACTTTTTTTTATTTCCGTTGTAACCTCATTATTGCGGACAGTGGCAATTGTTGCCTATACTGCATGTTGAAGCAACAGCTCCCCGCAAGCACTAAGGCCCACAACTCACAACTACCTGACTGTGCAATTAGAAAGTTTTCCAGGAGCTGAGGGTTTTCCTTACAGTATGTACACAATACAAAACAAAACACTTATATTATACAAGTCACTATTTGCAGTTACACACATAATTGGTAGTCATTACAATTAAATTATGAGTTCCTCCATTTAAATTTTTAATATCTTCACTTTCCTTCTTTCACAAAAGATCTCTTAATTATACTACAGTACAGTAGAACTCAACAGTAGTAGTAGAGGCATGTGATGCAAGAAAGCAAGCTTATGTAGCATCAATCAAAAGAAAAAAAAAACTCACACATCCATTCCCTCTAAACATTTGTCCAGTTCCTTCTTGAATTTATTCAAACTATTAACTTTCACAACGACAGATGGAAGTTTGTTCCGACAATCAACTACCTGCTGGCTAAACGCAAATTTCCGCACATCTATTCTATAACTGTCTTTCCTCAATTTGAATTTGTGCCCCCTTAAGTTGGTAATCTGAGCAAGAGGAAGAATCCCATCACAATTGAGCCTGCTCGACCCATTCAAGGCCTTATACAGCTCAATCAGATCACCTCGATTTTTTTTATTTTCGTCAATCATAATCCTTTCCATTAATTATCTATCTAAAATATAGTACAACCTCGATATGACGTGGGTGTCGGGTAACAACTTTAAAATCCGTGTTATAACTGAAACATTTTTACCATTTTTTCCCAGGTTTTTTTTTTTTTTGTTTTATGAGTATACAGGCTAAAAGATAAAGCATTAAAGGTTATATCATTCTCTTTACAATCTACTAATACACAATGATATTATGAACTTATATTGTACGCATCCATTCTGGAATAGTCAAATAATTTAGTTTTCCAGAACTGATTACAGCGTGTATATAATACAGATGCAATAATTGAGGATGTTCACTTTCACTCTGACGTTCAACCACGCCATCACCTCATTGATGTTTTCAAGCACTTTGTTAATTACTGGTGCTTTTTCCTTACTTGAGTCCTCTTCTGAATCACTCCCTATGTCACTGACATTCTATTTGTTGATTGTCTCTCCAATATTCACAAAGGCTACGATTTCTTTCTCGTTCAGGTAATGTGCAACTGAAGCATCCACATCCACCTCAATCCAAGCAGCGAGGTCATTTGCTCCAAGGCTGCCACCAAGTACGTTACAAGCAGCCTTTGCTTCTTGTTCTGAAAATGGTGCTAATTCAAGGGTATTATTAGCGATCTCATCTTTTCCAATATTTTTTTTTAGCAGTTTGAAAATGCTGTTGAACTTTCTTTTGCCCACTCTAATCCAATTTTTGTATGCAACAGCTTTCAGGGTTAATGTTCTCACAAATTCTAGAACTTGAATTTCTGAGCTCACGATGCCAGCAAGTAGATCACCATCAGTGTTTTAGACTCCCATGTGGCAAGCACAGTTTGGCATATCTGACAGAATGTCTGCAACAGCCTCAAGGACCAAAGATCACCACAACAGCAGGCTTTGAAGGCTCGAATAATGCCCTGATCCATGTGCTGAATTAATGCAGTTGTGTTCCTTGGCGCTAATGGCAAGATCAGGGTCACCATTGCCCTTGCCGTCTTTCAATTTCAGGACATCACCTGAAAGATGAGCTGGGCAGTGATCCATTATTAACAGAGCCTTTCTTTCAAGTTTTTTTTAGAAAGCATGTGGCGTCTCACTGACGTTACCAACTCACTTTCAAACTATGAAGCAAAAATATCACTCGTCATAGCTCTGGTGCTAATTTTATAAATCGCAGAGATTTCATATTGTCGTGCTTAAAACATTGAAGATTCCAACTTTCTTTAGCTTGTGATTTCCGGTCTTGTTTGCTCACAGTAACGCAATAATTATCTCCTTGTTAGTTTTCAAGTCCGCTTTGTGGGTGCCTTTGTAATATTCATTGATTGTCAGGGAGAGGTTTACAGTTCACTGCTGTTTCGTCATAGTTGCAGTCATTGTCAGGACCGGCCCCAAAATTTGTGAAACCCTGTTCAAGAATTACTTGCAAGGCCCTAGGCAAAACTTATACGGGGTATTTTTGTAATAGTGATTTTTTTTTTCAAATTTTACAGTATTCAAATTTTTTAATTTTTCAAAATTTTAACGACAATAATGTGGGTAACTAGACATCAAGACAGCGGTAGGCTCGTTGATAGAAATGCAGAAAAGATATGGATGATATTATTCTTTAGACCATTTGAGCACGGGGCCCTGTTTGACAGAACCGGTGGAACATGCTTGTGGCCGGCGCTGATCATTGTACAACTGTGACGAATTCACCATCGCGAATCATGTTACGCAGAAACTCAGGAAATGCTTCTGCTGATAATGTCACCAAATGCAGCTTTCCCTACAAGACTAACCTAGGATATCCCGAGATATAGCAGAGTGGTCAGGAGCGTGAGTGCAGTAGCACACGTTCTTTGAGTGTACTGGGTTTCAAGACCATGACTATTAAATACGGCCCCTCCCATCTTTAGATGGGGGCCCTAACTTCCATTTTCAATTCCAAATTCCATTCCAAGGCACTCTTTTTTTAAAAAATTAACTCAACTATTTAAGGAAGAACTAAATAAAACTTCATCAAAATTGGTAAAACTATTTAAAAAAAAAAAAGGGAATTTTCAAATTAAACTTCAAGTAAAGTTCATTGACCTTGGCAGGTAGAAAGTTGTTTCCGATAAAAAATCACTTAAAAAATATTAGCAAAAAATAGCATGTGGACATGTGTTTTTGTAAAGGGCGGCTCCACCTCTTATCTCCATGAAGAACAGTATCACTACCAATGGGCCAGTTATGTGTGTGCCATAGGTTTTTGTGTATTATGTGTGTGTGTTCTGTTGTCTGGCCACTTGGCTACCCAGAAACATATCACCTGGACAGATGATTCTGGGTACTTGTCCACACCACGGGAAGGTGGGCCAGTCCCAACTGTGCTCATAGTGTCTCAATTCGAGATTCTGACCCACCTGATGTTGCCAAAAGGTGGGCCAGATTCCTCTCGGGGGGGGGGGGGGTACACTCCAGAGGAGGAAAAAATAAATAAAAATAAAAATTAAAAATAAAATTAAAAAAAAAAAAAAAAAAAAGTTCCCGTGGTGTATTTATAATAAAAAAGTATAACAATTTGGTAGTTCTGGTAGTTCTTTTCTGAGCTTTAAGAGATCAGCAGTCCACCATGCACAAGTTCTGTGGCAAGGAACTTTCTTTCTTGCAGATCTATAGGAAGCTTTAACGATTGATCTTTGGATGATATTGCAATATTCTTCTAAGGTTGTGGCATCGTATTGGGAGGGGTCCTGTATAGGAAAGTCGTGTTTGATGGACTCATCAAATGTTTCCCAATCAACAGTCCTCAGGTTGTTGTTGTTGTTTGGTTTTTAGGAGCAATTAGCAACTAAGGCCATATTGCTCCGGGAATATGCGGTGGTCATTCCCTGACCTTTCCGCATCCTCCGTATTTGGTGGTGACGGGCTCGAACCCCGGTCTAATCAAGAAGCGTGTGCTACGCACTGTTGCTCCTTCCCACGTGGCTACGGAGGCGCCTAGTCCTCAGGTAAAACCGCACTCTCTGCCACTCGGAAATCAGGCACTGCTAGAGGCCGTTTGTCTGTAATTTGAAAGTGAACAACCCGATGGTCGCTGAGGGTCCAGTCTGGTCTTGTAGTCCAAATCAGAATTATACAAATTTGTTTCCTTTTAAGTTGTGCGAATTTATTAATTAATTCATTTATGTGTATTTGTTCCAAAAGTTCATTTTCTCTTGAAATTATTGCCAAATTAGAGATTCGTTGTGCAGACATCGTCCATCGTAAATAATTTTTGATTAATTTTAATTTTGAAAAACTCCATTCACTTGAGGCAACTGAAAAACTGGTGAATTAGAAAAATTCTTAACCCCGTTCGGGTACATCTGCTACATTTGGAAAAGTATCTGTAAAATCGTTTTTTAAAAATATATTGTAAAACTTCAAATGGAGAAATATTGTCTTTAATATAAATTTGAAGTACAGTACTAAGTTCTTCAGATAATGCTAAACCATCAATATCGGACTCATTATATCAATGTCTTAATATGTAAACCTTTGCAATGATTCAATAAATCATCATCTGATCATTTTTTTAAATTCAGAAATGTTATGAAACATTTTAAATATTTCTACATGTTCTTTCATATTTGTAAACCTTTTAGTTAACGAAAAAATTGTTGTGTCCATAATTTGAAAGAAAAAAAAAAAAAAGTAATTTTGAAATTTTGTTGCGGATCCTGAATAGTTGCATCTCTACTTCGATTATGAAATCGAAATGCCGTTTTTTTTTTTCAATGCTTACTCTTCTGGAAACGAAGCTTCAATGCCAATGACAGTAGACATTATTAGCTGAATCGAGAATTTTTTGGACTGATTCCTCTGTTCTATATTCTTTAAAATATTCCATGATATTTTGTATACATTCAAAAGATCCGTGTGTATCAGAATCTTTTTTTTGGAGCATTTTACTTATCTGATTAATTTTATTTAAAATACCATGCCAAATTATATACTGTATAACTTAATATGTAAACCTTTGCAACGATTCAATAAATGGTCATCTGATCATTCTTTTTAAATTCAGAAATGTTATGAAACATTTTAAATATTTCTACATGTTCTTTCATATTTGTAAACCTTTTAGTTAACGAGAAAACTGTGTCCATAATTTGAAAGAAAAAAAGTAATTTTGAAATTTTGTTGCGGCTCCTGAATAGCTTCATCTCTACTTCAATTATGAAATCGAAATGCCGTTTTTTTTCAATTTTTTCCTTACAGCGCTTACTTTTGGAAACGAAGCTTCAATGCCAATGATAGTAGACATTATTAGCCGAATCGAGAATTTTTTGGACTGATTCCTGTGTTCTATTTTCTTTAAAATATTCAGTGATATTTTGTATACATTCAAGAGCTTCGTGTGTATCAAAATCTCTGTTTTTTTGGGGGGGCATTTCTTATCGGATTAATTTTATTTAAAATACCATGCCAAATTATAACTAAACAAAGAAACTTATAAGATGTCACTTTTAAGGCTATTGATTTAGCATGCTTCCTTGTATCCATATCTTTATTTTCGTCTTCAGTGATTATAGTAAAATCATAACAAAATATTTTAGCTTCTCTAGTCATTTCTAGTATTTTATCTACAATATTCTGTGAAATTATTTCAATAATTTCATTTTGTATTTTATCACCAAAATAATGCACGATATTTTTCCATTCAGCTTTCTGGCGAATATGTTCTGCCACAACTGAATCAAATTTAGCAATTGTTTCAGAAAGTTTTAAAAAGTTACAACTGTCATTTTCATATAAATCTTTTGAAGATCGCGCCCGAACACCGTACATTGCCTTGCTAAAATAGTATCATATATCGTTTCTGGCTGAACTGCAGAACATGGTGTCTCTGTTGTGGGCGTGGTCGAAGAACGGAGTGATTGTTCGGTCGAGTTCTGTGATTGGATGATTACTGAGAAAGCGTAATTTACCTCATTTTGCGTTTCTGATTGTTTGATTGAAAGAAAATTCGCTTCTGATTTTAGCGCGAAATGCGAAATTATCGTGCTGTTGTTTAGTAGTCGTCGTGCTGCTCCGCTACTTCGGTTATTCCGTTTGCAAATTGATGGATGTAAGAGTGTAATTGAATGGTGTACAAGTGTGAATCCGATAGCTTTGGAATACAAATGTTTTCAGTGGTGGATGTTTGATGAAGTGTACCAGCCGGCATGCGAGGGCTAATGAGGTGAGGTTTAGGCTAAGATTTAGTACTTGGTGCACCCTCTTTACACGGCAGTAATTGTATGGGTTGTTAGTATCAGGTTCTCTTTACATTAGCAGGGTGTGGGGACAGCAGCCCCCAAAACAAACAAAAAAATTAAAGAAGAGGGGCATTTCTGTTGACGTGCATGAGCAATTCTCATTGTTAATGCACATGAATCATCTAGTACTGTATGGGCGAGAAGAATCAGTGGTTGTATGTGGTTTTCATTTTGTCAGCTGTTTTAAAAAAATGCCGTTTTCCAGTTTCTCTTTCTTCATTTTGTAGGCGTACACTCTTTTACTCTGTGTATACACACACCTTTGTTTCACCTACGGTTAATTCATTATTTCGGTAACTATGTTACCCTTGGGCCTCTGACTGCGTATACTGGTCCAGGGATTTTCGCGTTAGCTAGAAATGAGTGAGACAACTGACAAAACACAAGTAAATTGCAACATGTTTAATTCTAGGAAACTGACTCATGTACATACAAATTTTTCACTACTCACTTAAACTGCCTACTCAATTAAAACTACCCACTCTCCCTAAAACAACCAACAACTACCAACAACTCCTTCGTTTCCCGCCGAAACAAATCCTTATACTATATACCCCAGGGGCTCATATCTGGTGAGTATGGGCTTGGCACACCCAGGGTCCTGAGCTGGATATCATCATTCTTCTCTTTCTTGGTGATTCCTTTCTACTTCTCTCTCTCTCTCTCTCTCCGAGGGTGACTTGGGAATTTTTTTGACTGGTGCAGCATAAGCCTCAGGCTTCCTTGCACCATATGGCTGCTAATAATAATAAAAAATAATAATATCCTTTCGTCCTAAATCCCCCCCCCATCCCTTACCTTTGTGTAATCCCTGATTAGTTCCCCTGTCCTTGACCTTCTCCATATTTTATTCTCCTGGTTCGGCCCGTTCCGGGGAAATTTAACCTGACCCTCTTCGGTAGGTCGAAGTTCACCCTCCTAAGAATTCTGTCTCGCCCTAAGCATTTTCCTAACGGCTTATTTCTAATCCTATTTTAATTGTTCGTTGCGTGTATAATTATTGTTCATTGAATTTGTTAGAATATTCTGATGTTAAATGCACCAATATACATTATTATTATTATTACCTTATTTTTATTTATTTATTTATTAATAATTTTTTTTTTTTTTTTTTTTTTTTTTTGTTCCAGTAAACCTAAGCTTACAATTTCTTCTAATTCTTGCTTAGTACCACGAATTAAGAGCCAAACTAATTGCCTGAAGACCAGAGCATTCCCAGTTAAGTCTCTCGTAATTCGTTCTGTTATATGGAAATTTTCTTCGTTCTACGGAAACTATTTTAAATGTAATTACCAAGGGGAATTCAAAAAATATCGTCAAATAGAAAATTTCACTATAAAGAAGTTCGTTAAACAGAGATCCGACTTGCACAAGTCAAAATAAAATTTGGCGCCCTCCTTAACTGTCGCCCGTAAGTGACGCTTACCTTGCCTACCCACTTGCGGTGGCCCTGCATTGGTCCATATCACTGTTTTCATCTAATTTTCTTTCTTTGGAAGTCTACTTCATCTTCTATGGAGTCTACAAATGAATGCAGTTTTTCTTCCTCTTTCATCTAATAGCGGATCGTTCCTTCTGGAATTCCATACTCACGAAATATACTGCATTTTGTTTCGATAATCTTCAACTAAACAATTTTTTTCTTTTGGCGGCCATTACTTCAGTCCTACTGATTCACTAATTTTGCCATGTATTTATTTCTGATGTCCTAGAATTTACTAGCACAAGAAGTGAAAAGTGATTGTCACTTCTTGTACTGTACTAGTAAACTTCTAGTCTAAGAAAGGATATCATGTGCCATTGTTTACAAAAATTAACCCCAGGGGCTCACATCTGGTGAGTATGGGCTTGGCAAACCCAGGGTCCTGAGCTGGATATCATCATTCTTCTCTTTCTTGGTGATGCCTTTCTACTTTTCTCTCTCTCTCTCTCTCTCTCTCTCTCTCTCTCTCTCTCTCTCTCACACACACACACACACAGGGGGAAACTCGGGATTTTTTTTTTTTTTTTTGGCTGGTGCAGCATAAGCCTCAGGCTTCCTTGTACCATATGGCTAATAATAATTACTTTGTAATTAATATAATGCACTTGATGAAAGGTAGCCATATTCCCCTCCAGAGGTTGCTGTTTGAAATTAATGTTCCACTGATATATAGTACTCTTTTATTGCATCTCTAGCCAAGGGGAAAAACTGGATGTCCACAGTAATTAGTCTCCGATGATCTTGTGTACAAAAATTACTTTGCACCTGAAATATATCAAAGTGAATATACAGCCAAATTTAGATAATTCTCACTCTTGAAAATATGGTAGTAGATACGAGTATACAGGGTGTCTCAAAAATATTGGTACAAACGTTTAGGGGAGGTAGGTAACATCTAAAGGAATGTGAATCGCATAGGAACCCATAACCGGAAACGTCACCGTAAGTCGGTAGTCGCCGCACGAAGAGCATGCATCGATATACGAACTGTGAGCTGTTAGACATGCACCTAGTGTATGAATTAGCAGAGGGCAATGGACGAGCCGCTCAATGAATTTATGGAGAACGCTTCCTAGACAGACATGTACCGGACCACCGTTTGTTTGCGTGTGTGCATCAAAATTTGTGCAATTATGGGTCATTTAGAGAATTAGATATGTTATAGAATATCTTAAAATACCGTTATGATTGGATTAAATAGCAAAGCTTAATTAGACGGTACTCACCTTATATAATCTGCAAGTGTTACTTGAAGTAAGATGGATAGATAATTTTGGGGTTTGAAAAGTTTAAATGAGTTAATTAGTAAGGATACGGGATTAAAATTAAAACGGAATCAAAATATGCTCAAGGAAGTAGAAGTGCTCAACTCCGTCCTTGGTCATTGAAGAATTAATTAATTAAAAACTCTAAAATATATGAAATCCAGTGAAGCCAAAAGTCATAACGACTGACTTTCGTTTTTTAAATGTCTTCAGTTGGCAATACTGAGTGAGGAGGGAATGTGTGTTATTTAAAAGAATTTCTATGTTCCCGTGATGCTCTTTGTGACATGCAGGAATCTAAGGTGTGTGAGATTCCAGACCGGGGAAAGGTTGGAGGGTAGTTTTGAATTTATAATGTTTAATTTAGAATGATGGCGGAACCATTCTATAACAAGGTCTTCGTATTGAAAAATTTTGTAATTAGTTTTTAATTTTATAATGGTGATGGCTCATTTAGAGGTAATAGGAGTAGTGCGGGCAGACCACATTCGACGCGAACTCCTGCCATGGAAGAAAGTGTGTTGAATACTGTCCAGAATAATCCTACTACCAGCACACATGCTGTTGCCTCTGCCTTAGGAGTGTCTCATTGCAGTGTACAGTGTGTCTGGCACAACGATTCCTTATACCCCTTTCATCTCCAAAGGGTTCAGTTACTGCTCCCCCAAGATCATCCTGCACGTGTGGCTTTTGCGCAGTGGTTTCTCCAAGAAAGTGTTCAACACTTGAATTTTCCAGTCTATGTTTTGTTCACGGATAAGGCTTATTTCACTCAGGAAGACTTATTCAATCAGCACAATGCTCATGTGTGGGCTCACGACAACCCACACGGTGTGTGCCCCCATGCGGCACAACATCGCTTCGCAATAAATATGTGGGCAGGTATGGTCAGTGACTGCTTAGTCGGCCCATACCTGTTACCACCTCACATGAATTTCACTAAATATTGGATCTTTCTTGAACAAGTTCTACCAGGGTTACTTGACAATATTCCAGCAAATGTGAGACGCAACATTTGGTTTCAACATGACGGGGCGCCTGCCCATTATGGAAGGTGTGTTCGTGACCATTTGAACAGGCGTTTTGGGCATCGATGGATTGGCCGTGGTGGACCCTTTGCCTGGCCCCCACGCTCACCTGATTTATCAAGCCTTGATTTCTTTCTGTGGGGACTCTCAAATCTATCATGTATGAATTGCCTGTGGAGACGGAAATGGATCTCATGGCGAAACTCGTCTGCACTGCTGCTATTGTCAAAGAAACTCCAGGTGTGTTCAACCGTTCTGCCAATCCATGCTGCGTCGGTGTAACGCATGCATTGGGTCTCATGGTGGAACCTTCGAGCATCTGTTGTAACATCATGAAATGCATCCATCTCGTACTCCATTGTTAATATTATGTCAAATAAATGTTTGCCACTAATTACTGTCTTGTGCCATTTCTGCTTCTTGTGCCTCTGCTACTACTTTCCCGTGACGTTTCCGGTTAGGGGTTCCTATGCGATTCATATTCCTTTAGATGTTACTTACCTCCCCTAAACGTTTGTACCAATATTTTTGAGACACCCTGTATACAGTACATATTCACCTTTTCCAGTTTCCAATATGAAATTGCCAGTTCTTTTAACACTTTTTTTTTTTTTTTTTTTTCATAATTCATTTTGGGGGACATGATCATACCTGCGGTATATCAGAATCCACAGTACGAAGAGGCATATTATATCGAGATTGCACCGTATTTTCCATTCTTTCGAGACAACCAGTTTATGCCCAACGGTCCATTAAATTTAATTTTACAAGACTACTTCCTTAAACAGCAGACCAGAAATTCTTACCTTTACATTTTTTGTTGAACAAGTATAAGACTTTCTTGGAAGGTCTCAGCAAACTGAAAATCAGTGGAATAATTTATAAAATTCTCTTACAAGTCTTTTCAATCCAATGGTTCATTTTCAGTACGATTTGAATACAATAGATACAAGTATAGAGAGTATTCACTTTTGCCAGTTTACAGTATAAAATTGCTAGTTCTTTGAACACATTTGGTTTGGGGTCCATGATCATGCATGCAGTATAAAGAGACATGTCATGTCAAGGTTAGAATGTATTCTTATGGCATATATTTCTTCTCACATACAATTCAATCCAAATTAATTACATAACTTAAGACTTCCTGTAAAACTTTAATAATCTAGTCTAGTGCAATTATTTCTTATGCCTTTTAACACTACCACATTCTTATCACTCTTTTTTTCATGTTACTTCATGTTATACCTAACATTCATAAATGCACTAATCCCATTAATCATGCTAATTACTAGATGGTGGATGATGCTCATCAACTGGTGCAATGCCACTACCACTTTGCTTATTGGAGGTTTGACATAGTGGAACCCATGTTTAGCCTCGAGAGCAAACCTCTGGCAACCCTCCTACAACTTTTCCATCATACAGTATGATTGATATGTTTTGAAATTATGATGCCGCATCAAGGCGAGGTCCAATCTTCCTTACATTTCAAGAGCACAGCTGTAAAATGGTGTTTGCAGGCCAGCAGCTAGATAGTCCTGAACGTATTGGTAACTCTCTGGGACCCATCCGGATCAGCTAGTGCAGTGGTTCCCAACCGATGTGCTGTGACTCTTTTCAAGTATGTCACAAGATTAGGAAAAATTCCATTGAGTTCGATGGTAATCACGATTTCAGTTTGCTATTAATATTCGTCTTTTAATTTAAGTGTGACAACAGATTGGAAACCACTGAGCTAGTATATAATCTCACTGGCTCTACTCTGCCGGATAGTGACTGGAGGGGGTCCAAGTAGTGTGCATGTGGGGAGGGGGCATTGTCACGGCCACATTATGTGAAGGAGCTGAGTATATTTGTGGCATGTGTATGCAATATCCAAAAATTTCATTACTCCATACATGTCCTCTCCCACCTCTTCTTACTACTGAATATATTATTAATAATCAAATTAATAGAACAAACTTATCTGCAAAAAGATCTAAACCTCCCAAACACTTCCTTATCCTTTTCACAAATATACATGGTCTCAGTTCCAATGATCTCCATTTCCATTTACAGTCTGCCAAGCCCCACATACTTTTTCTGACAGAAGCCCAATTACCGGTTGATTCAACCATTGCTCGCCTCAGTTGTCTTAATTATTCACTGTACAATTCCTTTTGCTTCAAAGGTAACACTTGTGCCTATGTCTGCTTTCATATTCCCTGTCAGAGACTTAGTTAATTTGGAATTTCAAAGAACTATTGTTCTTTCAAATGCAAAAATAACTTGGAACTCTGACTTCCTTTCTTTGAAACTTAACTTTCTCTCAAACTTCTTCAAAATTACTTCACACAACTTTCTCCAAGTTAAGTGAGGTACTTTTCCTTGCTGATTGTAATGTTCACAACTCCAGCTGGCTTCCATTTTCTAGTCAACTGGACCCAGTTGGTTGAGATGCTGAGGCTTTTCCAATTACTAATGCCAAAATTTCTCATGAACAACCCTTACAAATACAAGGTTGGGATGAGTAGTCCTCCAGGAACCACAGAGCAAAACTTGATGATGGTCTCTTCTCCGAAGTAGCCTTTCTCAGACTCATGTTGTTTGGTATCATAAGAATACAAAATGGAATGAACTGCAAAATTTCTATTCTTCTTTTCCTTGGTTGGATTACTGTTTTAAATCATCTGATGTCAGTGATTGCTCAGACTGTGTCAATGAAATTATTCTTGTAGGTATGAAATCCTTTATTCCACCTCAAAATGTCATCCTTTATCTAAACCTTGATTTTCTAATAAATGCACTATGGCTGTTCAAGATAAAAATGTTGCATACTGCAATTGTCTTGCATCCAAATCTCTAAATTCACTTTCTGCTTATAATTGTAAAGCTGTTATTAATCAGTTCAAGATAGATTTTGAAAAGGCTAAAAACAAAAAACTTGCTTCTCAACCAAATGGTAGTCAAGCATTGTGGTCTCTTGCCAAAGGTATTGGTCTCAACTTTTACCCATCTCTACCTCTTCTTTTAAAACCTGATGGTTCTATTTGCCATCACTACTAAAGTAAAATGCTGACATGTTAGCATTTTACTTTTCATCTAACTCTCGTATTGATGATCTTGGTAAACCATGTTCTATCATTCTCAGTGCACTCTATTCAATACCTCCTGTGGTTTTCTTTCAAAAGGATGTCAGAAGAATTTTGATTGGCCTTGATGCCAAGAAAGCACCAAGTCCTTCTCTGCATGTTCTCAAAACCCATGCTCACTCCTAACCTACATCACCTTTTTTCACACTTCCTTATTCCACAGGTGTTTTCCTTTCTGCTTGGAAATTTGCTCATATCCAGCCAGTTCATAAAAAGGGCGACAAATCTTTTCCATTTAATTTTTTTTTCCATTGTGCATACCCCTACTCTTTCTAAAGTAGTAGAGAAATTCATTAACTGCCAACTCCTAAACTGTTTAGAAACCTTTCATCAGCAATATGGATTCTATCAGTATTGATCCAATGGTGATACTGGCTTATGTAACTCATCTATGGACAAATTCAATGGAAACCCAAGCCATTGCTTCGCATAAAGGTCTTCTAAATAAGCTTCCATCTTATGAATTGCCGACTGTTTTCTGTAATTCAGTATACAGTTTTCCTGCTGACCACTCACTGCAGATGATGGTAGATCTCATCTTCTAACTTCTTCACTAATTGGTGTTCTCCAACATTCAGTTCTTTCTCACAGTCTTTTCCTCTTGTATATTAATGACCTTTTTCCATAACTGGAAATCCTATAAATATGGAGGATATCTGCTGTGGTGTAGAATTATGCCTCTCAAGTACCACTATGGTATTTCAAGGGGTGATGTACAAGCAGGTTCATGGCACAGCTATGGGTTCTCCCATTAGCACCATTGTTGCGACCTTAGCTATGGAAGAATTAGAAAATAGAATCTTTGAAAGATTGGAGTTCCCTATGCGGAAGTGGAAGAGATACATGGATGACATGTTCACTTTTGTTCAGAAGGGCAGAGAAGAGGATGTGCTTTGTTTTCTCAATGGTTTCTCTCCCTTCATAAAGTTTACCTCGGAGGTAGAAGTAGACGGTGCCCTCCCATTCCTCGATGTAATAGTATACAGAGAAGGCTCTGGACTTAAGACCACAGTCTATAGGAAACCAATGTGTAGGAGCCAGTACACCCATTACAAGTCGGCGCAGACTTTGCAGCATAAGAACAGCGTCGCTAAGGCACATCTGGATAGGGATGGGACGCATCGTAGTACCCCTGAGAAGAGAGAAAAAGAAATCGGACAAATCTCGGTGGATCTTATGAAATACAGTTACCCCCAGAGGATCTTAGATAAATATAGTAGGGGTGTGGAGCCTAGTCATAGAGTTCCGTCCGTTCCAGTCACCACAGCCTACATTCCCTACAATCTGGGCATTTCAGAACATATTGCAAGGATATTCCGTACTTACCAGGCACACTGTGTGCAGTTCCGGGTCGGAGGTTGCACACAGTAGTGTCGCAGATTAAGGACCCCATTGCAAGGGATTCCAGCAGTGGGGTCATATACGAGATCAAATGACCAGATTGTGGGGAGAGTTATGCGGGGGAAACAGGACAGCTGCTCAAAGATCGTTGGGAGAACACACAAGGGCTATACAGACCACAGAGTTTAGCAAGTCCACTATTTCCGAGCATTTTTGGGAAAAACAACACCAAGTCTCCCCAGAGAATGCTGTCATCCTTGACCGGGCGCATAAATTCTGGGACCGCAAGTGGCTCGAGAGCTCGTGGATTGGTTCATCTGAAAATAATGCTATGAATAGAGATAGGGGTGTTTGGCTTTACCCCCTTTTCGAGGCTGTAATCCTCGCAAAAGATGTGCGTTTCTGCCTTCCACGCCCCCGAGCCGCTTCCGGTTCTGATACATACGAAGAATATACTGCTCATGCGCCTGGTCAACCCCATGTGCCGTGAACCTGATACTTAAGAATGTGTTGCTTAATGTGCTGTGTTGTTGAGAAAGGAGGCAAGCGCTCCTGAAAACTACAATTGCACAGTTTTAATGCTTTTAAATATTTATATTTTATTGTATTTTAACTTTTTATTTTTATTTTATTATAATATATAGTAAGTCAGTCATTGTAAATAGATTATTTTATAATATCCATTATTTTTGTAAATATTAAATTATGTTAATTTAACAGTTCGTGTATTAATTTAATATTGTGAACATGAACTTTCCCAATCTTAGAGGCCTTTTTGAAGATCTGGAAATCTTATACATAGTTTTGCTGATGATAGCCCAAGGCATTTCACCTTCCAGTTTGAAAAAATCTTGCCTTACACAAATAGCTTCAACTTCTCAAATATCCACTACTAATTCCTGAAATGTTGATTTCCAGGTAATTCTCAATTGGAGAAAAGATTACTTAGTTAATTTCAACCTTTCAAAACTCAGTCCAATCTTATAAAAAGGATTCTCCTGCTTCTATTCTTATCTTTGATGATGATAACTACTTTCTAGACAAGATAACACATATCTATTAGGGATTACCCTGACTTCTAATCTCTCTTGGCATAAGCACATCAAAATAATGGTTCCTCTGCATCTAAAAAACTGGGTTTTCTCCTTTGCTCTCGGCATTACTTTTCTTCTAAATAGCAGCTTACTCTGTACACACCTCAAGTTCACCCTAACAAGGAATAGCAGCATGTGTTCTGACAGAAATCCATCAGTTATTGTTAGCTCTGGTTATACTGGGAGAGAGGAGCTAGTCCTAGTGTACATGATGGGGTGATTAATCAATTCTCCTGCAGCCCATCTCCAATGTTTGGTTTTGAAATCTGATCAAAAACCATCCCTGTTGTATGTACATGTTTTCTTTCTGTGACATTTAAGCGTAGCCTCTGAATATTCAGATCTTTGGCAAATTCTGTCTTCCTTTATCAGGCGAAAGTAGAGCTATGTAGTGTCTCATTTTAGAAGCCACATATGCTATCGGTTATGGGGAGTGAGGCCAATATTTCAGATCCACAGAGGATGGAGAAAAAGATTTGTGTTAGCTCTATTGCAAGGGACACTTCCCATGTTCTTTCTTACAAGGGAATAATTCCTGAAATGGAGTAACTGCTGCTAGTCAGCCCATCTTAGAGAGTAAAACTTGTATGTTAATTTATCAATATGTTGTTTTAGTACAGATCTTTGTGTTGAAGATGTCACCAAGATCTATGTCAAGGTATCACTGCACAAGTGATTTCAGATTATGTAAGAGTTTTATTTAGTGTGAAAATAACCTGGACTGGATTTTTCAAAATTGACCTGAAAGTAAAATGGTTTAGTTTATCATTAATCAGGTAGATAATGTTTTCTTGGTTTTGGCCTTGTAACTTCACATGATCAAATCTTGCTTTTCACGGGATGGTGCAGTGAACAGTGTCAAAGGCACCAACAACAACCCCACATTGTGGTACACTGATTCTAAGCTAGTGGGACAGATTTCCTCCTTTGATTGAGAACAGCCTCTAAAATTCAGAGATGTGTGGAGAAGAAGTTACATGATAGTATCAAAGAATGCATGAACACTCAATGACAAGATGCATTTTCTCACTAGCTCTCTATGTGCTAGTGATTTGGGCTCCATTTTCTCTAAGGGAAATGAAAACAATATACTTTATATGATCTTATTCAGTGCAAACTAGAAATATGTCAAGTTCTTGGTGGACATTTTTTAATCATAGCAAATTCAAATGGGAAGTATTTACATGTAAAAAAAAGTTCCGTTTCCCCTTGCATTAAACATATCTTATAGCATTTCACAAAATGGCCTCCGTAGCCGAGTGGTCAGGAGCGGGAGTGCAGTAGCACACGCTCTTTGAGTAGACCGGGGTTCAAGCCCCTGACTGCTGAATATGGTCGATCTGCCAACTTGCACTGGACCAGCGTGGCAGATTATGGTCCATTTCCCTCAGCATGAATTGTTGAGGAGGCTTCCATCCTGCAGTGGGTTGATAATGGCTGCACTTTACCTTTTTTTTTTATAGCATTTCACAGTAAAGCAGAAGGGGAAAAACTGTTAATGATGTCGTAGAATGAAAAGAAAAATTCAATGTATATTAATTTGATTACACAGTTCTTGAAAATGTAAACAACTTTTAAATTTGTGTATATTATTTTTTATCATTTTCTAAGTCAGAAATACTTTCTCCAAATGTGGCAAACAGAATGTACTGGAGACATTTCTAAGCATGGTTAATGTTAAAGCATTTTTCTCAAGCCTGCTGTAGTTATCAATATTTAAAAAAAAAATTATGCAAAGCTGCAAATAGTGAAGAAAATATATTTTAAACCAACCAATTATACCTTATTTAATTAATGTTATATGAATAGCAGGGTTGGCAAAGGTACTTGGGGACCCGGATGCAAAAGCGGAAGGGCACCTCATTTATTTACATTGAGACTTTGACGGCTCCCTTCATTGGGGGGGGGTACCGTTGAGGCACATCCGATGCACCCCTCCCCTTTTGCATGGCCCTGATGAATATTATTAAAATTTCGATTATCTGCACAGAAATTAGCATTAGTAAAGGCATACGATGCAAGAAAACAAGCTTATGCAGCATCAACCAAAAAAAAAAAAAAAAACCCTCCCATTTCACCCCTCCATTTGTTCCAAATGCCTGTCCAGCTCAGCCTTCAATTTATTTAGGCTATCAACTCCACAACAAAAGATGGAAGTCTGTTCCACCAATCAACTACCCGCTGGCTAAAGGCAATTCTGCACATCTATTCTACAACAGTCTTTCCTCAATTTGAATCTGTGCCCCCTCAGGTTCTTAATCTGAGCAAGAGGAAGAATCCCATCAGCATTCAGCTTGCTCAACCCATTCAAGGGCTTACATACCTCAATCAGATCACCTCGCAGGTGCCTACTCTCCTGGCACTGCAATTTGCAGAACTTAAGCCTTTCTTCGCAAGAGCACCCCTTTGTTCCCCCACCAATCTTGTTGCCCTTCTTTGTACTCGTTCTAGCAACTCTACATCCTTCCTAAAATGAGGCCTCCAGACCTGTACACAGTACTCTACGGGTGGCCTGACCATTGCCTTATATAACGGGATAATCACATCCCTGTCCCTGCTAGCAAAATTACTATATATCATTGACAAGACTCGATGACCTGCCCTGGCAGCCCATCTGCATTGCTCAGCGAACTTCATATTTGACTGCACAATCTCCCCCCAGGTCTTTTTCATTTTCCACTTCCCTGAGTGTAGTACCACAAATAAAATGTATTGGACAAACTGTAATGTTTCTGCTCTAACGTTTCTTCACCTTTCACGTTTCTCATCAATAAATGCAGCAATAGCGAAGTTAACCTTGTACAGTAATTCACTATCGCTCCTTCTCTCTGTGTAAATGATTGTGTAAACGACATAATCGATTACACCCATCACTAGTAATCTTTGCTTGGAGTATTTTGTTTATGTAACATAATGTTCTCGATGATAACTAACACAGGTAGTTCTATCTGTGTTTTACTCTTGTTTCTCTTGTCCACAATTTTATCTTATTGCATTTGTCTGTGCAGCCATTGTAAAGAAAAAAAAAAGTTTTCTTTAAAGTTAATATTTGTTATTGAATAAATGGAAAAATGTCCTACTAGGCATGGGTGTTCCTACGGTATGTGGCGCCCAGGTGCCAACTGAAATTTGGCTCCCCCTTTCAAATTTTCTTCATATGTGTATGTAAGTTTCGGGCGCCCCTGGAACGTTGCCGCCCAGGCGCAGTGCACCCCTTTCACCCTTGGGACGACCCCCTCCAAAGATCACAGATATAGTCGATGTCTGTTGCAGGCTACAAGTTGTTCGCACTACTACACCTGCCTGTAGCAGCCCTGGTCCTTGCTACATGTGCGAGAGCTAATATCCGTTACAAAGCCAGCATTTATTTCGAAACACACAAAACAACAGGCGGTACCGAAGCAATCGCGTTATTTATCTTACTACTTTTGTAAAATACATAAAGACAGTATTAGTAAATTAATAAGAGGAGGTAAACTCCTCTAATTAATTTACTAATTTTATTATCAACGTAGAACGTATTGAGTATTACAGCTCTGATTCATACTATCTAATAAAGACAGTATATATCACACTGTAAAAACAGTTAATGCTATGAAGTCAAATACCGCCTTTATCTTCAACCAATCACGAACGAGAAGCAGTCCACACATAGAGCTTTTGCGGTTATTTATAGTGGGCTGGCCTTAATCGAATAAAACAATGTTTTATTTTCTCTGGAACTGTGAGGTGAAAGATAATTTAGTTTAGTAGTTGCTTTGTAACCTATATAATGAGTTTATTTCTCCTGAAAATATTATATTATCTGATTTAGCTTAATTAATGTTTTAAAGTGAGTAAACACACCATGATAAGCACACCGGTAATGTTCCTACAATAAATAAGAAACGGAGGGCAGTAACTTGTCGGGTGGTCCGATGCCTATAGGCTACCTACCAAGTTTGCAGTTAACAAGTTAAGTTTGATTTCCACCTGATAGGCGTACTTGATCACCCTTTTGCCTATTTTCCAGGCATACTTTTTTTAATAAACATGTCCTTGCATTAAAATCAACGACACTAAAAATGCTTAACCTTTTTTTTAAATGATCAGTTCGCCACATACCCCCCTTTCTTGAAACTTACTATCGTAATTTATATATTCCTGTCCATGGTGTGTTATTCTATAGGTACTAGCGTAGCTACCCTTTTTCTGGTTCGGAGGCAAAAAAACATGTTCGGGCCCCTACTTAATTAATGAAAATTGCAAAAACAGGAGACAGCCAATTGCCTTGCCTGCCTACATGGTAGCTACTAAATATTACGGCCTCAATCAGAGGGGGGGGGGAACCCCAAAATCACTTTTCAAAAACCCATTGCTGCTTTTTAATAATATATTTTAAGTGATTTTTATCGGAAACTGAACTTTCCACCTGCCAAAGTCAATGAACTTTACTTGATGATTATATATATACACACAGGGTGTCTCAATAATATTGGTACAAATGTTTAGGGGAGGTAGATAACATCTAAAGGAATGCGAATCGCATAGGAACCCATAACCGGAAATGTCACTGTAAGTCGGTACACAACCCGCTGTTCATCAGTTCGCAGGAGGGAAAATTTCTGCTTTACTCATTCAAGCAGTAGTCGCCACACGAAGAGCATGCATCGATATACGAACTGTGAGCTGGCAGACATGCACCTAGTGTATGGATTAGCAGAGGGCCCACACAGTGTGCGCCCCCATGCTGCACAACATCGCTTCGCAATACATGTGTAGGAAGGTATGGTCGGTGACTGCTTAGTCGGCCCATACCTGTTACCATCCCACATGAACTCCGCTAAATATCGGATCTTTCTTGAACAAGTTCTACCACGGTTGCTTGACGATGTTCCAGCAAATGTGAGACTCAACATTTGGTTTCAACATGACGGGGCTCCTGCCCATTATGGAAGGTGTGTTCGTGACCATTTGAACAGCCGTTTTGGGCGTCGATGGATTGGCCGTGGTGGACCCGTTGCCTGGCCCCCACGCTCACCTGATTTATCGAGCCTTGATTTCTTTCTGTGGAGGCCCTCAAATCTATCGTGTATGAATCGCCCGTGGAGACAGAAATGGATCTCGTGGCGAGACTCGTCTGCGCTGCTGCTTCTGTCAAAGAAACTCCAGGTGTGTTCGACCGTGTCCGCCAATCTATGCTGCGTTGGTGTCATGCATGCCTCGCGTCTCATGGTGGAACCTTCGAGCATCTGTTGTAACATCATGAAATGCATCCATCTCGTACTCCATTGTTAATATTATGTCAAATAAATGTTTGCCACTAATTACTGTCTCGTGTCATTTCTGTTTCTTGTGCCTCTATTACTTTCCCGTGACGTTTCCGGTTATGGGTTCCTATGCGATTCACATTCCTTTAGATGTTACCTACCTCCCCTAAACGTTTGTACCAATATTTTTGAGACACCCTATATATATAAAACTTTAAATATTCAAAAAAAAAAAAAAAAAAAAGGAAGAGAAAGGAAATTAGTATAGTAAACATCAGTGGCTGCAATGCATTACCCACTACATGTATAATAATTTAAATAAAAATAAAAGTACAGTAAATGAAACAAGTGGCATGGCAAACCAGTAGAGGGAAAAATAAACCAATACATAAAGTAAAAATAGGGGGGGGGGGATAAGATAATTAAAAATCTGCATAATCAAATTTAAATTGTAAGTCATTCTGAATAAATACGGAGTTCACAGAATTTTAATACAGACTTGTGGTTGGATATTTCCATTCAGTTTTGTTCGTCGGTATATCGAGATTACTGTTATTTGTAGATATTGCTCAATTATATTCATTCTTTGTGACTGATAGGATATTGGGAGATCAACTGCAGACTTCAATTTAAGATGAAATTATTTTAAGTCGTTCATTCTAAAAGCGAAGACAGAGAGACGCACACTCAAAATTGAATCCCGCCTGGTTCCTTGAGTATGCATATTCGACAGTACAGTACTTAATATTTGACTTGGAATTGTCTCTGGGGGAGTAAATTTTATGAGCACTAGAAGAGGTATTAAAGTCCTTAAGGAACAGGTCTCAATGTTCCATGTTAAATAAATATAGTAACTTTAATTCATTATTATTATTTTTTTTTATTATACTGTATTTAAGTTATAAACGGTTAATTTGTTATATAATTTTACAATTAAATAAATAATAATGCTAGTTAAAATTATAGCGTCAAAGGCTGCTAAGTCACTGTATAAAACAGCAAATTAAAATTCATCATATGGTGACCAAAAGAAAATTATTGTATTTCTTTTCCAGTTCATCACAATCGTATCCAATTGCAAGAACACGGGAGAATAATAATTTACATTAAGAATTACGTGAACGGACAGTCCCGTTTCATTGAGAAAGGGTAATTTGATTTTATTAAAGTCGAGGAACTCCTGAGAATTCTACGGGTGGGGTAGACATGTATCTATTTTTTAAATTAAATGTAGTAAAGGGTCTTCATAAGACTAAGCTTATAATCATTATTTAACTTTATAGTATTAAAATTACTGCTTTGACTAATTTTGTTTTATAACAAAAATAGGCTGAACTCCAGGTTATGGTGCACCGTGTTGCGCGACGGATTCAAGCAAAAGAAGTATGGGATTTTTAATTCTTTCATTTTTGGCTAGTGAAAAAAGTTTAGGTTAGTTTACGCCAGTAATTCGGGACGGAGGTGTACCTATAATCTGGAGATTTAATCGAAAAATATTGTGGGCGCGATGCTACACGCGGCGATACAAATGTAAGCAACGTTTTTCTGGACTGAAATCTAGACGAGCATTTTCCACGTCACGTCGATCGGTATAGTAGGTTATGACGGCTTTTGTTTCGGCGTGAGCGGGTGGAACGCTGCATGTGACTGAACAGCGGAGTTCCGCTGTATCAATTAGTGCAGCGTTTCCCAAACTGTGTTCCGTGAAAATCGTAATTAATAATTAAAAAAAATAAATTTTGCATATTTGTAGCGTACACCACTTTTGTATCATTATAATTTTTAACATTTTTTTTTTTTTTTTTTAATATATATACTTGGCATAGACTAATAATCAAATAGACCGCTGAACACTTTATTCTGCATAGAGAAGTATGCAAAATAAAGTGTTTATTTTGCATACCGTAGAGGTAATGATTACGGAAAAGTAACATTGTAGTGATCTAATATGCCATTCGTATGCGATTTAGCCTGGAGTACACTGGTTGAAGGAGAGGGAGAAGCGAACCGATACCATAACTAAACACACTTCCTTGTATATATATATATTTTTTTTATTATTATCAGTATTTCGAAATATTATTATTAAAATAAATGACCATGGATTTGTGGTTGAAAAAAGGAACTTTAAAACGAGAAGCAAGTACTTCTAGTATTGCAACTCTGGTCGATGAAAACGAACCCAATATTTTCACACTTCAAAGTGAGGGTGAACAATCGCCTTCTGATCCCCAAAAATCCTAAGTGAAAAAACAGGAACCAACTAATAAAAGACCAAAGCGAAAGTATGATGACAGTTAGTAACGAATGGGCCTGGTGTACTGGGGTCCATGGTTGAAATAACAAATACAGTATACACGTATAATTATAACACAGTTTAATGGAAAATATACTAACAGGCAGTAGCTTTCGAGACTGGCGTGTCTCTTTATCAACTGAAATTCAAATACAATACATGATTTAATGACATGATTAACGTGCCTCACTCAGCTCATTGCACTTATCCTTTGTATTGTATTTGAATTTCAGTTGATAAAGAGACACGCCAGTCTCGAAAGCTACTGCCTGTTAGTATATTTTCCATTAAACTGTGTTATAATTATACGTGTATATTTGTTATTTCAATGATGACAGTTATTTGAATTTCGGCTTGACATGTGTTGGAAATAAAGATACTCCTGATACACAGTGCGTCGTATGTAATAAAATATTAGCAAACAGTTCTTTGGCTCCTGCTAAACTTGTGTTCCGTAAATACTGTATATACGAGGGGGTATCAAAAAGTTCGTACCCTTACCTAGAAATAATAGCCATAGAAAGGTGAAACTTAACAGAAACTTTAATCCTTTTTCTATGTATTCTCCATGTATAGTAACATTTCTCCCATCTACGGATCAGTTGTTTAATGCCTTGATCATAGAAGTCCGCACTTTTTGCCTGAAACCATGATTTCACTTCATTGATGACTTTCTGAGACGGATCAAAGAGGCATCCACGCAACTTTGATCCGTCTCAGAAAGTCACGGATCAAAGAGGCATCCACGCAACTGGTACACCCAGCCAGTGGCGTATCCAGGTATCATCGTAAGGGGGGGGGGCATAGCGACAAGGCTTTTGAGGTTTTTTTATAGAACGCCTTCTGCGTTCTTTTTTTTTTATTTCAAATTTTTGGTTAAGGGGGCATATTCCTCCTCTGCCCACCCTGAATACGCCCTTGCACCCACCATTCGTCATTTGTCACCAACCTATCAAAAAAGTTCTCGACATCCGCATTACACAAATCCAACAGTTGGAGAGATCATTATATTCGCCATTGCTTCTGCAAAGGCGTCAGCAATCTTGGAACCCATCATGCGGAGACTTTAGACATGTGCAGATTGTCATGTAAAATGCTGTGGGCAGACCAACTAATTTCCACTGCATTTGCGATGAAATAATAGCCACATGTCTGTCACTCAACACCAGCTGCTCAACCGTCTCACTGTTTGTGGACGTTGATGGCTTTCCTTCTCTTGGCTCGTCAAAGACACTTGTACGAACGCACTAGAACTCCCGTTCGCACTTTTTTATCATGTTAAAAAGATGGATAGTTCTGCCCACACACACCTTTCATTTCTTCGTCAATTTCCAGAGCTTCCTTGCCCTGCAAATTCAGGAACTTGATCACTGCTCGATACTCCTCGCTAAGGAGGCGCCTCCGTAGCGAGGTGGGAAGGGGCAGCAGTGCGTAGCACACGCTTCTTGATTAGACCGGGGTTCGAGCCCGTCAACACCAAATACGGAGGATGCGGAAAGGTCAGGGAATGACCACCGCATATCCCGGAGCAATATGGCCTTAGTTGCTAATGCTCCTAAAAACCAAACAACAACAACATATAAATACATAATAATGCGTAATTTTCCTTTTTATAATAAATTTTTTTGTGTGTGGCTTTATTTTGTACTTGTGAATTTAATTTTTATTTTACATTCGATGTTACGTGCTTACGTAGTATTAAAAGATTAAAACGTATTATTTTATTATTTATGTATCATGATATTTATCTCTATACATGTTCCTGATTTTGATGTTTTATTATAATGTTTTTAAGTGTTTTATTAGATTAGGTGTGTTGTGTATTATATTCTTAATTTTTATCTTCAGAAATAAATGCATGCAAATTCATTTGCTTTACATTTTTATATTGACAGTAAACATAATTTTGGATTATACTGTTAATTTTTTATTATTAAAATACGGTCCTTGGAAAATATTTTGCCTTGGATTCAAATATTCCAAAGACAGTCCCGTTTTACAGTTCCAACGATCCCGGCACTGTAAAAAAAAAAAAAAAAAAAAAAAGTACCTCTCTTAATTGTCGATGTAAACTCTTACGCGCTAACTGTAATAGTATAATGTATCATGTGCTGCTACAGTAAAGGTTCTAAAACCCTTCCTCCCTTTCTTCATGTCTTTCTTGGTCCTTCTTCTCCTTGCAGTCCTAGCAACATATATATATATATATATATATATTTTTTTTTTTTTTTCCTATTCAATTCAATATTCAAACCATTTAAGAATAAGCAGTGACATATCTACAAATACAAAAATATTTGAATCAAGTGTGTAAAAAGTGGGTCAGCTTCGTAAAATACGATGGTAAAACTTTCTAATTTCAATGTGCTCTTCTAAAAGAAAAATAAATTTGATAATATGAACCACAGCTATAATGCTCAATACGTTCTACGTTGATATCAATATTTGTAAAAGAATAAGAAAAGTTTACCTCAATATGATACATAGAACACTTCCGTATGATACTCTCCAGAAATTAAAACGAAAACAATTTTAAAAAAATCGAAAATCTTACATTACAGTAAGAAATAATTAACAATAATAAAAATTCAAATGAACACAATTAAAAATCAATTTAACGCAATTAAAAATTAAGTAAAAAATTAATTTAACGAAAAAAATGCAAATCGTTTTGCATTTTTTTTCCGTTCATACAGAAGTGTTCTACGTATCAGACTGAGCTCAATTTCTCTTAATTTTTTACAAAAAGAAAAATAAATAAATTCTAATATTAACTCTTCAACGAATATGGAGTGGCTTTCAATAAAATCATAAATAAATTTTGGTGTACATTTTCTGGCACAACATTATTCTCAAAATTCAATGTTTTCGTTTATGCAGATTCCAAACATAATGAATATTTAATAAAATTTCCGTGCTTGTAATTCTATTACTAATAAGGCTTACCAATTGTTTTTCTGTCTTCTTCGCTGCTGTGCATAGGCCCAATTGAAGAAGCCAGTTCCATTTTTCTAGAATTTTTTCAATCTAATTCATAAAAAATTCCATTTATTTCTTTCATAATACATGTCATTCATACTCGGCACTAAAACCACTAAAAAAAAAAAAAAAAAAACACTGAAACCACATGAAAATTCTGAGGGAAAATTCCGTACGAGTCAAACCACACAGGTACATCTCCAGACTTGCACCCAAACTTACTTCAAATCGAAGACTTTAACGGCTGCGCAGATAATTCCTTACCGACAAGTTTGCCCTATTCTTTCCATCTACCATGCTTTTTCAAAGGCTTGAACTTCTCTTCAAATAAAGGGAGAAAATGAGATAGCAAGGAACACAGCAATTGTATTTTTTATATTCATTTAATAAAATAATCTCAAAACTGTAAATAAATCCAAATTTCCTTTGGCCAAATGATAAAGGATTACAGTCACAGTTTGCACCCCACTACTGTATAGTACAGTGTAATTCGTATATCCTAGTCGCGATGTTTAGCTCCTTGCTATGAATTATTGTTTATGTTCTTATTAAATTAAATTAATTTAATTTTTTCCTCTAGCATTTAATTTTATTTTAGAAAACTACGGAGCCTATCACGGAGGACTCTGTGATATGACTTACGTTGCTTTTTTGTGCGTTACAAACTCGTATATATTGGGAACAGGTGGCGAATCAGTAACCATTTTATTAGATTGTTTTCTTTAAATATTTTTAACCCGAAACGTTAGAACAATGTGTTTTATGTAAGGTGGCTTCTGAACTTTAATTCAACTCCGCTGTGGTTCACTGTGATGGATATAGAACTTTGGCAAGAAATGAGTGTAATAGTGCTCTGTGTGTGGGCGCGCTGTTAAGTTGTTTCTGGCCAAGAAGCAGCAATCACAGGGTGGGCCGTTTCTACTTGTCTACGCCAAGAGGAGGCGGACTACCAGAGGTGTATTGCTAAAAAAAAATTGTACCGGAACGCTCGTCGATTAACTACAAATAGTTATCTACGCTTTTTTCATTTGCAAAAATAAATAAGTCAAAGATAAGAATATTTGTTCAGTATTTATTTATAACTATTAAATAAAAATTTCAAAAGTAAAAAACAAAGACAAAAAATTTTAAAAAATCAGAAAAGAAAAAAACGAAAACAAAACTCCAAATAATATAAAAAATACTGTTCAGAAGAATCATAGAAATTCCCATACAGGATCGATTACGTATTCTTGTGTGACTGCTCTTTTTGTTTGTTGGTAAACAGCAGAATGATGAGACCGCGACCAAGTTCGGACATAAAAATTTGGATTCCATAATTCTAATGGTGGACCGTGTAGTTTAATAAACAACAAACATCTAAAAAAAAAGTACCGGAACATTGT
The DNA here is from genome assembly GCF_048544385.1 of Mastigoproctus giganteus. Lineage (NCBI taxonomy): Eukaryota > Metazoa > Arthropoda > Arachnida > Uropygi > Thelyphonidae > Mastigoproctus > Mastigoproctus giganteus. The sequence goes on from NC_143583.1 coordinate 211,919,586, forward strand.
TCCTGCCCGAATACACCACTGCGGACAACACTTATGCATATGTACGTTTACCCTCCTGCCAAATAGGTAAGTAACGATAGAAGAAGTTTAAAAAGTTCTTGCGTCACATGCCTCTATTACTATTAAAGACATTTGAAAATGATTTCTTAAGCTCGTCTAAGAGATAAGAGATTTGCGGACTCTCCAGATTTACTCGTAGTTACTGCAGCATTAACCAGTTTCCAGAGAGCAACAATTTTGTTATTAAATCAGTAGAGCGATGGTTTTCTGTATCCGCTGTCTGTCTGGACGGCTCTTCTTATTTTCCCTGCTATGGGAAAATAAGAAGACATATCATTTGTAGAAGATGTAAATTGATCCCAAGTTCTTGAGATAACTCACTGTCCATGTACAAAGGATACTAGGAAAGTTTTGCAATACAGCTTTGTTTATTTAATTTTTTCAAAGTAATTTCCTCTACATTCAATACACCTCTCCATCCTCCGAAACCAATCTTTAAACCAGTTCTGCCAAGTTTCACTAGGGAGTAAAGCACACTCGTTGTCCCAAGCCCGTAGAAGGTCCTCATCACTGGAAAACCGCCTCCCTTTTAGCTTCATTTTCACATGCGGGAACAGTGCAAAGTCGCAGGGAGCAAGGTCTGGCCTGTAGGGAGGGTGCTCGAGAAGTTTCAGTCCTGTCGTGGTCAAATATTCGGTGCAGGCTTTGGCGCGGTGAGCTACAGCATTATCGTGATGGAGGTACCAGGTGTCCATTCTTGACTTTGGCCGCAGGTTCTTCATAGATCCAATGACTTTAGGCAGGCATTGTTCAGTATACCACTTAGCTGTGACTGTCTTCTGCGTGTCCAAAACGACACGTTCCACAATTCCACTGGATTTGAAAAATACAGCTATCATTTTCTTCTTTACAGATCGGGATTTTCTGACAATTACGGGTGTGTCGTCATCATCAAAGACCCAAACTTTGTTTTGAGCCTTGGTCGGCAGATCGTAATAGTACAGCCAAGTCTCGTCACCTGTCACGATGTTGTTCACATACCGAGATTGTCCCTTATCAAACTTTTTTAACATCTCCCGGCACCAAGTCACACGTCGTGTCATCTGCTCTTCAGTCAGTTGATGCGGCACCCAGAGAGAACAAAGTTTCTTCACGTGCAAATGATCTTGCAGAATCGAACGAATTGCTGGTGCATTTAGGCCCAAAGTATCCTCTATCTGTTGGTAGGTCACTCGCCTGTTTTCGTCAAGCATTTTCCTCACAGCAGTAACGTTTTCCTCCGTAACTGACGTTCGTGGCCTTCCCGGCCTCTCAGAATCCTCCAGAGTGAAATTTCCCCTTTGGAATTCTCTATACCACCTGAATATCGTTGTACGATGTGGACAATCATCATCTGGTGCAAGAGTCATTTCGTCTAAGCACTGGTCTATGGTTAAACCACGCACGAAATTATACCGCAAAACTGTCCTTATCTCATTTCGTGACCACGATGCCATCGCAAGCACTTTACACTCTCACTACTAATGAATAACTGAGCCCATCGACTTGGCGCGGCGGCTACTATGCACGTATGAACATGTCTCAACATGCAGCAACAAGCAGTTTCCTGTGATTCATTGTTGCGTCATATTGCAAAACTTTCCTAGTACCCTTTGTAAGATGCCTGTGTCGAAGCACGAATATGTTGATCTGTTGATCGCTCAGGCTACGTCACTTGAATCTTAAGACGCCTGTTGGCATTGGTTGTGCAGTTGTTTGAAGAGATAGGTTAGTAGAGTTGATACCTGGTCGTAAGGTTATTGCTCAAACCTTGGAAATTGCTTGTAGGTAATTCACTATCTGCGCGGGTATATAGTGGTATCCAGGGGCTGGGCCGTCCCGAGGGTGAAAGGGGTATGTTTATATGTATTTAACTGTCGAAGAGTGGCACCCGTACATATATCCACTTCACCAATTTAGCATGTAGACATAACACCATGTTCTCATAAATGGCCTGTTAGTGTAAGTGTATGTAATGTGTTGTACAGTGAAACAGGCTACTGTGCCACCAGGTGATAGTCCATTGGACAAATACCGCCTGGTACCCATCCCTGGCACGAGGAGTTGAGCCTGGGTCTATTAACTTTGGCGTACACATTGCACCTAGAACCCGCACCCACCAGTAAGTGTGCAAGACTGGTGGGTACCAGCAGTCCTGCTCCTGGGCTGCCCACACCCAAGAGCAGGAAAAAATATATATATATGCACCAACTAGGAGAATACTCCTTACTAGTGAGTGCAACAATCCTGCCTCATGGTCATTCCACAAAGCCTGCAAAAAAAAAAAAAAAAAAAGTATTCTCTTCCCCCCCCCCCACCCTCGAGATAGAAGGGTGAAAGGGGTGCATTGCACCCGGGCGTCAACGTTCAAGGTGCGCCTGAAATCCTGAAGCTTGCATACACTTATGAAGAAAATTTTAAACGGGGCACCAAATTGCGATTGGTACCCGGGCGCCACATTCCCTAGGGACTCCCCTGGTGGTATCATCACCGTCCTCCCTACACCGGGTGGATAAGGCTCGGGTTCGAATCCCGTCAATGACGCGTGGAACTTTAATGGGTTTTTTTCACTCTGTGGCTGAGTTACTCGGTCTCAGGTGTAGATAGCAAGGTTTTTCCCCCAGAAACTGGGTTTTTTTTTGTCCAGAAAACACACGCAATTTACGACCAGAGAACAACGCAATTTACACACATAATACATATATATGGGCATATATAAGAAATTATGGGTGGCCCTAATGCCTGTGCTTCTCAGGCTAGAGTGGATCTCAGAGGAGGGGGTCTCGCAATACTCTAGAATACCACCCTCTTTTCATTGGTACATTCAGTGGTAACCCAATCTTTTGCATTTGAAGCTGCCATGGTGATAAGCATAGCAACAGTATAGCAACGCCTACCTGATAGGCATAGCAACAGTATATATTCCACCAGGATCAAACAGTGATATCATTGAAGATGTAATCCATTGGCTAGTAAATCACCTCCACGCCTCTGCTAAGCACATTGTTTGTGGAGATTTCAATCTTCCACCTACTCTCGCACATCTTAGTAGGACACTCCTTTGTAGTATGGATTTACTGAGTATCAGTCTACTTTTCATTGGTACATTCAGTGGTAACCCAATGCAATTTCAGTAGTTACCACTGAATTGGGTTACATTCAGTGGTAACCCAATTCAGTGGTAACCCAACTTTTGCATTTGAAGCTGCCATGGTGATAAGCATAGCAACACCCTGCCACCCCACGAGAGGATCCAATCTCTTAGATTTATTATTATCCTCAGCACCACGTAACCTGGAAGACAGTCCTCACAATCTCTTTCAATCCGATCACGAACCCATTGCCATACTCCTGCACTTAGCCGCACCTAACTTCGATATCCTAGGCCCTATAAAGAAAAAAAGAGATAACAGCCCCCAAATTCGTTGATCCACCACGATGTCTCGAAGCCGCATCCTCCATCCTTTGGGAAGCTCTCAATAATTGCGATCTCTAGCTGGCTGTGGACCTCATGACCAGGTGGATCCAAACCATTGCCAGTTATGGAGCGACAAAGACTGTCTGCATTAAACAAAACCTTTCAAGAAAATCAAAATCTGCATAAGAGATGGAAAGAGTCAGGCGGTGTACAAGGTCGGATTGCCTTCTCCAGAGCAAGGGCAGTGTTCAACCGCCAGGAATCATTAAAAAACATCTAAAAGCAACCCTACGAAAAGGCAAACCATTTTATGACTCTCAACACACAGGAATTCCTAAAACACTGGACCTTGAACTGTGCATGGATCACATTGCACGGTTCTCAAACAATGTGGCCCTACATATCCAGGCAACTTACATGTCAACAACGTCCCAACGGATATGCTTGCCACCAGGAAGTAGCTTATAACTACCATAAATGGATTGCCACCCACTGCAACCGCAGGCTCGACCTTGTGCCACAATTCATGATCAAGTGTCTCAGCACGTTCATCATCGATCCACTACTCTCAATTTTTAGCCATGTCTTAACGCAGCACTACTTTCCCCCTCTCTGGAACAGATATGCTGTGAGACCACATCCTAAATGCCAAACTGCATCCCTCATTACACAGTTCAGGCTAATCTCTCACTCTTCCAGCCTCTTGAAACTTATGGAGAAGGCATTACTTTCAACCATCACCAATCAAATCATGCCTCACAAATTCACTATGCCATTCTCGGAAGATCCACAGTCACCAATTTAACATCCATAACTAGCACCATTTTCAGAGCACTAGAAGCTAAAGCAGAACTTGCCGTCACGTACGTCAACTCAATCAGCATTCCCTCGCTCGTTCACCTCCTTGTTGTTGTTTGGTTTTTAGAAACATTAGCAACTAAGTCCGTATTGCTCCAGGGATTTGCGGTGGTCATTCCCTGACCTTTCGGCATCCTCCGTATTTGGTGGTCACGGGCTCGAACCCCGGTCTAATCAAGAAGCGTGGGCTACGCACTGCCGCTCCTGCTGACCTGGCTACGGAGGCGCCAACCTCCTGGAAAATTACTTCCATATAAATGGTGACATGTGGTTTATCACAACCCTGCTTTTTGACAGAATCATTCTTCTTACAGCGGATCAAGATATAATCTCAAGAAAAATCACTGCGGGTGTTCCCCAACGCAGAGTCCTCTCCGGAGCATTATTTACTGCAGTCATTATTCCGTTTGGGCAACAAATAGAAGACATAATCTGCTATGCTGACGATATTAAGCTACACACCCAGATTAACCTCGGCGAACATATCTCAAACATTAATGAAAAGATCAATCGAAAGTTACATGACTTAGCATCCTAACTCCATCAATTTGGACTACTTATTAATCCTGTAAAATCCGCATGCAGATGCTTATAACAGTCCAAGCAATCGACGGCGATCTCTGAAATTTGCCAAGGATCGCAAATACCGGAGACAGATCCTTGATGGCCTCAACTCAACCAGGTAAACTGCATAGTAATGTGGGCAGTATAATAAATTTAAAAAGTATGTCTGTATAATATTGTATATAATGTCAAAAATACTGTATAATATATTTATGAATATATTGTGAATAATTTAACTGAAACTTATCATATTGTTTGCCCTTGGGGATGAACCCGAATTTCGATCTGGGCCCCCGCCCTCAAGGCCTTTGTCCACCAGCCAATGTGAAGCCCCTGGAATTCCTGCTGTGAAGGGTACATTGTACACATCCTTTTGTACACAATAAAGGTTATATACATAATAGTTTGAGTTGTAGGTAATTCACTGACTCTTAACTTTTTCGACTCTGTGAAGAAGCACTTGCTGAGATGACAAAACTTGGGGATGATGCGTTAGTGAGCCTTGATTAGTGACATTATCTCGAGTTTGTTTTGCAAAGATGTCAGTTGGTTTGGAAGTCTTTAGTTTTGTTTTTTATTGTTATCTGCCTTGCATAAACAGAACTGATTTTCTACATAATTGTCTCGTATCAGGCTGTGCCAATTTGATGGTGAATTCGATTGTGGTTTCTGGTGTAGAAGAAGAAGAAGAGCAAGGCCATGCATCTTCTTTCATTCTCTTGAAGTTTTTATGGGAAATACCAACTCATTGTAGGCAACACTTCAAGGCACATCGCTTTTAACTGACCTAAAGCAGTGACAATTACATCTTATAAAATTGAATATTAAAAGTATAAATAATTACAGTATAAGGTTTAATCCCAATAAGGTCGAGTCCATACTGCTTTTTCAGTGGGAGGGGGAGGAGGAAATAACGATGACGATATATGTGATTTTTTATTATTTTTTGGCACATTTTATTGTTATTATTTATTTATTTATTATTTATTATTTATTATTTATAGTGACATTTATAGTGATTATTTTATAGTGGCGTTTCTTGTAAGGACGATTGTCCTTACAGGAAACGCCACTGCGTCCCAATAGTGCCAGTGATTATTTTCTGTTCTGCAATCCAGTTGGCCAAAATCTAATAAACTACTTAATATATATGTGTGAAGAAAATAAGTGGGACTGGTTGGTCCCTAATTTCATCCTTGTCAGGGCAACGGGATACCTGATCATCCTATGGCAATGCGTGCTGTATTAGTGTGAAATTATGTTTGACCAGCTTATTAATTATGCTTGACTAGTCTATTTAATATCTAGCATATTAAAGCAAACTGCATTTTTCCTATTTTTCAAATATTTAATGTTTATGACTATTGAACAAAAGAAAAAATAGCAAAAGAGTGGTCAAGTAGACCTAGGAGTGGCTATCCTATTGGCTCTTACACTATTTTTTTTTTTTTTTTGTTTTTTAATCCATAGGGTTTTATATGTTGTTATAATAATGCCACTTCTAGGTAACGGACCACCCACGCTATATATCACTCGGTGTTATATATATAGTATTCTTTAGCTCACATAATAATAATATGGTGTTTTAAGCATTTTGCTGATTAATTAAAATTTTTCATAAAATATTTTTAAACACCATTAACGCTCATATCAAAATTTTATTAGTAACAAGAATTTTAAGAAAACGTTTAAAATAAATAGAGTATTTGAAAGTTGTCGCCAAAACGACAACTTTCCGTAATATAAAACAAATATTTAGATCCTTGGGTTCTACATATTTGTTTTGTATTACGGAAAGTAATATTCCCTCTCAGGCGATTATTCTGGGAAGAGGAAGAATCCCATCAGCATTGAGCATGTTCAAACCATTCAAGGCTTTACATACCTCAATCATATCATCTCGCAGGTGCCTAGTCTCCAGACGGTGTAATTTACAAAACTTAATCCTTTCTTCGTAAGAGCAACCCTTTGTTCCATTCACTAATCTTGTTGCCCTTCTCTGTACTCGTTCCAGCAGCTCTACATCCTTCTTAAAATGAGGCCTCCAGACCTGTATACAGTACTTAGGCTGTGGCCTAAAGTACTCAAGATATATAGAGTAGAATACAGAAAAGGCGTAATCCTAGTACAAGGAGGTTACATTTCCATTATGGAGCCACAGTTTATTCGCTATGGTAGGAGCAAAAAAAAAAAAAAAATCAAATCTGAATCCGGTATTAGAACAAACAGATCCTCTGGTAATTCTTTCTTTTAAGTCTTTTCAGTTCTTTCTTCATTGGATTAACACTTGACAAAAAATGTAACTTCTTAGCACTTATAAAGCAAATCCGACCCAACTGCTTTAATTAAAAAAAAAAAAAAAAAAAAAAATTAACATTCTTAGAGCACTATCTGCCAAAAGCTGGGGTGCTGATC